>NC_048222.1:78077831-78099775 GCF_002007445.2 Ailuropoda melanoleuca | reverse complement strand
CTTTAGTAAATAATAACATATCAACATTTGTTCATTAATTGTGACAATTTATGACAAATTTAAAGGTTAAATAAGAGAAACCTCTTACACCAGACTGAAAACCTAGAGGAAATGGGTGATTTCCTAATAAAAATGCACATTAACAAAATAGACCCTAAAATAAGGAAAAAACAAGCAGACCAATTAGCCATCCAGGGCCTCTTCCTCGTGCTGATTCTCCTCTCACTGTTCTGGGGTTTTCCTCTCCCAGGACAGAAGGAACAGTGACAGAACTATTCTGGAGCTCTGCTGAGACCTGACCTCACTCACTGTCTTCCTCTCCCCCAGCCATGCTCCTCCCAGTGAGGACACGTGCACGGGGAGTCTCAGGGATTGTCAATCCTGATGTGTCACCTAGCACTTTGGATGGCAAGGGACTGGACACACTCACTGAAGTAAAAGAAGTTAATATATTTTAACGGTAGAAATATGTTAATACTTGCAACAGACAGGTTAACGGTTTTGGACTGGCAGGTCCAGAGGCTGACAATCATCCTGCTAAGCGCTCTGGGGTGGCCCCATTCCCAGGCACAGTCTCTCTCACTGTATCTGGGGCCTCCCACAACTCCAGGCTGTCACCCACTCACCATCCATTCTACTGGGAAGNAAATGCTCTGGGGTGACCCCATTCCCAGGCACAGTCTGCATCTAGGGCCTCCCACAACTCCAGGCTGACACCCACTCACCATCCGTTCTACTGGGAAGGGTTTCTCTTTCCCTTGGGTTCCGTGTAAAGTCATGACTTTCAGTGTCTTTGGCTCGGCTTGGGTCACACTCTCATTCTTGAAGCCATTAGAGCACCCGGAGAACAGAGCATGGGGTTGGGTAGACTTGGATCATATGCCCATCTCTGAGGTGGGTGGAGAGTGGGGTCTGCCCTCTGGAACTGTTTGGATGGGAGGCAGGTGAGATGTGGTTCCCAAGGGCAAGCCGAGATTCTGGACTTGGACGTGAGAATGGATGCCAGGCTGGGAAAGCAGCAGATTCCACATGTCACTGGTGGTTAACTGCATAGTTGTGGACTCTGGAGCCTGGGGAAGGAAGGGGTCCCTTAGGGTCAGGGCTCTTGCTCTTCTCCCACGATGGCAAGACGCTCTTCCACTTGCTGAAAGAGCAACTTTGCTGCTGGTGGGAAACAAGACTCCTGCCTGGGCACTGGGTCTTCTCGTCTCAGAGACTGGAAGGCACACAGACCTCACTCGTGTCCCTGGGAGGAGGGAGCCCCGGAGTAACACCTGCCCCCACATTAATCACCCATCCCCAAAGAACAAACTGGCTCATTTTCCAGTCTCTTCTCTCTCCTTTACGAAGAGCAGAGACCAAATGTGTGGGTGGTGAGGAAATTATTGCTCAATGAAGCAGTGGGAGGCTCAAGGATTATCCCACAGCACAGAATCCACACTTGGCAGGCTGTTCAAAGGCCACAGACCTTGGGCCATGCATGTAGTCTCAGTGAGATACTGCCTGCTGGGACACACAGTTGTTCCTATATCCTTGATTCCTTTTTTTTAAAATTTTATTTATTTATTTGACAGAGAGAGAGACAGCCAGCAAGAGAGGGAACACAGGCAGGGGGAGTGGGAGAGGAAGAAGCAGCCTTCCAGTGGAGGAGCCTGATATGGGACTTGATCCCAGAACGCCAGGATCGCACCCTGAGCCAAAGGCTTAATGACTGAGCCACCCAGGCACCCCCTATATCCTTGATTCCTAACAAGTATGCATGTCAAATATTTGCATTATAACTGGAGGCCAAAGGACTGCCAGGCCCGTCTGTTGTATGGCTGTCGTATCCAGAGCCACACTCTGTATTGGAGGATTATTACCACTCTTAGCAGGCTCAGAGGCTGTGAGGGAGGAGGTGCTTGTCTCAAGCACACAGGTGCTAGGAATGGAAACATCCCAGGGGGCTGTCTACACTGCCCATGGACCTGTTACATTGCCAAGAGCACAGTCCGCTCAATAACCTGCTGGGAGTGGTCAGATCCAGACTGGCCTGAGCTGGAGGACCATAGATGCCTGCCTGGATGGTTGGAGGCCAAAGGTTGCCCTTTCTGAGACCTGACTGTCTACTGCTGATCACTCAGATAGGATCAAGGATCCAGCCAGTTGCAAGAGGGCCCCACCAGCCCCACAAGAAGGCTGTATACGGGAGCAGGTAGGCCTCTGCACCCAGTCCTGTATGGATCCATACATGTCTGCTGCATGCTCTCATGGGTCAGGGCTGTGCTGGAACCTGGGGCAGCCCAGGCAGAGTGGGATCAGGAACCGGTATAAGCTCTGCATAGCCCTTGCCTGGAGTGCAGTTGTGTTTCAAACAATCAGTGCCCAGAGGGATATCTCACTCTTCTTCGGTTAGAGCCCAGGACTGAGGGACAGAAGAAAAAGACTCCAACTCAGGCCATGACTCATGTGTGACTCTGGGTAATTCCTGTCCAATGTGGTGGCCCAGAGACATGGAGGAGGGGAAAGTGAGCCCATTAGGCATAAACCCAGACCCAGACCCTGACCCTGATCTTGACCCAGACCCAGACCCTGGCCCAGACCCTGACCTGATCTTGACCAAGATCCTGACCTAGACCCAGACCCAGACCCTATACTAGAGCCCGACCCAGACCATGGCACAGACCCTGACCCTAGCCCTGACTCTGGACCAGACCCAGACCCTGACCTATACCCAGACCCAGACCCTGGTCCAGACCCTGACCCTGCCTAGACCCAGACCCTGAACCAGATGCAGACCCTGACCCTTATACTGACCTAGACCCAGACCCAGACCCTGAACCTAGCCCTGACTATGGACCAGACCTAGACCCAGACCCTGACCCTGACCCCAACCCCTAACCCCAAACCCTAAACCCTAACCCTAAACCCTAAACCTAACCCCTAACCCTAACCTAACCCTAACCCCTAAACCCTAACCCCTAACCCCAGCCCCTAACCCCTAACCCCCCTGNCCCCACCGTAGGACTCAGCCTGCACCCGGCAGGAAACTGTACCATTTTGTGGCAAAACAGAGCATTCAGGGCAAGAGAATTGGGGCACCCCCTAGGAGCCCCTTCTGGTGAACCCCGACCTTGGTGCCCTCCTGGGTGAAACCACAAGGCTCACACTCACCCTCCCCGGGGCCCTCATCTCAGCAGGCCTGGGAACTCTATGAGCACTGGGAAGGTCACACCTCCTGTCTCTTGGGGCCTAACCTAACCCTGGGTCTTCTGCGGAGGGTCCCCTCCCTGTTTGCCTGCCTCCAAGGCACCAGGATTTGGGCTCACCTCTGCACGACTAGAGTACTCAGTCTGCCCCACAGCAGGAAACTGTCCATTTGGGGCTGCAGCAAGGATTCAGAGCAGGAAAATCAGAGGGCCCCCTCAGCCCGTCCAAGGGAATCTCCACTTTCAAAAATCTCCCGGATCTAATTAGTACCTTCACACTGACCTTTCAACTCGCTCTCCACGGAGATCTTTTGAAATTCTCCACGATTCCAACCGATGGCATCACCCAGCTTCAGTGCCTTACCCAGCTTTAGGTCTTGAGATGGATTACAATAGGAAGTCATTTCACTGATGACGACGTACTGGTGACCAAGAGAGCCATGCAAAAATGCTTCACATCACTTGGCTTCGGGGAAATACGAATCTAAGCCCCTATAGATGTCATATATCACGAGGCTGAATATCTAAAAATAACAAGACCTGAAACCATAAATGTTGAAGAGGATGTGGAGAAAGGGGAACCCTCTTACACTCCTGTGGGAATGCAGTCCGGTACAGCCACTCTTGCAAATGGTACGGAGTTTCCTCAAGAAGTTATATATAAAACTACCCTATGTCCCAGCAATTGCACTACCGGGTATTTACCCCAAAGGGACAGAGGTAGCGAAAAGACGGGACACACGCACCCCAGTGTTCATAGCAACCATATCCATAACAGACAAAGTGTGGAAACAGTGCAGATGACCAGGGACAGATGAATGGATAAAGAAGATGTGGTTCATAAATACTAGGGACTATTACTTAGCCCTTAGAAAGGATGAATACTTACCATCACACCGACCTGGAGCTGGAGGGTATTATGCTGAGGGAAATAAGTCAATGAGAGAAAGACAACGATCATATGCTTTCACTCCTATGTGGAATATCAGAAACAGGGAAGAAGACCATAGGGGAAGGGAGGGAAAATAGAATGGGAAGTCATCAGAGAGGGAGAAAAACCATGATAGACTCTTAACTATCACAACAAACTGATGATTGCTGCGGGGTGCAGTAACTGGGTGAGGGCCATTAAGGAGGTCACGTGATGCAATGAGCACTGGGTGTTACACACGACCGATGATTTATTGAAGACTACATCTGAAACTAATGACAGTAAGTTGACTCATTGAATTTAAATTAAAAAATAAAAGAACTCAATCCTAAAAATTTTTGTGGAACCACTAAACATACTGAACAGCCAGTGCAATGTGGAAAAGAAAAACAAATCTGGAGGACTCACAATTCCAGATTTCAAGTTATACTACAAAGCGGCAGTCATCCTAACAAGATGGTACGACACAAAAATAGACAAAGTGACCAAGGGAACAGGATAGAAATTCAGACATAAAACCACAATTATGTGGTCGATGAATCTTCCACAAAGCAGGCAACAATATCAAAAGGGAAAAGGACAGTCTCTACAACAAATGGTGTTGAGAAAACTAGACAGCTACACACAAAGAATGAAATTAGACTGCTTTCTTACACCATACAGACAAACACAAAACAGTTTCAAGAGATCAGTGTGAGACCTGAAACCATAAAAATCCTACAAGAGGGCAAACAGTAGGGGACACCTGGGTGGAATAGTCGTTAAGCATCTGCCTTCAGCTCAGGGCATGATCCCAGCATTCTGGGATTGAGCCCCACATCAGGATCCTCTGCTAGGAGTCTGCTTCTTCCTCTTTCACTCCCCCTGCTTGTGTTCCCTTTCTCACTGTCTACCTCTGTCAAATAAATAACTAAAAATCTTAAAAAAAAAAAAAAAAAAGAAGGGCAGACAGTAACTTCTTGACATGGACTGTACCAACATTCTTCTAGACTGTCTCCTGAAGCAAAGGAAATTAAAGCAAAAATAAACTATTGGGAATACAGCAAAATAAAAAGTTTCCACACAGCAGAAGAACAATGAAAACGTAATAATAACAAGACAACCTACTCAAAGGGAGAAGATATTTGCAAATATCCTAGGCAATAAAGCAATAGTGCCCAAAACATATAGAACTGATACAACTCAAACCCCCAAAACAAATAATCCAGTTAAAAAATAGTGAGAAGACAGGAACAGACATTTCTCCAAAAAGCAATACAGATGGCCAACAGTCACATGAAAAGATGTCCACCACTACCCATCATCAAGAAAATATAAATCCAAAGTACAATGAGATATTACCTCACCCCTGTCAGAATGGCTAACATCAACAGCACGAGAAACAACAGGTATTGGGAGGATGTGGATAAAGGGGAATCCTCACGAACAGTGGGTGGGAATGCAAACTGTGGTGGCCACCATGGAAAACAGTATGAAGGTTCCTCAAAAAATTAAATATAGAACTACCCTACAATCCAGCAATCACACTACTGGGTATTTACCCAAAGAATATGAAAACAATAGCTCAAAAAGATACGTGCACCCCTATTTCTCGCAACATTATTTACAATAACACAATATGGAAGCAACCCAAGTGTCTGTTGAAAAACTGATAAATGAGATGATAGATGTGTATATTCACACACACACACACACACACAGTGGACTATTACTTGGCCATAAAAAGAATGCAACCTTGCCATTTGCAGCCACATGGATGGAGCTAGAGAGTATTACCCTAAATGAAATCAGTCAAAGAAAGACAAATACCATATGACATCACTCTTACATGGAATTTAAGACACACACATACATACGTAAAGGAGAAAAAGAGACAAACCAAAATACAGACTCTTAGCAATAGAGAACAAACTGATGGTTACGGAGGGGAGGTGAATGGAGGGAGGAGTGAAATAGATAAAGCGGATTAAGAGGACACTTTCCTTGATGACCACTGAGTAATATATAGAATTACTAAATCACTCTATTGTACACCCGAAACTAACATTAACACTGTATGTTAGCTCTACTGGAATTAAAATAAATTTTTAAAAAATATTTTTCTTTCAGGAACCTATTTGAAAAAGCTTCTGCTGTGCAATGTTCATAAGCCCTACTTGGGAGGATTCACTCTACAATAATTATTCACTCTATGCCTCAAATTCAAATTTCCCTGAGTTCTTACACTTTACCTGTGGAGCCATGGTCCTTTTCTGTCCGGACTCAGCACCTATGCATTCAAGATTGGAAGTAGAGACAGATGCCACTTCACAATCCAGAAAGCTGTTATTCTTTCTGTTTTAGTGTGAGATAGTCACAGAGTGTGGGACAGGTTTCAGAGCAGGTTTGTTATATATCCTGGATCTCTAATTCAATGGTCATTACCTGGATCCATTTGGCTAATAGGTTCTGTGTGGATGGGCTTGCTTCCAAGCACATACATGGAAGATGCAAAGGTGGGTGGGCTCAGTGCAGGACAGGAAGAGGACAAGTACAGACAAGGGTACGACCCCTCCCCTGATCCAGGAACTCCTACAGGAGCAGGTATGGGTGGTAGAATCCATGGGAAACTCCAAGGTCACCAGGTGAACACAGGAGGCACAGGTCAAGGGATCTGGATATGGAGGACTTGGAGGCTACTATGAGCTACCTCTGGGAGGGAGGGAGGGAAGGAATGAGAAGGAGACACTGCCTGCCCCTGACCATGCCATCTGCCTACCGCTCCTGGCACATGTCAGTCTACACAGCTGACACAGCCTTGGCTCAGGATGGGCTGGCTCAGATCACTCAACCCTCAGTGGGACAGCTGGCTCCAGGGCTCAGGACATCCTGAGGGAGGTGAGAGGGAAGGCTGCCCCTCCCAAGTCATCCTTTCCTTGAGCAGAGACTGCTGAAAACATGCTAACTGGTTTGAAAGACATGCCGCGGATGAACAAAGGCATAGAGAAATATAAAAAAATGTTCATTTTTAAGTTCAGATCTGTCATCTCAGGAAGTGGGGAGAGCTTCCCTAGAGAAGACTGCGAGGAGGGCAGGCCAGGCTGAAAAGGGAGACACGGCTCTCCTGACTGGGGACCTGCAGCCCCCCTACAGGGCAGGGCATTGTCCTCACCTCACGGGGGATCCATGGAAGTGTTCCTTCAGGGGACTGACAGGGCCAGAAATGCATCTCGAGAAGGCTACCCTGGCATAGGACTGCACAGGGCACCGGGGATGAGGGCCAGATGGAGGACGGGCAATACCCCAGAGGCCATGGGGCAAGAGCAGAGGCACATGACCTTGAAGATGAAAAGCAGGAGGTGGCAGCATGGAGCCGGCACGAAAGTGCCATGGGAACAGTGCNCCGGCCCGAAAGTGCCATGGGAACATTGCCCACAGCTACACTGACTGGGTGCCTTCTGTGCCAGGTGTGGCTGACTTCAGTGGGCTCCAGACTAGTCCTGACCACAGCCCTAGGAAGTGTGCACCACCCCCGGCCTCCTCTCCCCTTGCAGCTGCTTGAATCACAGTCACAGACCATGGTCAGTTTTCATGGAAAACAAGCAGTGGCTCCCCTGCACACTGCCCCTCTGGTGGCAGTCCAGTGTGACCCTCGTGCCTGGCCAGGCAATGATGTCTACCTGTCTCCACACAACTCTGCAGACAGGAGGGTGTTGCTGAATCCCACAGCACCTGATGAGACAGGACCACAGAACCCAACACCCAGTGGGTCACTCGGGATCTTGCCTATGGTCATGAAGCTCACCATGCCCTATTTCTGTCACTTCCCCCAGAAAGCCTGGTTCTGATCCCTACAATACCATACATCCTGGTTGCTGACGTGTGCTCATGNAGAAAGCCTGGTTCTGATCCCTACAATACCATACATCCTGGTTGCTGACGTGTGGTCATGCCATGAACCCCCATGGCACCTTTCTTTTAGAGAAGGCTATGCCTACACCTCCTAGAAAATATTTCTAATGAAGTACAAGTCCATCAGGACTAGGGTGTGAACAGTGGCACACAGCCTTCATGATAGTAGTCAGTAATTCCAACAAGGGCTGACCCCCCCATCTCAAAAAACCATCCTCTGTCCCCATGGAACTCATGGTCTGCCCTCAGAAAACCCCCAGGAAACAAACCTTTAATCTGAATGCTCTCTTCACCTGGTTCAAATCTTGTCCAACCACAAAGATATGAAACTAGAAACCAGTCTCAAGAAAAAAATGGGACAGTCAAAAATAGTTTGAGATTGGGGCGCCTGGGTGGCTCAGTCATTAAGGATCTGCCTTCAGCTCAGGTCGTGATCCCAGGGTCCTGGGATCTAGTCCCGCATCAGGCTCCTTGCTCAGCGGGAAGCCTGCTTCTCCCTCTCCCACCCCCTGCTTGCGTTCCCTCTCTCACTGTCTCACTCTCTGTCAAATACATAAATAAAAAATCTTAACACAAATATGTGGACATTTAACAACATGCTACTGAACAACCAACAGGTAATGAAGAAATCAAAATAAATTTGACAAGTACCTTGAGAGAAATGAAAAAGACAACCTACAAAAACTTAGGGGATGCAGCAAAAGTAGCTCTAGGGGGGACGTTCATAGAAATTCAGGCCTTCGTCAATCCATAAGAATGCTCTGCAATAAATAACCTAATTTTAGGTAGTAAAGAAGTAGGAAAAAAAAAAAGGAACAACGAGCAAAGCCCCAAGTTAGTAGAAATAAGGAAATAACAAAAAGGAATGCATAAATAAATCCAATGGAGACTAAAAAGACAAAAAAAATCAATGAAAATAAGAGCTGCCTTTTTTGGAAAGATAAAACTGACAAACTTAGCTAGACTCACCAAGAAAGACAGAGGACTCAAATACAATCAGGAAAGAAAAATAATGGATTCCTGCCTCACATCAAAATCAAAAGAACACAAGCAGCAAACTCTTCGACCTTGGACACAACAACTTCTTCCAAGACACATCTCTAAAGGCAAAGGAAATAAAAGAAAAAATGAACTTGTGGGTCTTCATCAAGATGAAAATCTTCTGCACAGCAAAGCAAACAATCAACAAAACTAAAAGACAACCTACAGAATCAAAGAAGATATTTGCAAATGACATTACAGATAAAGGGCTGGTATCCAAGATCTATACAAAACTTCTCAAACTCAACACTGAAGAAATGGGCAGAAGACACAAAGAGATACTTCTCCAGAGAAGACATACAAATGGCCAACAGACACATGAAAAACTACTCCACATCACTTGCCCCCAGGGAAATACAAATCAAAACTACAATGAGAAACCACCTCACACCAGTTAGAATCGTTAAAATTAACAAGGCAGGAAAAAAAATGTTGGAAAGGATGTGGAGAAAGGGGAACCCTCTTACACTATTGGTGAGAATGCAAGCTGGTGCAGCCACTTTTGAAAACTGTGGCGGTTCCTCGAGATGTTAAAAACAGAGCTACCCTATGGACCCAGCAATTGCACTACTGGGTATTTACCCCATAGACACAGAGTAGTGAAAAGGGGCACCTATATCCCAATGTTCACAGCAACAATGTCCACAATAGCCAAACTCTGGAAGGAGACAAGGTGTCCTTCAACAGATGAATGGACAGTGAAGATGTGATGCATCTATACAATGAAATATTGCTCAGCCATCAGAAAGGATGAATACCCACCATTTGCATCAACATGGATGGACCAGGAGGGGATTATGCTAAGTGAAATAAGTCAAACAGAAAAAGACAATTATCATATGGTTTCACTCCTATGTGGAACGAAAGGAATATCATGAAGGACATTAGGAGGAGGAAGGGAAAAGTGAAGGGGGGAATGAGAGGGGGAGATGAACCATGAGAGACTATTGATGCCGGGAAACAAACTGAAGGTTGCAGAAAGGGAGGGGGTAGGGGAATGGGTTATCCCGGTGATGGGTATTAAGGGGGGCACATGTCATAATGAGCACTAGGTGTTATATGCAAACAATGAATCATGGAACACTACATCAAAAACTAATGAAGTACTATAGGGTGACTAACATAATTTTAAAAAAAAGAGAAAGATATGAAATCCATACAGGAAAACTGTCACTATTTGCAAATGATATGAAATCCCTAAAGATTCCACAAAAAAACTGTTAGAATAAACAAATTCAGTAAAGCTGCAGGATATAAAGTCAATATACAGAGAACTGTTGCATTTATTTTTTTTCAGATTTGATTTATTTATTTGACAGGAAGAGAAAAAGCATGAGCAGGGGGAGTGTCGGAAAGAGGGAGAAGCAGACCCTCGCTAAGTGGGGAGCCCAACACGGGGCTCGATCCCAGGACTCTGGGATCATGACCTGAGCTGAAGGCAGACGCTTCACCTATGGAGCCACCCAGATGACCCAACTTCTTACATTTCTGTATACTGATGACACACTTTCACAAAGAGAAATTAAAAAAGCAATGCCATTTACAATTGCTTCAAAAAAATATCTAGGAATAAAAGTAACCAAGAATGAGAAAGACATGGTACACTCAACACATGGCAGAAAAGAAATGAAAAACATGTATGTCGGGGGGGGCAGAATGTATGGGTCAAAGATTTGAAAGGCGACACAAACAAATGGAAGCGTACACCATGCTCCTTACCTGGAAGAGTTAATTATGTGAACATGTCCATCATACCCAAAGCAATTGACAGATGTGATGAAATCCCTATCTGAATTCCAGTGGCATTATTTGAGGAAATAGAAAACAGTCCTAAAACTTGTATGGAATCACAAAAGACCCAAATACCCAAAGCAACCTGGAGAAAGAAAGCTGCAGTCAACACACTCCTGGATTTCAAGCTAGATTACAAAGCTTTAGTCATCAAAACAGGATGGTACTGGCATAAACACAGACACCAGGTCAGTGGAACACAACAGAAAGCTCAGAAACTAACCCACACGTAGATGGTCCTAACTTACGACACAGCAGCAGAAGATATGCCATGGGGAAAGGACTGTCTCTTCAGTGAGTGGTAACAGGCAAACTGGGCACTAAATGCAGAAGAATATAACTGGGTCACTTTCTTACACCACACACAAAATTTTTAATGGATGAGTGATTTGAACATAAAACGTGAATCCATAAACCTCCAAGAAAACACAGGTACTAAGTTTCTCGACGTTGGTTTGGGCAAAGAGTCTTCAGATAGGACACCAGATGCAAAGGCAACAAAAGCAAAAATAAACAAGTGGAACAACATCAAACTGAAATCTTCCACACGGCAAAAGAAACCATCAAAAAACTTAAAAGGTGACCGACCCAATAAGAAAAAAATATCTGCAAATCATGTGTGAGAAGAGGCTAATATCCGAAGTACACAAAACACACAAATCAAAACCAAAAAAAACTATAAAAAATGGGGAGACTATGTGAACAGATACTTTCCAAAGATGGCACACAGGTGCCAACAGACAGAAAAAGTTGTTCAACATCACTAATCATCGTCAGAGAAACGTAAGTCAAACCCACAATTGGCTATCACCTCACAACTGTTGGAACGGCAATCATCCCAGAGACAGACACCAGGTGTGGTCAAGGGTGTGCAGACGACGGGACCCTGTGCACTGTTGGTGGGAATGGAAATGGGTGCAGCCACTGTAACAAACGGTATGGAGGTTCCTGAAAAAATAAATACAACTACCACATGACCCAGTAATGGCTCTACTGAGTATTTGGAGAACACAAAAACACTGCCTCAAAAAGAAAGATGCACTCCCGCGTTCACTGCAGCATTATTCACAATAACCAGACATAGAACACAGACCTTGGGGGCATTATGCCAAGTAACTCAGACACAGAAAGACAAATACCAGATGCTCTCATGTACATTCCACATGGAAAAAAAAATACTGAACGCATAGATACTGAGAACAGATGGGTGGTTGCCAGATTCGGGGATGGGTTGGTAGAAACGGATGAAGGTGGTCAAAGGCACAGTGTCTGAGAAAATCCGACAGTCATGGAATGTTCTGTCCAGCAGGGAGACTAAAACTAACCCCACAGAATGGGGTATAGGTTTCCCTGCTCTTGGAAAGTACAGTGCTCCTGGGAAACCTTGCACAGCAGAAATGGTATAAAGAAGGAATGACCATTAATTTATATGGAAAAATTAAAGAGCGTGCTCAGACTCCAAAATTCCTTCTCTTTGGCTTTTCTTAGGCCTCAGGACACAACTCCTAATGGATGCCCAGCATAAATGGAGATAAAGCACAGCAGAGGCTCACAGACACAATTCAAAGCGCTGGTGGCTAGATGCAGAGAGCGGTTCCCAGGAATGAGCTGGTTGGGCTGCACGCCGCCTCTGTCATGCTTCTCCCCAAATCAGATGCTGAACGTGATGCTCACTGTTCGACTTTTTTCATAAGAGGAACATCCTCTTCAGATCTCTTCCTGTTACTGAAGCTGGGTAATAACGTAGATCTTTCAAGAAAGCCAAGTGTCTTACCGTGAACTTTTAAAAAGTGGGGGATACTTGTACTTGAACGTTGCTAAGGGAGGAGATGTGAAAGGTTCTCCCAGACACAAACCTCAGCAGATCCACTGGGAAAGGCACCTTCCTCAGCATGCCGAACGCGGACTACCTCCTACCCCCAGAAACCTTCTCCTTCCCCTCACTCAGGACAACCCACAACAGCTGGGAGTTACCCCAGTTCCTCCTTTCTCCCATCCCTGATATCTAAGCCATCAGCAAATCCTGTGAGCTCTATCTTCAAAATGTACCCAGAATAGGTCTAACCACTCCTTCCAAGGCCACCTGTCTGGTCCACACTGGAGCCCATCTCTTGGCTGAGTTCCTGGAAAAGCTTCATCATTGACCTGCCTTGCCATCCTCAACCCTCTGTCATCTGTTCTCAACACTGTAGCCAGGATGGCCCAGTGAAACATGGTCTCATGGGGTTACAGCCCTGTAATGGCTTTCCATCACCCTCTATCACCTCTCTGATGTTATGTCCCAAGCTATCTCCTGTGGCCACAGGGCCTTCTTGCTGCTCCTGGACATACCTGGAATTCTCCTACCCCAGGGCCTTTGCATATGCTTTCCCTTCTATTTAGAATGCTCTTGCTGTGTTCTCACACCTTCTGAGAAGTCTGAATTGGAGTGACAGGGACAGACGATGAGTCTGTGTGTGTTGGGTGAGGCTGGTGGCCCAGAAGAAGGTGCTCTGCCAGCTCTCCACCTGTGCCTCACCTGTCCTCAGCCAGGAACTTGCTCACAGCCCTCACCTGTCACAACTCTCATATGGGGGACCCACAGCCACCCCTGGAGCCCGCCCTGCCCACACCCTGCTCCAGAATGCATTCAGCTCTCCTCCGGGACCCCTGTCAGCTTTACCCAGACCTGGAACTCCCCCGTCTCCTACACAGCTCCAGGATTCCCTCTCTTCTTCCAAAATCACACTAGCTCAAGGCTTTCGTGAGAAAGGTATAAAGCTACCTAATGAATTGTTCACATGTACCTTCCCCTTCTTTTGTATTTCTCTCCACCTTCCTTCCTACCTGTGCAAACTGTAACTTATCAACGTGAACATGAACATGAACGTGCTCTGAGATCTGAATCTTTTATCGCAGCTTTCCGAGGACTCCTTATGCGATAAGAAACTAGCGTATCCTACAACAGGGTGATTTAAAACTATCATCTACAGAATAGTACAGCCAAAATCACTACATTTTTACCTCACTCTTCATGAAGCAGAACACTATCTTTTTCTTTTCTTCTTTTTAAATTCCAATTAGTTCACATACAAGGTAATATTCACTTCAGGTGTAGGATTTATTGATTCCTCATCTGAATAAAATACCGGGCCCTCATCACAAGTACCCTCCTTAATACCCATCACCCATTTAACCCTTCCCCCCCCTTGCCCTGCAGCGACCCTCGGTTTGTTCTCTAAGGTTGAGTCTGTTTCCTTGTTTGCCTCTCTCATTCCCCCCTCCAACTTTGTTCATCTCTTTTCTTTCTGAAATTCCATGAGTGAGATCATAGGATATTTGTCTTTCCTCGCTGATTTTGCTTAATACACTCTAGATCCATCCACATCCTTGCAAATGGTAAGATTTCATTCTTTCTGAAGCTGGGTCATATTCCATTATATATATGTATCCCACATCTGCTTTATCCATTCATCAGTGCATGGACTTTGGGATTCTCTCCATAGTTTGGCTACTGTGGACATTGCTGCTATAAACATCATGGTGCATGTACCCCCTTTGAATCTGCATTTTTGTATCCTTTGGGTAAATACCTAAGAGAGCAATTGCTGGATCATGTGGTTGTTCAATGTTTAACTTTTTGAGGAACCCCCACACTGTTTTCCAGAGTGGCTGCACCAGTTTGCATTCTCACCAACAGGATGGAAGGGCTCCCCTTTAAGCAGAACATTATCTGCCAGCAATTTCATAAGAGGAAACAAAAACTCTGTGAGATACACCCAGGGTCAGGCAAGCAGTGCAGAATTCACCCCAGGGCTCCTGATGCCAAGCCCCTTGAAGCCACCAGCATGTCTCTACCCAAACGAATCCCCAAAGACTCTCCTTCTGACTCCACCACCAAAGAAACTACAGAGAAAATACAGCTCCTCAAAATATTGAGATGATACCTTTAGTAAAACTAGAAAGTCAAGCTCAAATTTTACACAGTAAAAGGCCATTTTGAATAATTTTGAAATTTCCATTCCCCCTAATTTTAACTCTTCTGATAAAGACTAATCAATGATGAAACATCACCTTTGTCAAATGACAAAATTCTGTATCCGATGACAAAAAGCCACCTAACTCTAGATGCTGGCCACTCAACCATATACTAGGCCCAACTGAATAAACACTGTTAGACAAAGGAACAAATTAGATGTTACAAACACACAAAGAGTGAATCTCACCTTCCCTTTCTAATAAAAGAGAGTTCCTAGGAAACAGATGTTCAAAATACATTCCTAAGCAATAAATGGACAGAGAAAATGTGATCCCCTGCAATGTTCTACCTGCAGGGAAACTTAACTCTTCCACCAAATCCAGAATGCTGACAGCTACTTAAATTTTACTTCGTGGCTCAACTAGAGAAAAGCCCAGGAGGTTTTGGGTTAATGAGAGGTTTTACCTCCAGTCCTAACATAGACAGGACATTTCGCCAAATGTGCCTGTGCTTTCTTTGAACGCTGGTGTCTTGTGACAAGCGGCCTCACTGACTCAGATGCTGATGTTCAAAACCCTGGGTCTCGTGGAGCCAGAGCAGAGAAGTGCTGTCAGCTGGGGAGAAGAAGGCACCTCAGACCTAAAGCCTGCACACCTGCTTCAGTTTCTGGGCAAAGAGGCAACACATACTTGTTTTTTAGCAGTAATTATCTTCATTCTAAATAGACCAATGACCTTGCCTTTTCTGGAAAGTGGACTTACTCTTCTAAAGAAACCCTCAAGTCATCTATTCCAAATGCAACTAGAATGGGGTCTGGTTTACACCCACCTCCAGGCCCCTACCTGGAGGACCTTCCAGCATGATTCTAACAGCCAATTACCACCAACCCAGGGGCACTGTGGCACCAGGTACAATGTTGAGGTTGCGGGTTGGATCTGGGGCTTGTTACTGCCACACCGGTGCCTGGGGCAGTGGGAACCTGGAGGACCCTCCTGCAGGATCCTGACACCACATTAGCACCAACCCCAGAGGACACAGGGCACAATGCTGAAGTTGGGGGACACCTGTGCCT
Source organism: Ailuropoda melanoleuca (assembly GCF_002007445.2). Taxonomy (NCBI): domain Eukaryota; kingdom Metazoa; phylum Chordata; class Mammalia; order Carnivora; family Ursidae; genus Ailuropoda; species Ailuropoda melanoleuca. Next base: position 78,083,903 of record NC_048222.1, on the reverse strand, counting down.
GGGGGAATAGGGAACACCCTGCTAAACTCGGGGTACTGCTCAAGGTCCATCACCTGCACTGTGTCAGGGAACCGGGGGTCACCCCAATGAAGATGGGGACTGTGTGCGGTCCTTGCCTGAACTCTTCCTGGGGAACATGGGAAGCCCTGAAATGTCTGCAACCCATCCCACAAAAGCTCAGGTAAGCAGGCGCCCTGGAATTCACGGGTCTGGGGAATATGGCCAGTAGACAGACAACGGGCAGAAGAGACTTTTAAGGGAAAAAGAAAACTCACCTGAGTCCCCACGATGAGCCCTCTCCACGTGCCCTTCCAGAACCCCGCCTCCCACCCGGGGCACACTCTACCCCCAGACCCCCACCGCGGCGCACAGTGCTCACTCACCAGCCGCGAACTCCGCAGGGAAACTCTCTCCGAGTGCACATTCTTTGGCCCCAGGTCTGCAACCCGCTGCAACTCTGGGACCGCCCACAGAGACATAGCTCCACCCCCACGCGGTGATTGGTCAGGGAGGGTGGTGCCCCGAGCCCTTGGATGCCGGGCAACCTGCTCTCCCATCCCACAACCCTGCGAGTGCAGGGGTTCCAGGAGGTGCCTCCTCCCCCAACACCTGGTGTAGGCGTGGGTGGGGTTGTGGGCCAGGCCCCACACATATACCTAGCCCCTTCTGGGGACCCCTCTAGCTGCAGACCACCCTCAGAGCCCTGCCCCTTCCCTTTCTGCACCAGCCCTCCCTGCTGGAGTGTGCCTGGTTCCTGGCAAGGTCAGCTGCTCTCAGACTCTCCAAGGCTTGGGCTTATAGGAAATGCAGTGGTTTCATGCATTTCCAAGGCAACTTTAAGACCCAAAAAATAATGCTCAGAGCTTCGCCTTCTGGTCTCACCCATGGAGCGGATAGTGCTTCTCAGACCTTCAAAGCATCCTTCTAGGATGAGCCCATTTGTGCTGGAATCTATATACACATGCTTGGTTCTGCAGGGAAGGGGCCAGGAGGACACAGGCCTTGCTGTCACAGTTGTGAACCAGGAACATTTATTTTTCACTTAAAATAAAACATAGTGTTATTCATTATTAAATGAATGAAACTTTTAAAACATTTTAGAGAGAAAGGAAGAGAGTTTTATTCAAACCCAAGTCAGGACAGCTGCCTGGGAGACACAATCTTCACAAAGAAGGGAGTGCTCCAGGGAAGGAACATTTAGGGCAGGGTTATATATTTGTTCTGTTTTGTGTTACGTACAGTTACACATCACGATGAGGAAGAAGATTCCAGAAAGTGACAGACTTTTTCCTATGCTTTCAGTATGTACAAGTCAGTATGACTTTCATCTTATGGGAGCCAGAGAGGTTCTTTTGTGTTCTTACCTTGATGTTGGCAAAGGCATTTTTTGGTTTTCTTTTTCTTTTCAAAGCAGACGGACAATATGTGCTGGGGGCAGAAATAGGGCCCATGCTTTGAGGGTTTGCCCAGTCATTTTGAGATGGGTAAAATGTTGAAGGAGAGCTTCCCTGTGAAGTCAAGATCAGGGCCCACAGATGGTATGAGATAAAAATTACTCTTATCCTTATCATCACTACCAAATGGAGGATCTTGATATGAAAGCACCTTTCACATAGTACAAAGAAATCCAAAGGACCCCTACAGGTTACCTGCTCCATGGTCATCTCAGGCACCAGAGGCGTTCACGGTCTCTGAACTCCTCACTTTGTCCTGCCCAAATCTCTGAAGCATAGAGATCATTTACAGTCAGAATTTTAGACATCTTAGAGATGTCTGGCGCCATTCCCTTGGACTACAGAATACAACAGAATAGCTCACTGTCAACACACGAAAGTGCCCCTGGATGCACTAAGTTCTTTGCAACTTTTGCCTCATGGAAATCATAATCCTAACACAGAAACACTACGATGGTTGGAAAGTAAATAATCAGAGGTAAGGGAATATTTTAGCCATGTTTAGAAGCATTGTCTCCCTCTGTAGAAGAAGCTGAGTGTTTTTAAGTACTATTTCTGACATTACAGCACACTCTGAACAGACCAGAGCCTCCGTCAATTAAAAAAGGATAGTTCTTTCAGTCACTGTAATATTAGAAAAATAGTATAGTATCTCTATTCCTAGGGATCTTTAAGTCTCTCACTCAAAGGTCTTCCACTGAGATAATTATCTTCATGATCATGACGAGCAGAGGTGAAAAGAGTAGCCGAATTCGTTCCGGTTGGCCACACAACAAGAAAATCCTAATACTTCCTAGGTTTCCAGATCAAAAGACCAGAGGTAAGAGCGAAATGGTACCCTGTATGGAAGAACAAGGGATTTGGAGTCACTTTGGAGATCACACTTAGGTTTCTGACACTAAAATCCTCTGTAATTCATATAGTCTCTGAGCCCTTGTCTAACCATCTATAAAATGGGACTCATTCTATCTACACCCTAGTTTAGAATTTAAGAGGGAGAATGCTACACAGAGCCAGGATGGTGTCTCCCAAGAGCGGGTGCTCAGGAAGCCATAATTACCATGGGGTCTATTTCTTTGCCAGAGAAAAGAACACATGTTGAAACCACTTTTCTAAAAGATGACCCACAAGATGATTTTCAAACCTTGAGGAAGGTCAAGAAGCTGCTATTTTGTCATATTTCTCTCAGAAATCATGTTTTTAGACTGGTGGGGACAATAACACCATCATCACTAGGAGTGGGGAGCTTCCCATCTCCATATGGCTATGTTGACCTGTTAACTCAGGGCCACCAGAAAGGACAGCTGGAACCTCCCCCCCAAAGTACGTGTTGGCAATCAACCCCCAAGCTTATGGCCCAGTGATACACATCTGAAGGGTCTCATGACTAAGGTTTTATTAGATTGTAATAAATGGCCTTTTCCCAACAACAGCTAGCCCTCTCAAGGTCCTGGAAACCTTGCTTCCAGAATTGCTTAGAGTCTTACGCTAACCCTAACCCCCTCCCAAATTGAGGGTATATAATGGGCCACTCCTCATGACCCTGATGCAGCTTTCTGCCCATGGGTCCTGTCCCCCTGCTTTAATAAACCACCTTTTTGCACCAAATGATGAGGGAGCAGAAGGCAAGCTGAAGACAAAGCAGGAACTGACAACCCAGAAACCCCCCTCCCCCACCATGGGAGGTACATGACATTCAGGTACTGGTTTCTGCTGGCTCAGGGTGGAGGTCCCGTGGCCAGAAGCGGCTAGACCAGGGATGTGGAGGGGATCCCATTAGATCCATCAGGAGGAAACCTCACACAGGAGTCTTAAGATTGGCAGCCGTGCCAGTCCCTTGGGTGGCTGTCCCGTGCCCAAGACAGACGACTTTGTATAAGGACAGCGGTAAGGAGAGGGCATCAAGTTTCTGGGTCTTATTACCATCCCGTCCAGGGGACTCACTTCCAGCCAATAGGCAGGCTTTTTCCTCCCCATAAAGTAGCCACAGGCTAGAGGGTTACAGCCTGACCTATCGACATGAAAGTGTTCCAATAAGACTGTACTTCTTGAAGAGTCCCTGAAAGAAGAGGAAAGGAAGAGGAGAGGAAGTTCTCACCAATTTTGCACCAAAGCTCAGAGTCCAGAAGAAAAGACTCAAAGCCCAACATTCGGGTGCCATATGATGAGGTTGTGGAATACAGGTGAGGTTCAGTGGGGTGGAATCCGGGGCCAACAATCAAGAAAGAACTCCAAATTGGTGCAAAATTGGTGGTTTATAAAAGTACGAGGACAAGACCCACAGGCAGAAAGAGCTGTGGCACCACCAGGGTTGTGAGGGGGAGGCTGATTATATCCTGTAGGGTTGGAGGAGCTTGTAAGGAAAAAGGGAGGTTGAGAATGTACTTTCATATGTTAAAGAAGCCTTGACTTTTTTTTTCCTCTAGCAAGGCATTAACATTAAAATAGTTGGGAGCTTCCTGGAAGAAGTTTACACAAGTCCCGCCCAGGAGTGGGGGTGGGGGGAGATTGCAGGGTGCAAGCTTGTGCCTTGTGTGTGGCCAGACTTCTGTTTCCTCATCACAGCCCACTGACAGGTAGTTAAAACAAGCGGGGTGATCTTCCTCCAGAAACTCAGCTGCCTCAATATTGATACTTTGCTAAGGGCAAAAGGCAACCTTGGCTTGACATTAGCCTGAACACCAGGATCCTGTAAGTCTTCTTCTACATATAAAAATCCCTTTAGAAACTTCCTTTATCTCTGCCACTCCCCAAGATACATGTTAGCAATCATCCTCTGAACATATGGCCCACTGATACACATCTGAAGGGTCTCATGACTTAAGGTTTCACTAGACAGTAGTAAATGACCCCTCAAGGCCCTGCAAACCTTGCTTCAAAATTCCTAAGAGACTTCCACTATCCCTAACCCCACCCTAACTTGAAAGTACAGAATCAGTCACTCCTCACAATCTCAATGCAGCTCTTTCTGCCCATGAGTCCTGTTCCTGTGCTTTAATAAAACCACCTTTAAAAAAAAAAAGATTTTTTTTAATTTATTTATTTGACAGAGAGAGACAGCCAGCGAGAGAGGGAACACAAGCAGGGGGAGTGGGAGAGGAAGAAGCAGGCTCCCAGCAGAAGAGCCTGAAGTGGGGCTCAATCCCAGAACCCTTGGATCATGCCCTGAGCTGAAGGCAGACGCCTAATGACTGCACCACCCAGGCGCCCCTAAAACCACCTCTTTTGCACCAAAGACGTCTCAAGAATTCTCTTTGCTCCCAGACCCCAACATTTTGTTGCAGAAAAAATAAGAATCAGGCCAGTGAGAGACCAAGTGACACTTGGAGAAGTAGGAGAACTTGGATTTATTTTGCATCGGGGGACCCAGATGAGCTCCTGCTCCAAATCCTGGGCCCTGGGCAATGGGGTTATAGGGCTCTTATAGGGGAGTGCAGGCAGTCAGGCTCCAAGGGCTATGCTGACTGCTGGTAGGTAGGTTGAAACTGGGGGAGTGGGCGCTGCTTCAGGTGGGAACAGTAGCACAGGGAGCCTGTGGCTGGAAGCCCTTTTACAGAGGCAGAAAGGGCTACTGATCGCTTGCTCCCAGTAGTGTTTCTGGTTATCTCTAGCTTATTGTTAGTAACTTTCTGTCTTCCGGGGCCTCCTGGGCTGGGCCTGCTCTGGTCAATTTTCCTCTTCAATCTGAGCAGATTTAGTTCCCATGATGTATCAATTTTTTATGCCATTCCCTATAAAAGGGCTCTTGGAAGGGATGGCTTGCTCTAGGAGCTGAAACAGTGACTGCAGGAGCCAGGATAATCCTGAAATATCAGAAAATGAGTAAATACAAATCATGGAAATCCACCAAGTTGGAATTATGTCAAGGGAAACAGGAGATGACACGAAGAGCCACAGCCGGACTAAACTGATCCACTACACAGCCTACTGCTGGAATAAAACCAAAGCCTATAATAACTACCCAGGGTTCACGGTGGTAAAAATAACTGATTACATAGACTTTTTCTTTTGTAATGAGTAGAAAACAATGCACAAGAATTCCAAATGCTTGATGTAGACACTCAGCCACCCATCACAGAGGTGGAGCTAAATCCACAAAACATCTGACCTTTCCTCCTGAACACTGTCAAGGTCACTGAAACAAGGCATATCTCAGAAACTGTCAGAGCCAAGAATAGCCTGAAGAAACGTGATGACCAGCTATTGTGTGCTGCCCCACATGGGACCCTAGAGCAGCAAAGGCAGAACAGAGGGAAACTGGACACAATCTGAACTTCAGTTAGTAATAAGTTATCAATCTTGGTTCATTAACTGTGATGATTCTGGAAAAAAAAAAAACAGAATAGAGATTCAAAGTCCAATAAGAGCGGGGCGCCTGGGTGGCTCAACAAGGTAAGCGTCAGACTCTTGATCTCAGCTAAGGTCTTGATCTGAGGGTCCTGAGCTTAAGCCCTGCGTTGTCAATTTTACTTCAAATAACATTTTTAAAAATGGACGGCACTGGAGGAGATAATGCTAAGTGAAATAAGTCAAGCAGAGAAAGACAATTATCATATGGTTTCTCTCATCTATGGAACACAAGAACTAGGAAGATCGGTAGGGGAAGAAAGGGATAAAG
>NC_048222.1:78061810-78077811 GCF_002007445.2 Ailuropoda melanoleuca | reverse complement strand
TGAGAGACTATGGACTCTGAGAAACAAACTGAGGGCTTCAGAGGGGAGGGGGGTGGGGGAATGGGATAGGCTGGTGATGGGTAGTAAGGAGGGCACGCATTGCATGGTGCACCGGGTGTTATACGCAACTAATGAATCATCGAACTTTACATCAAAAGCCAGGGATGTACTGTATGGTGATTAACATAATATAATAAAAAAATTAATAAAAAAATAAAATTTAATTTAAAAAATAAAATAAAGATTCTAAAAATCAAATAAGAGAACACTGGAAGCCTAGAGGAAATGGGTAATTTCTAAATAAAAATGAACATAAACAAAATGGGCCCTGATAGAAGGAAGATAGAAACAAACCAAGGAGCATGAAAAGGTCACAGTAAGGCTTAGAAATGCCCCATTGGAAAACTCCTCAGAAACGGATAGGTTCATAGTAAACATCTGAGTGTTCTGATGATCCTATCAAAGCTTGATGTATTTATAGAGTTCATCGAATGGAGGATTCCAGTGAAATGTGCTGCCAATTCAACCGTGACTTTCTGAACAAAAGAAAAAAAAATGGTTGATGAGTTTCCTTCCATTCAAAAAAGAAAAGTTAATTTTTAAACAATTCAGGTTTGGTGTAAATAATATAATTAAACATAAATAACGCCGTTTTTAACACACCTACTTCTCTATGTGCATCCAACTGTCAACACGGAATGGAGAGGACCTCGCATTGGGCCCAGGGTGGCCAGGCCACCGGCCCCACGCACACCTGCTCCAGCCCCACGCACACTTAAAGCCAGATGTTCTCAGTGCTTCTCCTCTCCGAGAAGCAGAATCTGTGAAAAGCACTATGGCGTGCCATGGTTATGAAGGGCCAAAGCCCCGACGAAGGGACACTTGTGTAAGGTTCGTCCTGCTGAAATGCTACAAGAGAAAGTAAAAATAAACCTGTGAGAAAGCCGGACACCTAGCGTTCTATGCTCGCCTTGGATGACACATCTCTGGGGAACCTGCCATGGATCTCCCTCCTGTGGCCTGAGGACCGTCTCTCTACTTTGTTCACACAACCCCAAATGGTCTGGAAGCCGCAGGCATCCCCACCACCCACTCACAGTTTAGCTGTGGCCAGCTCACCCGCTCAGGAAAGGTCTGGGGAATCTCTGAAATTTAGAGTTCTGTGAATCTAGTGTCATCATTTGGAAATTCCAACTGAAATGCAGCCCACCACTCCTGTCCCTTGGCAGGAAAAGGGAAAGATGTCAAAAAGCAAACTAGAAGGTAAATGTACATAAGTCAGTGGATATCAGGACAATGGTGTGAATGTTTGTGTTCCCCCCAAATTCATGTGTTGGAATCCTCATGAGAAATGGGATGGTGTTAGAACAGGTGATTGGGTGGTGAGGGTGAGGTCTCCTTGTAAACGAGACCCCAGCGCCTTCCCTCCAAGTGAGGATAAAACGAGCAGTCTGCCACCAGAGACACCCTCATCTCAGACATGCACCCTTCAGAACTGTGAGAAATAGATTTCTACTGTTTATAAGCCACCTGGTCTGTGATATTTTGACAGCATCCTTGGTGGACTGAGGTGATCAGCAATGGTGTATAGGACAACTGGGAAGTGAAATGAAAAAAAAAAATCACAGTACAAAAATGAAGGTTCTTAAGTAGAAATCTAACAAGACACAAAATATTCACAAAACCCAAAAACACTCAGGAGAGAAATCAAACAACAGATAAATAAATGTGCCTTTTGCCTCTGTGCATCCGAGAGAGCACAGTGGGTCACCAGGAGCTCGGAGCCATGTGAGGAAATTTGGCCTCTGCTCAAACCCAACATCCGTACCTCCGACCTCCGAAAGCCCAAGAATAGACAGACCCATCCCCCTGCACCTGCTCTGGGCCCCTTTCCCAGCAGCAGCCAGTTCTTGTCACCTCAGTAGGAGAGGTAACCCCAGGAAGGCATGGAAAGAGGCCACAGCATCACCTCATCTGTGTCTGCTGGGAGCAAGCTGGCTCTTTAAGGGGGTGAGGGCAGAACGGGCGGTGGGGCTAACAACCCCCTTCTCTGAGGGGCCTGGATGGAGCCAGAGAGCAGGGAGGGAAGTGGTGGGCCAGGGAGTGGGGTCTGGGCAGTGGATTGCTGAGGGGAGGAGAGGGGAGGCAGGAGGGGTCACCTGCCTGCCTGCCTCCATCCAGTCGGGGTGTCTGCTCAGGGTCTCCATTCTCAGAGGACCTGCAGCTGCCCAAGTCAGGGTTCTAGATCCAACCCGGTGACTGCAAAGGGTAGGAGCGAAGAGAAGGCCCTGAGGTCCTCACGGGATCCGTGCAGCGGGGTCCTGCCTCTCACTGTGACTGACTCCCACGGGCCCACTTCCTTGCCAGGCACCCAGGCTCTGCTGGTCCCAAGAAAGGTCACAGGCCAAAGCTGAGCTGGGCCCAGAGCTCCGTGTGTTTCCTGGGAAGGTGGAGGGGTGCCACCCCCGGGGCAGCCCAGGGCCCAGTAGTCACCACTGCTGCAATCTGAGCATGGGGGAGCTGGCAGGTGGGGCTCGCAGGGACCCAGACCTCCTATGGCAGGTAGGCAGGTGGCTGCCCTCCCTGGACCACATGCCCCCCTAGCACCAGAGCCTCTGGGAGGCCAGCCCCAGAGCCCTCCCACTCTTCCACCAGGACCACTGACTGCCAGGGATCCACTGGGTCCTACGTCAGCCATGCAATGTCCTCCTGGACACTAGACTCCAAGGCTCCTCGTGGGGAACCGGCGCAGTCCTGGCTCGGCAGCAGACCAATTATGTGGGCCCCTAGCCAGGTCTAGAACAGAAAGCATGGTAGGAGGGGATGAGAAGGGCTCAGGCAGCATGTTCAAGACTCTCCCTGGAAGAGAGAGCCTCCCTTCCTCCTCCAGGAAGCTCTCCTGACATCCTCACCCAGAGTCCATGCCACGACTGTGCTTGCAACCTTCTATCTTCCCCCCCGCCATGGGCCAGCCCACCCTCAGCCCAGGACCCCGAGTCCCTTCAGGAACCTCAGCAATTCCCCACCTCCCTGCCCGGTGCTCACAGCAGCCTGAAACAGGGTACAGGTGCTGAAAGGTGCCGAGGACAGAGAACATCCCTGGTTGCTGCTCCACACACTCCCATCAGCTACAGAGACTGGTGGCAAACACACACACACACACACACACACACACACACGCATGCACACACGCACCCTGGGAGACGCTGCTGGGAACGGCACCTTTGGACTGAGGGCAGCAGACCCGGACCTCTCCGTGGAGCCACAGGAGGTTCCCACCTCCCAAAAGAAAGGACTTCCTAGGTGGGACCAGGAACCACCACCCAGTGGACCACAGGTACCTCACCCTCCATGTCTGCCCTGATCCCCAGAGAGACGACCCATTGCTAATAGACCACCACCAGGGGGCTCTAAATAACCCTGGTGGTGACGTGGGTCTACAGAGGAGCAGTGGGTGCCTGCAGCCCCGATGACACATTCCAGGACGATCGCCTAGGGGTTCTGACAGTGACTGCCTGGGAGAAGGAGATGGCCTCCACCAAGGACAAAATGCTCAGCTTTAAGCTTTGAGTTATACTTTTGGACAACAATCTTGAAGCCTGCGCTCCCTTTTTCAATGTTTTTTCCAGGGTCCCTTTTGAGAGACACCTGGGGGAAGCCCAGCAATGGCAGAGAGATCCGGGAAGGATCCCAGGAAGCATCCGGTCCCATCCTCCGCTGGCAGTGGAGAACCCGAGACTGCCCGCTGGAGCTTCTCCCCACCCGGGGGGCAGGAGCCATCAGGCCAGTGGGAAAGGGGGGGCTCTGATGCAAAGACCCTCCGGGTGGGGCTCACCAGGGCACCACAAAGGGGAATTGTGGACTGGGCTCAGAGGCCATAGGTGCCAGCATGCCACCCACGGGAACCAGGAGGGGCCAGGCACTCCACAGTGGCCACCAGAGCAGTAGCCCACAGACCACAGGGTCCTGAGGACAGCACAAGCAACAGACCCTCCCCACAGACACCCTCAGAGAAGAAGCCAGGACGAGACACATGGCAGCTGCGGACACCGCTGTAGTTTGCACTATAACATAACGGTTGACCTCACAGGGGCTGCAACCCCAAAACAAAAAGAAACCCGCCAGAGAGAATAAAGCTACTTGTTTGGATGCATTTGAGACACAGCGTGTCCAATTAAACTCACTACATACACCAAGAAAGCTCAAAGCACTGACGAAGGCCCCCATACTGGCCCCCAACTCTCACCTGAAGCCCACATCCTGGGCAGGCCAGACAGGTGGGTGACCCCAGCCCCGCCCCCAACCCCTGCCATGGGCTGTGCACGCACCTGGAAGTCCCCGTTGTGCACACTGTAGAGGGACAGGAAAAACGCCACTGGAAAGGGCACGTTCTGGGAGAAGCTTCTCCTCACCCTGAGGCCAGGAGAGGACAGCGGGGGCCTCTGCACACCCAAGGAGGGTCCTCGGAGGCCCAGCTCCAGGAAGCATGAGGTCCCTGTGGGAGCTTCACTCCCTTCCAGCCAGAGGCCGCCCTGCCTCATCTGTGCTGCCTGCCTTCTCACCCCTTGTTGGATCCAAACCTGTTCTCACGGGTTCTCCAAACCCAGCACCTGGCCCTGCCGCCTCCCGGGCTAATGATCCCACAGAACTCACTTCCACCGAGACAAGCGTCCTTTACGGGGTGAGCTGCGATGGTGGGTTTAAGGCTCCAAGGTGACCGTTGTGTCCTCATCCCACTGAGGGAGCTGACGCCTCTGGGAACCACACTTGTGCCACCAGTGGCTAGAAGACAGCTCCCCGCCGCACCTGACTCCTCCCTGAGCAACAGACCCACAGGCCCTCCCAGAAGGATGTGGCCCAGGGCTCCAATACAACGGGCTCCAGTCAGCCCCACCAGCTTCCCAGGGGGAGGGAGAGGCACCTCCAGGTCCCCAGGACCTGTCCCATTTGACCGCACCAGGTGCAGCGAATTAGGCTCGTTAAGCCCCCGACCCCAGATGGCGCCAGCGCAGCACTTCCAGATCAGCGGACACGAGACCCGCCCTGGGAGCGGCACATGACCCGACCCGCCCCACCCATGTGACCCGCCCCGGGGTGCCCCAGGTGCTGCCAATTAGGCTCTTCAGGCCCCCAAATCAAGATGGCACTGCCCTGAAACAAGATGGCACCAGTCCCGAACCAAGATGGCGCCTGCCGCAGCACTTCCGGTTTGGTGGTCACGTGACCTGCCCCATGGGGACACATGACCAGCCCCCACTACCCATGTGACCCTCCCGGCTGCTCCAGGTGCTGCCAATTAGGCTCATTAGGCCCCTGGCCCTTCATGCCATCATGGAATGCTACATCAAAAACTACGAATATACTGTATGGTTGCTAACATAATAAAAAATTTAAAGAAAAATGAAAGTGTGCCACCTGTGACTCCAGAAGGTATCAGGAGCTGGAGAAATCTGTAGTATGTCCAACTGAGCAATCCCAGCAAATTCCCACATTCTTGGGACACTTGGACCAAAACCCAGAGACCCACACTCACCCCAACCCATTCTCTCCACGTAGCCCCAGACTGCCCACAGAATAGTCTAGCAGAATTTCCATTCTCCTAGGCATGGACACTAACCACAGTTTGGGTTTCAGAGGTCCACCCCCAGAGGCCTGGATCCAAAGACATAGGGATTGGGGAACCCTGAGCCATAGCTGATCCCTCGGCATGCCACACAGAATGACACCGGGCCGTTTGGGACTCCAGAAACTATTCAGAGCAGGAGAAATCTGCATGTCCCACTGAGTCTATCCCAGACAACTCCCACATTCAGGGGACCCTTGGACAAAAATCCTGAGCTGACATTCACCACAACCCACCAACTCAAATCAGGCCCCCAGGATGATCAGCACAAAGCCAGTAGATGGGACCTCCCATGATCCTAGGCCCTAACCCAAATGCTAGGTGGGGTTCTCAGAGGTCATTCCCAGTGGCCTATCTCCAAGACAGAGGGCTTGGGGAAATCTGAGCCATACCTGGGAATCAGCATGACACAAGAAGGAAACCGTGCCATTTGGGAGCTGTAGACAGAATCCGGAGCATGAGAAATCAGAATGCCCGCCTGAGCCGATCCCGGGGAACCCCTGCTTTCGCCACACTACTTACCGAAAACCCTGAGCCTGATGCTCACCCCCAAACCACGCCCTCGATTCAGGCATCCAGGTTCGTGTGTATCCAGCTGGCATATCACATCTCCCATGGGCCTCGGCCCTAACCTTACCCCAAGTTGGGTTCCAAGGGTTCCATTCCCAGAGGCCTGGCTGTAAAATCCAGAGACTGGGCATCCATTAGCAATACCAAAGGACTCAGGCTGACAGGGAGGGAAACCGTTTCATTTGGGACTCCAAAACGGATGCAGAGGAGGAGAAATCTGAATGTCTACCTGCATCGATCCCCACCTCCCCACCATCCCCACATTCATTGGTCCCCAGGCCACAAACCCAATGCTTGACACCCCAACCCATGCCATCAACACCCCCCTCGGGGAATTAGCCACACAGCCAGCCTATCGGAACTCCCATTCTTCTAGGCCTAACCCCTAACCCTAGTTTTGGTTCTGAGAGGTCCATTCTGAGAAGGCTGGAAAGGGAGATGTGGCTCCTGATGGGGACGCGCAGCCCCCCTCTGGGGCAGGGTGTCATCCACGCCTCACAGGGGATCAGTGGAAGTGTTCCATCAGGCGACTGACAGGGCTGCCTCTCAAGAAGGCTACCCTGGCATTGGGTTGCACAGGACAGAGGAGGAGAGCTAGATGGGAGGGAAGACAATACCCTGGAGGCCATGGTTGCTGGTTGCTGACCTGGGGTCATGCCATGAGCCCATGGCACCTTTCTTTGAGAGAAGGCTACCCCTGCACCTCCTAGAAAATATTTCTAATGAAGTACAAGCCCATCGGGACTACGCTGTAAATGGTGGTATGTGGCCAACATGGTAGGAGTCAGGGATTCTAACAAGGGCTGACCCCACCCCCATCTCACAAAACCGTCTTCTGTCCCCATGCAACTCATGGTCTACCCTCAGAAAAACCTCCAGGAAACAAACCTTTAATCTCAATGCTCCCTTCACCTTCTGCTTCAAATCTCGTCCAACCACAATCATATGAAACTAGAAATCCATCTCAAGAAGAAAATGGGACAGTCAAAAATAGGTGGCAATTTCACAACATGCTACCGAACAAACAACAGAGAAGAAATCAAAACAGATTTTACAAGTACCTTGACACAAATGAAAAAGAGAACCTACAAAAACTTACCGGAGGCAGCAAAAGTGGATCTAAGGTGGACGTTCGCAGAAATTCAGGTCTTCTTCAATCCACAAGAAAGCTCTCCATAGACAACCTAATTTTAAATGGTAAAGACGTAGGGGGAAAAAAGCAAAGCCCCGATTAGTAGACATAAGGAAATAACAAAAAGGAATATGGAAATAAATCCAATGGAGACTAAAAGGACCAAAAAAAAAAATCAATGAAAATAAGAGCTTCCTTTTTTTGAAAGATAAACAAAAACATAGCTAGACTCACCGAGAAAGAGAGAGGGCTCCAATACGATCTGGAATGAAAGATAATGGATTCCTGTCTCCCATCCAAATCAAAAGAACACAGGCAGCAACCTCTTCCACCTTGGACACAGCAACTTCTTTCAAGACACGTCTCTAAAGGCAAGGGAAACAAAAGCAAAAATGAACTCCTGGGACTTCATTAAGATAAAAAGTTTCCACCCAGCAAAGGAAACGATCGACAATACTAAAAATGCGACCTACAGAATCAAAGAAGATATTTGCAAATGACATTACAGAGAAATGGCTGGTATCCAAGATCTATAAAGAACTTCTCAAATTCAACACCCAAAACACAAATAATCCGGTTGAGAAACGGGCAGAAGACACGAACAGACACTTCTCCCAAGAGGACATACAAATGGCCAACAGACACGTGAAAACATGCTCCACATCACTTGCCATCAGGGAAATACAAGTCAAAACCAAATTGAGACACCACCTGACACCAGTCAGAATGGCTAAAAAGGTGGGCACGTACTGCATGGTGCACTGGGTGTTATACGCAAGTAATGAATCATGGAACTGTAGCTCAAAAACTTGGAATATACTGTATGGTGACTAACATAACATAATAAAAAAATTATTATAAAAAACAAACAAACAATATACCCCAGAGATTACTTTATAATAAAGCAGAATATATTGGGGAAAAAATAAAAGAAAAAAAAAGAATGGCTAAAACGAACAAAGCAGGGAACCACAAATGTTGGTGAGATGTGGAGAAAGGGAAACCCCCTTGCACTGTTGGTGAGAATGCAACTCTGGAAAACAATATGGAGGTTCCTCAAAATGTTAAACACAGAGTGACTCTATGACCCAGCAATTGCACTACTTGGTACTTACCCCATTGACCCAGAGATACTGAAAAGAAGGGGCACCTGTATCCCCATGTTCACAGCAGCAATGTCCACAACAGCCAAACTTGGAAGGAGCCAAGATGTCCTTCAACGGAGGAGTGGATAAAAAAGATGTGGTTCATATGCACAATGGAATATTACTCAGCCATCGGAAAGGATGAATACCTACCATTTGCATGGACTTGGATGGGCCAGCAGGGGATTATGCTAAGTGACATAAGTCAAGCAGAGAAAGACAATGATCATATGGTTTCACTCCTATGTGGAACGGAAGAAATAGCATGGAGGACATGACAAGAAAGAAGGGGAAAAGGAAGGGGGGAATCAGAGGGGCAGATGAACCATGAGAGACTATGGACTCCGGGAAACAAACGGACAGCTGCAGAAAGGGAGGGGGGTAGGGAGACGGGTTATCCCGGTAATGGGTATTAAGCAGGGCACGTGTTGTGATGAGCACTGGGTGTTCTAGGCAAACGATGAATCATGGAACACTACATCAAAAACCTCATGAAGTACCGTAGGGTGACTGTCATCACATCACTGAAAAAAAAGAGAAAGATAGGAACTCCATACAGGAAAACTGTCACTATTGCAAATGACATGATGCTAGATATAGAAATCCCTCAAGATTCCACCAAAAAACTGTTGGAATAAACAAATTCAGTAAAGCTGCAAGATAGAGAGTCAACATACAGAGACCTGTTGCATTTATTTATGTATGTATTTTAGATTTTATTGATTTATTGGACAGAGAGAGAGAACGAGCATGAGCAGGGGGAGTGTCAGAAAGAGGGAGGAGCAGACCCTCGCTAAGCAGGGAGCTCAACACGGGGCTCAATCCTAGCACTCTGGGGCCATGACCTGAGCTGAAAGCAGACACTTCACCGATGGAGCCACCCAGGTGCCCCAACTTATGGCATTGCTAGATACTGATGACACACTTTCACAAAGAGAAATTAAGAAAGTGATGCCATTTACAACTGCATCAAGAAAAAAAATCTAGGCATAAAAGGAACCAAGAATGAGAAAGACCTGGTACACTCAACACATGGCGGAAAAGAAAGGAAAAATATGTGTGGGTGGGGGATGTATGGGTCAAAGATTTGGAAGGTGACACAAATAAATGGAAGCGTAAGCCATGCTCATTAACTGGAAGAGTTAATTATGTGAACATGTCCATCATACCCAAAGCAATTGATGGACAGATGTGATGAAATCCCTGCCTGAATTCCAATGGCATTATTCAAAGACACAGAAGACAGCCTAAAGTTCCTATGGAATCACAAAAGACCCCAAATACCCAGAGTGATCTGGAGAAAGCAAGCTGCGGTCACCACACTCCCGAATTTCAAGCTAGATTACAAAGCCGTAGTCATCAAAGCAGTACGGTACTGGCATAAACACACACACACACACACACAGGTCAGTGGAACAGAATAGTAAAGCTCAGAAACTAACCCACACCTAGATGATCCTAACTTATGAAACAGCAGCAGAAGATATGCCATGGTGAAAGGACCGTCTCTTCAGGGAACGGTAACAGGAAAACTGGACACTAAATGCAGAAGAATGGAACTGGATCACTTTCTTACACCGCACACAAAAATCGTAAATGGATGAATGACTTGAACATAGGACCTGAATCCATAAACCTCCAAGAAGATACCCCCCTCATGGGTCCTCCCTCCACAAGCATCCCTGCCCCATGTCCTGGGACATGCCTCATCCAGAGCCCAGCCCGGGACACACCCCAGCCACTCCAGCCCCTCCTGTCTATAACTCAGCTTCTAAGTAGAGCAACCAGGCCTGCTTCCAGGCCAGCAGAGGGGCGTCAGCTGGGCCACACTTGTCTGCTTGCTCCCTGTCCATCCTGGTTGGGCCCTCTCCTCTCAGGAAGGAACCTCTCATGGCAATTCAGGTCAGTGAGTCACAGACATGACCTGAATGTGTTCATCCACATGTCCACTAGGTGGCAACAGCAAGAATTGCTTGAACCTCTGTGAACAGGAGGGACCTTTACTGATGAGGGAAGAGAAGGCTAGCTGAGGACAAAGCTGAAATTGACACCCCACAACCGCCCCCCCCCCACCATGGGGTGTATGTGACATTCCTCAGGCACTCCTGGCTGCCCTAAAGGACAAAGAAACAGTTAACCTATGGACACCACAATCCTGCCAGACTTAAGTCTCCCTCAGTTTCCAAATGTCTTAGTCATTTACAAGAACCAAAGCATTTCTACCAATAATTTAGCTTCTGGAAGGGAAAGGAGATACAAATCAATGCCCTTATAATCTGCAGCCTCCAGAAAGTTCCCAACCATCTTAATGTTAATGCCTTTTTTTTTTTTTTAGTTTTTTTAATGATTTTTTTATTATATTATGTTAGTCACCATACAGTACATCCCCGGCTTCTGATGTAAAGCTCGATGATTCATTAGTTGAGTATAACACCCAGTGCACCATGCAATACGTGCCCTCCTTACTACCCATCACCAGTCTATCCCATTCCCCCACACCCCTCCCCTCTGAGGCCCCCAGTTTGTTTCTCATAGTCCATAGTCTCTCATGTTTCATTCCCCCTTCTGATTACCCCCCCTTTCTTTATCCCTTTCTTCCCCTACCGATCATCCTAGTTCTTATGTTCCATAGATGAGAGAAATCATATGATAATTGTCTTTCTCTGCTTGACTTATTTCACTTAGCATTATCTCCTCCAGTGCCGTCCATGTTGCAGCAAATGTTGAGAATTCGTTCTTTCTGATAGCTGAGTAATATTCCATTGTATATATGGACCACAGCTTCTTAATCCAGTCATCTGTTGAAGGGCATCTCGGCTCCTTCCACGATTTAGCTATTGTGGACATTGCTGCTATGAACATTGGGGTGCATATGGCCCTTCTCTTTACTACGTCTGTATCTTTGGGGTAAACACCCAGTAGTGCAATGGCTGGGTCATAGGGTAGTTCAATTTTTAACTTTTTAAGGGACCTCCACACTGTTTTCCAGAGTGGCTGTACCAACTTGCATTCCCACCAACAATGTAGGAGGGATCCCCTTTCTCCACATCCTCTCCAACAATTGTTGTTTCTTGCCTTGTCTATCTTTGCCATTCTAACTGGCGTAAGGTGGTATCTCAGTGTGGTTTTGATTTGAATTTCCCTGATGGCTAATGATTTTGAACATTTTTTCATGTGTCTGTTAGCCATTTGTATGTCTTCATTGGAAAAGTGTCTGTTCATATCTTCTGCCCATTTTATGATTTGTTTATTTGTTTCTCGTGTATTGAGTTTGAGAAGTTCTTTGTAGATCTTGGATACCAGTCCTTTATCTGTGGTGTCCTTTGCAAATATATTCTCCCATTCCGTGGGCTGTCTCTTAGTTTTTTTGACTGTTTCCTTGGCTGTGCAGAAGCTCTTTATCCTGATAAAGTCCCATAAGTTCATTTTATCTTTTATTTCTCTTGCCTTTGGAGATGTGTCGTGAAAAAGGTTGCTCTGGCCGATGTCATAGAAGTTGTTGCCTATGTTCTCCTCTAGAATTTTGATGGATTCCTGTCTCACATTGAGGTCTTTCATCCATTTGGAGTTTATTTTTGTGTATGGTGTGAGAGAGTGGTCAAGTTTCATTCTTTTGCATGTAGCTGTCCAATTTTCCCAGCACCATTTATTGAAGAGACTGTCTTTTTTCCACCGGATGTTTTTTCCTGCTTTATCAAAGATTAGTTGCCCAAAGAGCCGAGGGTCCATTTCTGGGTTCTCTATTCTGTTCCATTGGTCGATGTGTCTGTTTTTGTGCCAGTACCATGCTGTCTTTGTGATCACAGCTTTGTAGTACAGCTCGAAATCCGGCATTGTGATGCCCCCAGCTTTGTTTTTCCTTTTCAACAGTTCCTTGGAGATTCGGGGCCTTTTCTGGTTCCATACAAATTTAAGGACTATTTGTTCCAGTTCTTTGAAAAATGTCCTCGGTATTTTGATCGGGATAGCATTGAAAGTGTAGATTGCTCTGGGTAGTATGGACATTTTAACTATGTTAATTCTTCCAATCCATGAGCATGGAATATTTTTCCATCTTTTTATGTCTTCCTCAATATCTTTCAAAAGTGATCTATAGTTTCTAGCATATAGGTCCTTTACGTCTCTGGTTAAGTTAATTCCAAGGTAACGCATGGTTTTTGGTGTTATTGTAAATGGGATGGATTCCCTAATTTCTCTTTCTTCAGTCTCGTTATTCGTGTATAGAAATGCAACTGATTTCTGGGCATTGATTTTGTATCCTGCCACCTTACTGAATTGTTCTATAACTTCTAATAGTTTGGGAGTGGATTCCTTTGGGTTTTCCATATAGAGTATCATGTCATCTGCAAAGAGAGACAGTTTGACTTCTTCTTTGCCGATTTGGATACCTTTGATCCCTTTTTGTCTTCTGATTGCTGTTGCAAGGACTTCTAGTACTATGTTGAATAATAGTGGCGAGAGTGGGCATCCTTGTCGTGTTCCTGATCTTAAGGGAAAGGCTTCCAGCTTTTCCCCATTGAGAATAATGCTTGCAGTAGGCTTTTCATAGATGGCTTTTATGAGATTGAGAAATGTACCCTCTATTCCTACACTCTGAAGGGTTTTAATCAGGAAAGGATGCTGTATTTTGTCAAATGCTTTTTCTGCATCAATTGAGAGGATCATATGGTTCTTGAGTCTTTTCTTGTTGATATGATGTATCACATTGATTGATTTGCGAGTGTTGAACCATGCTTGCATCCCAGGTATGAATCCCACTTGGTCATGATGGATAATCCTTTTAATGTACTGTTGGATTCTATTAGCAAGGATCTTGTTGAGGATTTTGGCATCCATATTCATTAGAGAAATCGGTCTGTAATTCTCCTTTTTGAGGGGGTCTTTGCCTGGTTTGGGGATCAAGGTAATATTAGCCTCATAGAATGAGTTTGGTAGCTTTCCTTCTGTTTCTATTTTTTGAAATAGCTTTAGGAGAATAGGTATTATTTCTTCTTTGAATGTTTGGTAGAATTCCCCAGGAAAACCGTCTGGGCCTGGAGTTTTATTATTTGGAAGGTTGTTTATCACTGACTCAATTTCTTCATAGTTAATTGGCCTATTTAAGAAATCTATTTCTTCCTGTTTCAGTCTTGGTAGTTTATAGGTTTCCAGGAAGGCCTCCATCTCTTCCAGATTGTTTAGTTTTTTGGCATATAGCTGTTGATAAAAGTTTCTAATAATCCTTGCAATTTCAATGGTGCTGGTCGTGACCTCTCCCTTTTCAGTCATAATTTTAATAATCTCAGTCCTTTCTCTTTGTTTTTGGACAAGTTTTGCCAGTGGTCTATCAATTTTATGGATTCTCTCAAAGAACCAGCTTCTAGTCCTGTTGATCTGCTCTACTGTGGTTCTGGTCTCTAATTCATTGATTTCTGCTCTAATCTTGGTCAACTCCTTCCTTGTCAGTGGGTTAGGCCTGTCCCTCTGTTGCTGTTCCAGTTTCTTGAGGTGAGAATATAGAAACTGCATTTTAGATTTTTCTATTCTTTTGAGTGAGGCTTGGATGGCTATGTATTTCCCCCTTAGGACTGCCTTTGCAGTATCCCATAGGTTTTGGACCGTTGTGTATTCATTCTCGTTGGTCTCCATAAATTGTTTAATTTGTTTTTTGATTTCCTGGTTTATCGAGTCATTCTTGAGCAGGATGGTTCTTAGCCTCCAAGTGTTTGAGTTTCTTCCAGGTTTTTCCTTGTGGTTGAGTTCCAATTTCAGAGCGTTGTGGTCTGAGAATATGCAGGGGATAATTTCAATCTTTTGGTATTGGCTGAGACCTGTTTTGTGTCCCAGAGCATGATCTATTCTTGAGAATGTTCCATGGGCATTTGAATAGAATGAGTATTCTTTGGTTCTGGGGTGTAGTGTTCTATATATATCTATGAGGTCCAACTCGTCGAGTATGGCATTCAAAGCCTTTGATTCTTTGCTTAGTTTTTGCCAGGGTGTTCTGTCTATTTCTGATAGTGGGGTGTTGAGGTCCCCTACTATTACTGTGTTCTTATCTATATGTCTCTTTATTTTGGTTAAGAGTTGGCTTGTGTATCTTGCTGCTCCCCTGTTGGGGGCATATATATTAATAATTGTCATATCCACTTGTTGAATACTTCCTTTAAGAATAATATAGTGCCCTTCTGTATCTCTCTCTATGGCCTCTAGTTTAAAATCCNCCTCACGTGGATATGATATTTCTCCAAATGGACCTGCCGCTTTCCCTAAACGCTGGCGTCCTGGGTCAAGCTGCCTCACTAAATCAGATGCAGACTTTCAAAACCTTGGGTCTTGTAGAGCCAGAGGAGAGAAGTGTTTTCAGCTGGGGAGAAGGTGGCTTCTCGGACCTAAAGCCTTCACACCTGCTGCGGTTGCTGGGAGAAAGGGAAACACAGGCTTTTCTCTTTGTAGTAATTATCTTCCAGCCCATTGCCACCATTCCCAGGGAACAGGGAGCACAATGCTGAAGTTGGATAGTGGCTCTGGAGCTTCCTAGTGCCACACCTGTTCCTGAAGGAAACAGGAAACACCTGCTGAACTCAGGGAACTGCTCAAGGTCCATTACCTGCACTGTGTCGGGGGACAGGGGGAACCCGACTGAAGTGGTGGACCGTGCGGTCCTTACTCTTGCCCTTACTGGGGAACACGGGAAACCCTGGAATGTCTGCAACCCATCCCACAAAAGCTCTGCTGAGCGGGTGCCCTGGAGTTCCTGGGTCAGGGGCGTACGGCCAGTTTATGGAGACTAGGCAGAACAGACTTTCAAGGGAAAAAGAAAACTCACCTGAGTCTCCACAATGAACTATCTCCACGTGCCCTTACAGAACCCCGGCTCTCACCCGGGGTGCCCCTACTCCCAGACCCCTCCCCATGGACACACAGCACACACTGATTCAGCCAGGAACTCCACAGTTCGACTCTCTCAGAGCTCCCCTTTATTGGCTTCCAGTCTGCGTCCTCGGGCTGCTCCGGGTCTGCCCACAGAGATGTAGCTCCACCCCCACATGGTGATTGGTTGGGGAGTGTGGTGCTTCCAGCTCCCTGAATGCCGGGCAACCACCCCCATGACTTGCAACTTGGTGTGCAGGGGGCCCAGGAGGTGCCTCGTTGGCTCAACACCCTGCGCAGGTGTGACTGGGATCACAGGCAGGGCTCCAAACACACACACACACACACACACACACACACGGCCCCTTCTGTGGACCCCTCTAGCTGCACTCCACCCTCAGAGCCCTGCCCCTTCCCTTCTGCACCAACCCTCCCTGCAGGGGTGTGCCTGGTTCCTGGCAAGGTCAGCTGCTCTCAGACTGTTCTAGCCTTGGACTTTAGGAAATGCAATGCTTTCAAGCAGGTCCAAGCAATTTTAAACCCCAAAAGGAATGCTCCAAGCGGGAATAGCTTCGCCTTCTTGTCTCACCCATGGAGTGGATAGTGCTCAGAGGTCTAGAAGAGATATTTGAAAAAATTGTAGCTGAAAACTTCCCTAATCTAGCAAGGGAAACAAACA
>NC_048222.1:78050547-78061710 GCF_002007445.2 Ailuropoda melanoleuca | reverse complement strand
GGCAGAAGACAGAGTCAGTGACACCAAAGACAAGCTGATGGAAAGGAAGGAAGCTGAGGAAAAGAGAGAAAACCAACTAATGGACCATGGGTGGAGGAACCGACAAATCAGTGATGCCACAAAAGGAAACAATATTTGAATTACTTCTGGCCCCGAGGGAGAAGACACAGAGGGACAGGAGGTGTATCTGTGTAGATCGTAGCTGAGAACTTACCTAATCTGGAAGGGAAACAGGCATTCAAGTCCAAGAGGTAGAGAGGAGTCTTCCCCAAATCAGTAAGAATAGAGCAACACCCCGACATATAATCGTGACGTTTGCAAATTTCAGACATAAAAAGAAAATCCGGAAAGCAGCTTGAGACAAGAGGTTCTTCACCTACAGGGGTAAGCACATTAGACTAGCCACATACCTATCCACAGAGACTGGCACACCAGAAAGGGCTGGCCTGATCGAGTCAGTGTACTAAATGAGAAAAACATGCAGCCAAGAATACTTTATCCAGCAAGGATGTCATTCAGAATAAGAGTAGAGATAAAGAGCTTCCAGGACAAAAAGAAACTCAAAGAATTTGGCCACTAAACCACCCTGCAAGAAATAGGAAGGGGGATCCTGTAAGTGAAAAGAGACTTCAAGAGTAACATAGACCAGAAAGAAACAGAGACGATCTATAGAATTAGGGACCTGACAGGTAATACAATGGACTAATCTCCATCTGGTTTTTAGATTTTTTTCTTTATCATTGGTCTTAAGCAATTTTATTAGGATATAGGTTGATAAGGAGATTTTTTTCCCATGATCCTTATGTTTGGGGGTTTTATTGGCTGGATTCCTGAATTCTTGAATCTATGGGTGTAGAGGGTTCATACAATTCAGATAATAATCAGACATTACTTCTTAAAACATTTTTTTTCTCTACCTCAGCCAATTTCTTATCAACCAGGCCACTTGAAATTGCCAAAGCTCACACATAATTTAGTGTTTGTGTGCAGGGCATGGTTTGAACCCTTCCTTTTCTCTACTTTATTTTGGACAACTGCTATGATCATACATTCAAGTTCTCTCCCTCTCTCTCTCTCTCTCTCTCTCTTTTTTTTTTTTTTTTTTTTTTTTTTTTTTGCTATTTAGTGTCTAGCCTGAAAGAAAGCCCACCTACTATATTTTTCATCTTAGACGTGGTACTGTTCAGTTCCAGAAGTTTGGTTTTCCTTGTTTTTATATTTTCTATGTCTCTATTTCACTTCATCCTTTGTGTACATTCTTTTTTTTTTTAAGATTTTATTTATTTATTTGACAGAGAGAGACAGCCAGCGAGAGAGGGAACACAAGCAGGGGGAGAGGGAGAGGAAGAAGCAGGCTCATAGCAGAGGAGCCTGACGTGGGGCTCGATCCCATAACGCCGGGATCATGCCCTGAGCCGAAGGCAGACGCTTAACCGCTGTGCCACCCAGGCGCCCCCTTTGTGTACATTCTTATGTATATAAAACCTCTTTCTAACAGTTGTTTGAATGTACATGTGCAATACTTCCATCATCTTTTTCATTTCTGGGTATGTTTCTATTGTTTAATTTTTCTCCCTATTACAAGGTGAACTTTTCTCCTTCTTTGCATCCTGGTAATCTTTTCTTGGCAGGCAGGTATTGTGAATTTTAATTGTTAGATATTAACTATTGCTTATATTTCTACACATACTCTTGAGGAATGTTCTGATGGTTAGGTTCCTGGAAAACTATTTTATCCTTCCAGACTAGCTTTCCAAAAGCTTTATTAGGTGGTATCACAGTAGTCTTCAATGTATTTTGCTATTGTTCTGCTGGTATTCAGAGCTCTCTTTGCAATATCCCATGAATTACAAGGTTTTCCACTCTGCCTGCTGCTGGTAGCACAGAATTTTCCTGATTGTGTGTGAAGGCTAGTGACATTTTTCTCTCTGCTTCCCCTGGGCTATTATTTTCCCCACACCACATACCTTCCTCACACACGTGCCCTATTGAGGAATTCTATGAAAACTCAAAAGTGATCCTATATGGCTTTCTGAGGTCCTCTTTCTCTGTGCAGCTCTCCTCAGTATTCTGTACTATAAACCCCAGCCATATTGACTTCTCCAAACTTCCATCTTGCTGTCTCAAACTCATGGAAATGGCTGAGCTTTGCCTGTATTCTTCATCCCTGACCCATAGACTATAAACTATATCTCTTTAGGCAGTAAGTTAGGGAAATGCAGAGTCCTCCATGTTTGTTTTCCCTCTTGCACTAGTCACGTTCCTGCATTGCCTGGAAATATATCGAAAGTGTTCTTTTGCCAGGGTGCCTGGGAGGCTCAGTTGCTTAAGTCTCTGACTCATGATCTGGACTCAGGTCATGAACTCAGGGTCTTGGGATCAAGACCAGCATTGGGCATCACACTCAGCACAGAGTCGGCTTGAGATTCTGTCTCCCCTCTCCCTCTGTCCTTCCCCCTACCACACTCTGTCTCTCAAATCAACACAGAAAATCTTTCAAATAAAATAAAATAAGTTACTTAAGAGACAGCCTCTGCAAGAAGGGGAAGACCCCAGCAGGGTCCATGACTTGCCCAGAATCACAGACTGGTAAGAAGGCAGAACCAGGCATGAACCCAGCTCTCCGAGTGTCCTCAAAGTTGGGGCCATGGCTGAACCTAGCTACTCACTGGGAGCTCTGGAAAAGGTTGTGTTTTGGAACTGGCTGTAGACCTGGAGATGGTATGGGGGTGAAAAGAAACATTGACATTCCAGGCAGGAGGCATTCCAGCACGTACCTGTCTGAGGAGAAGCCCAGGCCAGGGCAACCCACTGACAGCACCCCTGCCCACATGACACCCAGAGGAAAGGAGGGATGGTTCATGACACACGACTGGCAACATCCAGGGGTAAGGGTGGGCTCAGCCCCTCTAAGCCAAAGCTCCAATACTCTCTGCAGGGTTTGCCTTGGAAATTAGAAAGCCTAAGACCTGGGAAAGCTATTTCCCTTCCACCCCGAGGTGGGACTGTCATCTTCTGGGCCTGCAAATTAGGAGTCTTGGGGCATGCACGTGTGCACAGACATGTGCACACAGACACACACACAGCACTAGGGACTGTGGGTGGGATCTGAGGAGCTAGAGACTCAGAGAAGGTGAGAAAGGAAGAAAATGTGGTGGGAGGTATTCCCTATGTGGGACACCACTCCCCCAATTTCTTAGATGGTATCCCACCTATGCCGGTGGACTTCTACAGGAAGTACATGCTGGAATAATCCCTATTGCACAGGCAAGACACAGACCATCCCTGACAGGCACAATGGCTTCTCTGGCGTCCAAAACAGGGAAGATGGAGAGTTGTGTCAGAACCCAGGGGTGTTTCCAAGCTAGGGCCCTGGCTGCACCCAGACCTTCCCTGGGGCCTGTGGAGAGGGGTGTGTTGGTGTCACTGGGCACGGATGTGGCATGGCATGCAGAAAGGGGATGAGCAGTCAGCAGCCCAGGGCACTGTTTGTGTAGGTGCTAGACCAGGTGTGGACTCAGGGAGGGGATCCCAGGAAGTGAAGTCACTTCCTTGATAACTGACCCCAACAGAACTTGGAACCCTGGTCACCAGGCACCCGCATTCTAGTGCAGTCCCGTATCAGGCTCACTTGGCCAGAGACATTCAATAGTGAAAGATGCTCTCTTGCTACATGCCCATTTTCTGGGGCTCTGGCTTCCAGAAGCCCCGGGGTGAGGGATTTTTCACATGCTGCAGACACTGGCTCAACCTGAGCCAGCAACTCATCAGGGTGTTTGCCAGGAGGTGCCGGAAGGTAATACTGAGCAACCTAGGCCAGGCCAGGCCACCTCTCTGAGCCATCTCTGGGCAGCCCCATTCCCCCAGTTTCCGGGAAAGAGGGATATGTGGGGGAGGTCCCGCCCTGAGCTGGAGGAGGTTGCAAGGCAGTGGATACCCTGGTGATGCCTTCATGTTCACACCGATGGCATGGTGGGCAGGGTGGAAAGAGGATTCCTGAGGTGCCTCTCACCAGGGCCAGAGTGAATCCAAGGCCCTCGAGTTGTGTCACTTTTCTCTCCATGGTGGAGCTGCGTGCATCCTGGGGTGTGGTGTGTCTGGAAGGGAGTCTCCTGGGTCTGAGGACCAGCAAAGGCAGCCAGACAGACCTCTGAGGCCTCCCACCTGGCTGCCAGGCACTGTCTTTACAGAGCTCCACACTGGAGACAGGGCAGGAGCTGACGATGGGATCCCCTGCCCCACCTTCTTGAAGGACAGGAAGGAGTCCCCTACTGCCAACAAAGTCCAGCGCTGGCTCAGGGTGAGTGGAGGTGCCAGAGGGACCCAGCACCCAGGGCACCGATGGGGCACAAAGGGACCCAGATCCCAGAAACCAGCCTCTGGGCTCCTCTGGGCTTCCTCCTAGACTCCTGCTCCCATGTGAACCTGGATCCCCATCTCCTCCCCAAACCTGCCCTCAGGGCCCTGCCACAGCCTTGGCCCGATGCATGGTCACTATCCACATATCTGTACGAATATCAGAAAAGCGACTTTAAGCCACGTCTCATCCCATTCAGTCTAGAGTCCTTTGGCACTGTGCTATGCATTTTCCTAATGAGTGCTCCCAGGTGTCCCCATTGGCTTGACAGTCCTTCCCCCATCTGCTCCAACACTTGCATGTGATCATGGTGAGTTGGGGGACTTTTCCCCAAAGGGGCATGGGGCTCATGGTACTATGTCTATTGCTCTGCCCTTTGGGTGTGAAAGAACACATCCCTGGGGCCCCACCACGGTCAGGAGCAGGGGCCTCCTTGTGCTGCACAACATTCCAGAAGGCCCATCAGTTACCAGAGCCATTGAGCCCTTCACAGTTGCCGGACGTTCATGTGATTCCCTTCTGCTGCCAACTCACAGCACTGCATGGAACATCCTACGTGCCCTAACATCCTGAGCACCCCCACCCATGAAACAGTCTCTGTGTTCTCAAGCCTGGGATACATCATCAGAAATTACAGGGACGATGCCATTAATGCAGGGAGTGGCTGCCAATACTCAGCTAACGATCTGACCTGAGATGCCAACGTCCATTCACACACCCCCACCTCACATCCTCGTATTGTTGCCATTATCCTTTTTCCTTAAAGACATTGCATGAGTTATTTTTTTGAGAGACAGACAGAGATAGAGACAGAGACAGAGACGGGTGTTGGAGACACAGAGGGAGAGACAGGATCCTCAAGCAGACCCTGCCCTAAGTGCGAAGCCTGACGAGGGACTCAATCTTAGGACAAGCGAATCATGACCTCAGCCAAAACCAAGAGGCAGACCCTGAACCCATGGAACCAGCCAGGCACCTTGCTCCTTTTGTCTACTGTAGGTCCTCCTGTCCCACCTCTTTGCCTATGTCACCAAGAGCCTGGGGGTTTGCTCTGGGCTCCAACCCCCAACCCTCCTGGTGACTGCAGTGTTGACTGCATGTCTCCCCTGTCCCACCGCAGGCTAGAAAGGCCTCAACCGTGAAGAGCAATGGGACCTGTGTGGTGCGGCCCCAATGGGCGGAGCTGCTGAAGAAGCGAGTAGAACACCTGCTGCCTGTCTTCCTAGACAGAGACCTCAGCTACGTCTCCACATTCCTGGCCACATACAGAGCTTTTTCTACCACCCAGGAGGTGCTGGACCAGCTGCTGACAAGGTGAGCACCCTGCCCCTCCACAGCCCAGTGGGATCTGCCCACCTCCTGCTTGGGAGTCTGGGGAATGCCACCAAACTTCCTGGAGCCTCAGTTTGCTCCTTTGACTGGGGCAGAGTTATTACAGGGACTCAGTGGGGTCCTATAGGGTAAGGACACCTGGGTGCCTGGTCCTGTGGAAAGGTTTGCTACAGGGGCTGTGGTCATTCTCATGTATCATCGTCCTGCTCCCCATGAAGAAGCCTCTGCCTCACCCCTCACCATCACCATGGTCTTGAGTTGGGCTCTTTTCCCATTGGAAAAGGACATCTGACACTCCATCTGGGGTCTGTGTCCTGGGTGAGACCAGAGCAGGCATCCCCAGCGATAAGCAGGGGGCCCCAGGCCCAATCAGCTCTCTGGGATGGGGCTGGTAGGGGTCTTTTCATTCATTGAGCATAAAGGATGACCTTCTAGGTGCAGACCTGCAGACGCTTCCCTGGGAGCTGACTGTGATCCCACGCACACAGCAGACAGCACCCGGGAGCACCCCAGGGCTCCATTCTAGTCGGCAGATAGTGACACAAGATATGATGAGAGGGAGGGTTCACAGGGCATTTCATGCGATCCCCCCACCACCCCTCTGGCCTCATGTAGCTACGGATGCATCCTCTCTTCCTGGGACGAGATCGGCAGAGCCCAGGAGCAGCGGGGCATGTGAGTGAGCTTTGGCTAATGCAGAGGGCCCTTCCTTCTTCAAAAGGGCAGCTAGAGGACTGTGATTTGGGGGCTGCTGGACCCTCATCCCACACATCTGCAATTCCTGTGAGAGGGTCAAGGTCTGAGGGCTTCTTCTGCAGAAGAAGAAAGGGGTCCTGAAGAGCCATGGGTGGGGTGTGGGCACTGTGGGAGAGCAGAGGGGGCTGGAGGGCAGCCTCAGCCCCTAACAGAATCATTCCCCATCCCCACTGCCTCCCAGCCCTGTCTCTCCCCCAATCCTGGGACCCAGAACGAAGGGCATGGTTTCCACACATCTGGTGGAACGTCGACACTGGGTGCTCAGCAGGTACTCAGGAAACCCAGGGAGGGCTTGGGGACTGGACGTCCCCCACCCAGTGGGAGATTAGTGTCCACGGAAGGACACCCTCTCCTGGCACCTACTGAACGAGGCAGCATGTAGGCATGGGAGGTGAAGTGGGAGGTATTGGGAGGGTCCTGGGAAGGTCAGGGATGTGACAGAGTCCCTTTGTTCCCTCCTTGGTTGGATAGTCACAGAGCACTAGTGTGCGGTGAGGGCAATGAACACGCCAGATGCCACCCCTCCCTGCCCACATGCAGTGGAAGTCACTGGAAGTGGGCAGGGAGACTGAGCAGTGTGTCCAGCTTCCGCAAGGAGGACAGAAATGGTCACACCAGGGGTCAAGGGCTCCCACTCACAGAGGCTTTTGGCCAGCCCCTCCTCAGTGACCAGGCCTGCCTCAGGCAGGACTGCCAGATCACAAGTGGACATGGAGTAGGAATGGGTTCTGACAGCCAGGAGCCGGGGAACCAGGGGCCCAGGTTCCCACAGGAGTTCCCTGGGGCATTCGTGTGGGAGGTGCCCTGTCCTCTGACTCCTCTGCCCACCTGCCTGTCCCCAGGGCCATCTCCTCCATCCTGGGCACCTGGCTGGGCCACTACCCTGAAGATTTCTTTCAGCCCCCAGAATTTCCCTTCCTGAAGACACTACTGGCATACATAGGGCTCAACATGCCAGGCTCAGACCTGGAGCAACGTGTCTGGCTCCTCCTTTCTTGGCTGTGACACCTTGAGCCCACTGAGCCAGAAGCTGGGGGTGAGGAGGACTGGGGGTGACTGATGGAGGCCTGTGGAGGGGAGAGAGTGGGCCACATAGAGCAAGCCTCCACAGACTGCAGTGTGGCTGGGAGCAAAGAGTAGTCTCAGATCACTGTCCCCATGGGCTACAGTCTGGGGAGACCACCCAGGGACGGGTTCTTAGCTCAGAAAATATTGAGTGGTGGGCAAAGTTGCCTTAATTTGGAAGGGACATGGAAAGATAATCATGATGACCATACTTTCTCTTCTTGGAGCAACAGCAGCAGCCCCAGAGTGAGACCCGGAACCGCCCGGAAAGCTAGTCCCAGCTCCCACTGTGGTGCCTGCTGCAGCTTCAGAGCCTGAGCTGGAAAATCCCATCACTGCGGCTGGAGCTCAGCAACTCAAAAGAGCAGGGACGTCACCAGCCGTGTTGGGCCCAATGCAGCTGGTAGTCAGAGCTCTGATCCACCGTGAGGACATGCAAGAGTCACCTGCACCTTTGGAAAGCCAGGAGCCTGAGCAGGCTCCAGCACCAGCTAGAGAGGTCCCTGAAGGGCCCCTGATACCGCCTGCCCTGTCGGAGCCAGTGTAGGACATACTCACAGCTCTGACTCCCTGTCAGGAGCTCCAAGAACCACCTGCACCTTTGGCAGCCCTGGCGTCCATGCGGGCTGCAGCACTGGCTATGGGTCCCTGAAGGGCCCCTGATGCCACCTGCCATGTCAGAGCCAGCTCAGGATATACTCACAGCTCTGACTGTCATGAGCTGCAAGAGCAACCAGCATCTATGGCAGCCCCAGAGCCCTAGCAGGCTCCAGTACCAGCTATGGAGGTTCCTGAAGGGCCCCTGATGCCACCCGCTATGTCAGAGCCAGCACAGGATATACTCACAGCTCTGACTCCTTGTCAGGAGCAGGAAGAGCCACCTGCACCTTTGGCAGCCCCGGAGTCTGAGCTGGCTCCAGCACCAGTTATCGGGGTTGCCAAAGGGCGCCGGCAACCACCTCTCTCAGTGGAGCAATCAGCCTCGGCCCCGAGCAGCAGTTCCTGCTCACTGAAACCCCAAAGGATGGCTTCCCCTCCCCTGTCATTCCAGTGTTTCTAATTTTTGCATTGTTCATGCCTTAATATATTTTGGTCTATAAATAAAGGATAAATTGAGTTTTCATGGAATTTTACTCTGATCCTTTTAAATTGTACATCCAGGTGTCAGTAGGTACAGAGTGTATCACAACCTTGTCCTTCTACAATATTTCCCTCCCAGAGACTCCTGT
The DNA here is from genome assembly GCF_002007445.2 of Ailuropoda melanoleuca. NCBI lineage: Eukaryota > Metazoa > Chordata > Mammalia > Carnivora > Ursidae > Ailuropoda > Ailuropoda melanoleuca. The sequence goes on along the minus strand of NC_048222.1, from coordinate 78,052,971 downwards.
GCTACTCATCAGACACTGCTCATTCCCTCAGACCAGTCCCTGCAGCCACGGCTCAGATCTCCGCCTCTGATGCTTTACCTCTTCTGGGTTTTCATGTGTGTGGGATCAGACAGTGTGGCCTTTTGTGTCTGGCTACATACCATAAGAGTAATTCAAATTTTTTAGATTTTTAAAAAATAGTATTTTTATTACAAAGGAATATTGCCGATAGAACAAAGATTGTGTGAAGCCCCAAAATGAAAAATTTTCATGATCTGGGATAGGGTTCCCTCTATAAGTAAGACTCGAGAGCTAGAAACCACAAGAGAAATATCTGAGACACCTTTAAAATCTTTCATTTTCTTGGACAGGCCATGTTTAAATTATGCTAACGTGCATATTATAAAAATATTAAGATTATATATTAAGCCTTCCCATTTATTACAGGCATATCAGGTAATAAAGTAAATAGTTCTTTAAGGTTTTAGCCAGATTTTGTTCATTTAGTTAAATATGTTTTAAATATGAAGAAAAAAAGACATTTCTTCTACCAAGAAAATAATCGCCCATAACACACGGTGTCCCACTTCCAGTCCCTTTCCTGTGAGAGCATTAAGCATGTGTGTTTGTGTGTTCTGCCTGAGGTCCCCACAGTGCACAGGCACTTCTACTCCTGTCCCCTTCTGCATTTTCAGGGGCCACACATCATTTACTCAGCAGCACCACCTGCTGAACAATTGAGCCATCTCCAATTCTTTGACTGTCATAATTAAAGTGAAGAGTACATCTGTGCCGTAAATCTCTTTTGCTTTAGGACTGATTCCTATACGCCACAATTTCTGGAACACAGTTTAGTCCCATTGTTGGAGTACTGACTGCAGAGTCCTCTATCTATGCTCTCTTTATTAAAGTGGATCCTTGTTCAGGAAAGGAGGGGCCTCGGAGACTACAGATGAGACCTGAAATCATGAGGAGGACAAGCCAGCAGTGAAGCCATCAGGATACTTAGGAGTGACCCGGGGAGCAGGGAAGAGCCTGCCCTTCCCCACCACAAAGGTCTTCCCCCACAAGCATCCCTGTCATACTGCTTCCTTTTTATTCTGGGAAATACCTGTTTTCTGTTTTTCTATCAATTGTGTTCTTTCCCTCTACCCATTCATCTGATCAAACCTACTCCCCCCATTCTTTTCATAAGGTTTGTTGCCACACACTGGTACAAACCATCCTTTCCAAATTCTCAGCACTTTCATCTCCACCTTGTCTCTGGTTTTACTGTCTTCTCAACTTTCACATTCCTACCAGATGTCTGCAATGAACTGTATAAGGAACGTATATGTGTTTCTTACTCTCAAAAAATATTTAGAAGGTTATCAGTTAGATGAATTAGAGTGAATCCAATTTATGTAACTGCCTAACAACAAACTAATGGGATATACTAGTTTGCCTCATCACATTATCATACCACTACCATATAGTAGTGCAATTCAGAGAGCAATTACCTAATAATGTGGGTTCAACTAACTTTTTTTGAATTACAAATCAAGTGAATCTTCTACAAGTCATTTAAATTATTGCAGCCCTTGTTTCCTTAGCTGTAGTATGCATAGAATGATGCCTACCTCTCAGTGCCCTGGTGATGGCTAAAAATGGCAAGAGATGGGAATATGTTTAGTTTGGTACTTGACTAATAACAGGACTTCACTATTATTTACTTATTAGATTTTTTAAAGACAGAAAGATACATATTGTGAAAATTTAAGCTCGTTGATTTGCCTTAATGACAACAGTATGATCTACCATAAAAAGTTTTGGGAAGATGCTAGAAAGTGTAAAGAAATGAGCCATATTTTCATCTTTATCCATTTGGGGCACACTTTATACTACTATCACCATTATCATAAAAAAAAACCCTCTTTGGCATTTGTTATCCTCAGAATTATATTAAGACTAATTCATAGGCTTACGTACTCCTTATTAAAATTTTATAATCAAAGATAGGAAAATTGAATTGACACTTAAGAACTAACGACACAAAATATGAACGGAAAAAAAGCATTTTTATTTTTACAGCCTTTAATTTTTAATTTTTTTAAACACTTATTTATTTTGAGAGAGAGAGAGAGTACAGGAGTGAGCACAAGTAGAGGGGCAGAGGGAGTAGGACAGATAATCTCAAGAGGACTCCACACTGGGCAGGGAACCCACTGCGGGGCTCCATCTCAGTACCCTGAGATCAATCGTCTGAGCAGAAACCAACAGTCAGAGGTTTAACCGACTACACCACCCAGGTTCCCCTATTTTTACTGATTTTTCAAGTAAGTGAATTACAGAAGAAATTTCAGCAACTAATTGTGTGACAGACACAAAAGCCAAAAATGTTAGGTAAATTCATTGAACACTGAAGTTTTGTCTTTATTATTCTTACATTCCCAAAGCTTTTTCAAA
>NC_048222.1:78049753-78050447 GCF_002007445.2 Ailuropoda melanoleuca | reverse complement strand
GGCTGTTATACGCAACTAATGAATCATCGAACTTTACATCGGAAACCGGGGATGTACTGTATGGTGACTAAGATAATAAAAAAACATTAAAAAAAAAAACAAAAAAGGATGCATGCACCCCAGTGTTTATAGCAGCACTATCAACAATAGCCAGATGATAGAAAGAACCTAAATGTCCATTGACGGATGGATAAAGAAGTAGTGATTATATATTACCACTCAGCCATAAAAAGAATAAAATCTTGCCATTTGCAACAGTGTGGATGGAACTAGAGAGTATTATGCTAAATGAAATAAGTCATTTAGAGAAAGATAAATATCAGATGATTTCACTCACATGTGGAATTTAAGAAACAAAACAGATGAAAATAGGGGAAGGGACAGAAAAATAAGATAAAAACAATGAGGGAAGCAAACTGTAAGAGACTCCTTACTATAGAGAACAAACTGAGGGTTGCTGGAAGTGAGTTGGGTAGAGGGATGGACTAAGCGGGTGATGGGCATTAAGGAGGGTACTTGTTGGTATGAACACTGGGTGTTATCTGTAAGTGATGAATCACTAAATTCTACTCCGGAAACCAATACTGCACTATATGTTAACTAACTTGAATTTAAATAAATAAATAAAATGTAAATGAGCCCGGAATGGGTAAGAGATCATATATATATATATATATATATATATATATATATA
>NC_048222.1:78017308-78048337 GCF_002007445.2 Ailuropoda melanoleuca | reverse complement strand
TATATATATATATTATATATATTCTTACATAGTTCCCAGAAAGCATAGAATTGAAAAAAAAAAACACAATGTATTAGAAGAATTTTTCCATGACACTCATAAAGGAATGGAGTTGGGTAAATTGTTGCAATTATTCAATTTAGTCCATAAATCATCAACACAGCTGAATACAGGAAACAGCTAAGCAGGTTCATTCCTTCTCCTCAGTTCTGTCACCATGAAGACCACATGGGCAATCTTGTCAGGGTTGTTGGCAGGACTTGAGCACTGACAGAATCCACAGAGGAGCCACATTCCATGTTCCTAGGAACTCCAGTGGGATGACAGGCACCAAAGCCAGCTCATCTTCAAAATCACATGAACACTGCACACAGAGAATAGTGCATAGAAAAGAAACTGCAAGTAACATCATTGTCCTCAAATCATCTATGAACTGTGATTGAAACCAAAGAAGCCTTAGAATTTTTGAGCTATAAGAAGTCTTAACAATTATCAAATGAAGGCAATCACATTTTGCAGTGAAACATTTAACCATGTTTGGAAATGGCATTTACATTAAGTTGTATTTTTCATGCATATATGTGTTATTCTAAAATAAATTTTGCTGAAGATTAGTTGACCATAGAGTTGAGGGTCCATTTCTGGAGTCTCTATTCTGTTCCATTGATCAATGTGTCTGGTTTTTGCCAGTACCATGCTGTCTTGGTAATCACAGTTTTGTAGTATAGCTTGAAATCAGGAAACGTGATGCCTCCAGCTTTGTTTTTCTTTTTCAACATTTCCTTGGTGATTCTGGGTCTTTTCTGGTTCCACACAAATTTTAGGATTATTTGTTCCAGCTCTTTGAAAAATGATATTGGTACTTTGATCAGGATGGCTTTGAAAGTATAGATTGCTCTGGGCAGCATAGACATTTTAATTATGTTTATTCTTCTGATCCATGAGCATGGGATGTTTTTCCATTTCTTTGTGTCTTTGTCAATGTCTTTCATCAGTGTTCTGTAGTTTCTAGAGTATAGATCCTTTACCTCTTTGGTTAGGTTTATTCCTAGGTATCTTATGGTTTTTGGTGCTATTATAAATGGAATCAATTCCCTCATATTTCTTTCTACAGTTACATTGTTAGTGTATAGGAAAGCAACTGATTTCTATGCATTGATTTTGTATCCTGCCACAGTACTGAATTGCTGTATGAGTTCTAGTAATTTGGGGGTGGAGTCTTTTGGGTTTTCCACATAAAGTATCATGTCATCTGTAAAAAGAGGGAGTTTGACTTCTTCTTTGCCGGTCTGAATACCTTTTATTTCTTTTTGTTGTCTGATTGCTGTTGTTAGGACTTCTAGTACTATGTTGAACAATATTGGTGAGAGTGGGCATCCTTGTCATGTTCCTGATCTTAAGGGAAAGGCTCTCAGATTTTCGCCATTGAGACTGATATTCGCTGTGGGCTTTTCATAGGTAGTTTTTATGAGTTGAGGAATGTACCCTCTATCCCTAAACTCTGAAGGGTTTTAATCAAGAAAGGATGCTGTAGGGGAGGGGGTGGCACAGCGGTTAAGCGTCTGCCTTCGGCTCAGGGCGTGATCCCGGTGTTATGGGATCGAGCCCCACATCAGGCTCTTCTGCTATGAGCCTGCTTCTTCCTCTCCCATTCCCCCTGCTTGTTGTTCCCTCTCTCGCTGGCTGTCTCTATCTCTGTCGAATAAATAAATAAAATCTTTAAAAAAAAAAAAAAAGAAAGAAAGGATGCTGTATTTTGTCAGATGCTTTTTCTGCATCAATTGAGAGGACCATATGATTCTTGTCTCTTCAACGAAACAAAACAAAACAAAAAAACATCCACTGGAATAAAGATAGTCTCTTCAATAAATGGTGCTGGGAAAATTGGACAGCTATATACTGAAGAATGAAACTCGACCATTCTCCTACACCATACACAAAGATAAACTCTAAATGGATGAAAGACCTCAATATGAGACAGGAATCCATCAAAATCATAGAGGAGAACATAGGCAGTAACCGCTTCAATATCGGCCACAGGAACTTCTTTCAAGATATATCTCCAAAGACAAGGGAAACAAAAGCGAAAATGAACTTTTGGGACAACATTAAAAGTTTCTGCACAGCAAAGGAAAGAATCAGCAAAACAAAAAGGCAACCCCCGGAATGGGAGAAGATATTTGCAAATGATACTCCAAATAAAGGGCTGGTATCCAAGATCTATAAAGAACTTCTCAAACTCAACACCCCCCCCAAAAAAAAACAAATAATCAAGTCAAAAATTAGATAGAAGACATGAACAGGCACTTTTCCAATGAAGATATGCAAATGGCTAACTGACACATGAAAAAATGTTCAACATCATTAGCCATCAGGGAAATTCAAATCCAAACCACACTGAAATATCACTTTACACTAGTTAGAATGGCAAAACTTGACAAGGCAACAAACAAATGTTGGTAAGGATGTGAAGAAAGGGGAACCCTCTTACACTGTTGGTGGGAATGCAAGTTGGTAGAGACACTTTGGAAAACAGTGTGAAGGTTCCTCAAAAAGTTAAAAATAGATCTACTCTATGATCCACCAATTGCACTACTGGGTATTTACCCCAAAGATACAGACGTAGTGAAGAGAAGGGCCACATGCACCCCAATTTTCATAGCAGCAATGTCCACAATAGCCAAACCATGGAAGGAGCCGAGATGCCTATCAAGAGACATATGGAGAAAGATGTGTCCATATATATGATGGAATATTACTCAGCCATCAGAAAATGATCAACATTTACACCAACACAGATGGAACTGGAGGGGATTATGCTAAGTGAAATAAGTCAAGCAGAGAAAGACAATTATCATATGGTTTCACTTATATGTGGAACATAAGGAATAGCATGGAAGACATTAGGAGAAGGAAGGGAAAAATGAAGGGGGGGAAAGAGAGGGTGAGATAAACCGTGAGAGACTATGGACTCCAGGAAACAAACTGAGGGTTTTAGAGGGGAGGGGGTGGGGGGATGGGCTAGCCCAGTGACGGGTATTAAGGAGGGCACATATTGCATGGAGCACTGGGTGTTATATGCAAACAATGAATCATAGAACACTACATTAAAAACTAATTATGTGCTGTATGGTGACATAACATAATAAAAATTTTTAAAATAACTAATGACGTACTGCATGGTGACTAACATAACATAATAATAAAAAAAGGATAAAAATAAAATAACTTTATTTATATAGTTTTGTTAAAATAACTTTTTATTAAACTATATTCTAATGCTAGTCCATATTTCTAATATACATATTGTGTCAACATGTTTATGATCATGCAATATTTCAGTGTTTTCCCAATCCTGCAATAGTCAAGCCTTTACTTTAAGAGATGATCTAATATTGCTTGTATATCTAAAATCAGACAGATGACTAGCAAGATAAAAGAATGTTACTTTAAAAGCATAAATCTTTGGATACAATTATTTATGAGTGCTCCTTAGCTCCCTCAGGAAAGGAAAGAAACTGCTGACATCCTGAAGAAGAAATAGGCTAAGTACACATTACTGAGGACTTGGGCTGACTTGTTCTTCTTTGTGCATGTTCTCCTTTAACAAAACATAAGGTAAGTAGAACACAGTCAATTATTTTCATGTCTTCCCAAGATTCAGCAAGAGAAATAGTAGAGTGCCTAGCACACTACATGCACAGAAGCACATGTGTAACCCCATGTCTCATAAGAAGCTATCCAAATTCAAAGAAACATTTAAAATGAGGTCCCTTGGGGCACCTAGGTGGCCCATAGGTAAAGAGTCCTACTCTTGGTTTCAGCTCAGGTCATGTTCTCAGGGTCATGAGATCAAGCCCCATTGGTCTCCAAGCTCAGCACAGAGTCTGCTTGACAGTCTTTCCCTCCTCCCTCTCTCTCCCCTTATAGAATCTCCCTCCCCCTCACTCCCCACTCATGCTATCTCTCTCTCAAATAAATAAATACATAAAATCTTTAACAAATAAAATAAATTACAAGAGGCCCCTTGTAAGGAGCTGTCATTCTGAACATAACACAGCTCAACATAATTTACTTTCTTCTCAAATACATCTCAAAGAAAGCAAACCTTCAGTGCCCTTAGCAGGAATGTGATCATTCGAAAGTCTTCCCAGAAGGAAATTTAATTAGTAACTATCATAAATGGCAAATTGCCTATTTGCTTCAAATCAGTGTATGTGTATGTGTATGTGTATGTGTATGTGTATGTGTATGTGTATGTGTGACCAGGTTCTGACCACCCCTTGGATGAGTAGACCAAGCAATGGTAAGAGCCAGGACCAGTTAGCATTAAGATGTCTGCACTTCAATGGCCAAGACATTCTTAATATGTGCTCTGGCCTGACAGGTTTCCATTGTGGTAATAGCTACTAGAATGAATTAAACAAGATACTTAAGACCCTGAGCTCAAATATAACTGACTGTTTCTTCTCCTTTTGATGCTAATTCTTACTCTGGGCTCTCCCCAGTGAAATCTAAACTAACAGCCAAACTTCCTTCAATAGAATCCAGACACATCTGTGAGCTTGAGGAATTTTTGGTGCTGTATTAGCATCAGAGAAGTTCGTAATGGTAATCAGGGGCTCCTGTGTCCTTCATGTACTTTGCGCTGCATGCATTGTGTGTATTAACTGATTTAACCCTTGCAGTGACCCTTAGAACAGAGGTTCTAAAAGTGTGGCCATGGATCCCTGGGGTTTCTCCAGGGCACTTTCATGTTTTTATTATTTCATTTAAATATTTTGTTATAATTTTTTTGTATTTCATATTTTTTATGATTTTCCTTTCTGATCTTCATGATACTTTTTATAGTACTATGGTGACATCATTTGCCTTTCTCACTATGTTGGCATGCACACTCCTGGAGCAAAAGTAATGGGAGGGAAAACTCCTGGCATCTGAGCAAGAACAAATTAGTGCACTGGCACCAAACTATATGGGCAGTCATTGTATTCTTCACTGCCAAACAAACACTCAACATTGCCCAAAAAAAGCCAGTGTCACCAAAGAGTATTTTTTGATAAAGGAGTAAAAATGTTTCAAGATTCTATTAAATCTCGACCCTTGAGTACACATCTTTTTCATATCTTGTGAGACAAATTCTCTTAAAGCACTTCCACTGTATATGGAAGATGACAATTGTCTCAAGTAAAAGGACACATAGGGCTGTCTATTTTCTTGGAATGACATTTTTTATAGTGCTTGAAAGAATGATTGACATATCAACTATGATCATTCAAATTTAGCTAACATTTTCTTGAAAATAAACAAAATAAGGATATAACATCAACAAAAACAACTGAGTATATGTGTTTCCAATGAAAAAGAGCTTTCTAGCAAAAATTAGAAAATTTGAAAACTGTATTTATCATAGTGAATGTGACATCTTCCCAACATTTAGAAGCTTTTTAGATGAGATCAGTAGTAACATTAACAAATGTGGATTTCTTGTGTTATCATGGAATACAACATGTCAACATTTGGAAGTGCTACATAGCTCAGGGAGGCTATGCATAATGTTTCAAAATCATTTAGGTTTAAAAGATCCATTCAAAGTGCAAGCTAGACAAGTAGATTTTAATGTAATCAAGAAAGAAATGTTTACTGATACACTTTAAATTATACAGTGCAACTAGCCTTCAAGAAACTAATACTTGTTCAGGTTTGTCATGGCATCAAAGAAAAATATCCACACCTATCTGAAAAGACTATTAAAATACTCCTCCATTTTCTAATTATATATCTGTGTGAGGTCAGATTTTCCTCATATACCTCAATCAAAACAACATAGCACTGGATTGAATGCAGAAGCAGATATAAATCAGCTGTCTTTTACTATTAAAAAGACAAAAAAGATACTAAAGAGATTTCAAAATTGTAAAACAGTGCCACTGTTCTAAATTTTTTCTTTGTTTTAGAAAATATAGTTATTTTTCATTAAAAAGTATGTCATTTATGTTAGTTTTAAAATGGATTTATATAGGGGCGCCTGGGTGGCACCGCAGTTGGGCGTCTGCCTTCGGCTCAGGGCGTGATCCCTGCGTTGTGGGATCGAGCCCCACATCAGGCTCTTCTGCTGTGAGCCTGCTTCTTCCTCTCCCACTCCCCCTGCTTGTGTTCCCTCTCTCACTGGCTGTCTCTATCTCTGTTGAATAAATAAATAAAATCTTTAAAAAAAATGGATTTATATAGAGAGATTTTAGAGTTTCCCATTTTAACTTCATAACATGGTAAATTAATATGGGCTTTCTGGGGTACTCAATAATTTGTATGGGTGCAAACAGGTCCTGAGACCAAGAATGTTGTGAATTGCTACCTTAGAGGTAAGTGCTTCAATGGCATCCCACCTGTTTGCTACAATTCAGGCTGGTAGTAGAACTCTGAGGAAAAACAGTTAAGTCTGGAAATCATAAAACAATGATATAGTCATACCTTAACATTATACTTTAAAAGAAAAGATGCAAATATACATTTCTGTCACTCTTTGATGGAAGGGTAAGACATTTTCTTTGTGTATGAATCTGCATTTTGGAGTTTTGCAATGTCTTTCTTGCATCATCAAAGATTTCCTTTGTTTTTTTAAGTGGAAAAATATATTAAAAATACTCTGGAAATTAGACTAAATGAATACTGTCTCTACATCTTTAAATTATCTTATGCTATTTGTTCTGATCTTTAAACTGTAATCTCACTCACAGCTAATTCAACATAAAAAAGTTAGCCAACCACTTTGTTGCATTCTTTCCAAAACATCCAACTTAATTTTATAAGAGTAGCAACTCTCTACAGAGAGACATCTTAGGCTGAGACACCTTAGTAAGCTTTGCAATACGCAAAATATCTTATTCACAATGATAATTGCAATAAGCATACACTGGTTTGGGAACAAATGCAATGATATGGTGAGGAATTGCTATGGTTAACTTAAAACACATATAAGTAAAACAAGATTTTTAAGAATTTTTTAAGGAACGTTCATTTTCTTACTGGAAACTTGACCATGTTTACAGGTTGAGCAATCTGTAGTATTTATTCTAAAAGTTTATATCATCTCTTTCCCGCCTTGGAGGGAATGAGTGTCTTACACCAGCCATGCGCGGGACATGGAGGAGCAGCGGCCCCTGCTTCTTGGGGAGCAGTGTTGTGTATGGAAGGAAGGAGGCCAGGACAGAGCCTTCCCAGCCACACTATAGTCTCTCCCTTTGTCCTGAAACCAGCAGGAAGGGAGCCCCAAGGGCAGAGACGAGACTCCAGGAGGATTCCCATCCAGGGAAGGGGGGCCCGCGGCCCCTGGAGGGCACTGAAGGCCATTGGCCGGCCCGCAGGCCACTTGCACAGGATCACCTCTGGCATTTCCTTAGCATGTTGTCCATGTTCGTGTGTGGACAGTGATTGGCCCACTCAGTGCTGGCGCATTTCCAGAAGCAGACTAGAAACCATCCAGTGCCTGCTAGTGGGACAGAGGACCCCCACCCAAAGAAGCCAAAGATGTCCCTTTTCCTCCAGAGCTGGGGAAGCAGCCACTGTCCTGGGGCAGGACCTGGTCGAGGTGTGTGTCCTTTCTGAAGTCCCTGCATTCAGTGGGCATCGTTGTGCCTGAGAAAGGCCCCCTCAGCCTTAAAGCAGTGAGGGGCTGTCTCCAGCCCTGGCCCAGGATCACGACCTGAAACCATCCTGCCTTTGGGAGGACATGCCCCTCTCCCCTCCCCAGGTCCAGGATGCCCAGGACCCTGCAAGAGCTCTGCATTTGTGGAGTCGTGGAGAGTGTATGTGTCTCGTCAGCCCAGCAAGTGAAAGAACCAAACCCCAATGCTCAGGTTCTAACCCAAGCAGAATTTCATGTACTTTTCAAGTCCAGATTTACTGTGTGCAACAAGGATGCCTGCCCCTCCCCACTAGGTAAGTGGGTGCTGGGGAAGGACTGTCTGGGTATGGGGACAGCCTCCTCCCCTCTCATGTGGCATTGGAGGACCCCAGGGAAAGCCTTCCTTGTTCTCCTTCCCTCAGAGGGAGGGGCTTGCCTTGTGCTCCTGGGGTCCCCAATGTGTCCCCAGTCCTGAAGAAGAACCACCCATGAACTTCGTGTCAAGAGTGTGGCCTGTCACTGCTCCTGGGCTCCCAGCCAGGGGCCTGGTGGCTGCATGGAAAGCCTAGATTGCTTTTGGGGGGAGGGGTGCTCACTGGTGACCCTGCTCACCTACCCCACAGTGGTCTGCAATCCAGGCTCTGTGCCCAGTGTAAGTCAATCACCAGCACCCCACATATTCCTGCTATTGAAGTGATCATTCAGCATCACCCCATTGCACAGGGGAGGAGAGCGAGGCCCAGAGAGGGGAGGCAAATGGCTCCAGCCACAGGGCTGCTCTGCAGAGAAGCTGGAAGGCCAGCCCTCCCAAGCCCCCACTAGCCCACCCAGAGACTCCCTGAGTCCAGAATGAGCCCTCCCCTGCCTGCCCAGCCACTCACTGGCCCCTGACTTTGATGGCAGCCTGTTCTTCTTGGCTCTGTCCCGGGTCCTGCTAGGAAGATGAGGCAGAATGAGGAGAAGAGAAGGGAAAGGGGCAGACCGATCTTCTCCCTGCCCCAAGTCGGCCTGCATTGCTGCCTCCAGGTCCCCTGGCCCAGCCATGCACTTAGCTAGACCCTGGGAGGGAATCTGCATTCCAGGCCATCTGGGTGGGGCTGGGGGTATTCAGTGTCCTTTGCGTCCCCAGATGTCCAACCCACCTGGCCTTGCACCCTGAGGCTTGCTGCCCAGGGTGGGCATAGTTCTGGGGCTCAGCAGACTTTGGGGCCACAGAACACTTGGTGGTGGTGAGGGAACATGGGGGACCAGTCAGGTGCAGAGCCATGGGTCTCGTGTGTATCCGCCGCAGGGCTGGGTCATGATAGACGTGCTGTGTGCAGGTCCCCTGTGCACACCTGACCCTCTCAATGGGGAGGCCTGCGTGCCTGGTGCACCTGTCCACCTACCCAGGAAGAGCGGCCACGTTCAAGCATTTCCATATCCAACCCTCAGGGACAGTTGGGAACCTGGGGTCCAGAGAGGCAGGGACTGGCCCAGGACAAATGAGGGGTGCAGAGTCCAAGGAGCAGGGCTTCTCTCCAGTCCTAGGCCAGCCTCAACCCTCCCATGAGGTTTGCTTTGGGGGTGAAAGCCCCTCAGATACTCGGGGATAGCTCCCCACCCTGTCCCATGCGGGGACATGACCTTGGGCATCCCCAAGCAGGTAGAGGCATGTGCACCTGTGTGTGCATGTGCACACACACACACACACACACCATTCTGACAGCCCAGCTGGGGGTCAAAGTGGAGGACACCCTGGGAGCGAGGTGGGTGACAAGGGGGGAAGAAGTAAGAGGTCAGGGAGAGCTGGGCCATGGGGCAGGGGCATCAGGACTCCTGGCAATACCCCAGATCAATAGCATGGGGAGGGGAGACACATCAGGCTGATAGTCAGGGGGTCCCCCAAGGGCCCCAGGGGGGTTGCCAGGGCACTGGGAGATGACAGGGTCGGGGTCCAGTGTCCATCACCTCCCTGGGCACCTGGAAGTAGGAAGAGACACCCCACCTAGTGCAGAGGGGGCTCAGCTTACTCTATGGTCAATTGGGCTGTATAGACGGGCTGTCCCCAGGATCCCACAGGCTTGTAGAAGAGCCTGTTGGCCTTGGATCTCCATCCCTGACCCACTGTGCTCCCAGTCCTGGGAAAATGCTTTGTACTCCATCGAGGTTCTTCTGAGCAGAGGGCAGTCTGGGGGCTTGGGGGACTGAGGACCTGGGTATACAGAATGCGGCAGAGCACTGACCACTGGTCGGGGGACCAAGGTCAGGACCCTCCTTGGTGTGGCTTCAGGGTCCCCATTTGGAAGAGATTCCAGAGTCAGTGCTCTGGCCAGGGTGAGGAGGCCTTAGGAAGGACAGGAGAGGGAAACAGGGACAAGGCAGACTTCTGGGGCTTCTCACATCTCCCCCGGAGCCTGCAAATCCTGCTCCTGTGAGATACACAGAGACAGAGACAGAGATTGAACACAGGACAGAAGGAACCAGAAGTCACAAACTTTCCTGCATTAGCTTGGAAATGACATCCCATCCTTTTGCCCCGTTCTCTTCCTTAGAGCACAGTCACACAGGCCATCCACTCTGAAGGGGAGGGGATTCCACAGAGATGTGTGACCAGGATTTGGGAATGCCCAGGAGCCACTGTGGAGACTGCCCAGCACATGGGCACAGGCGAGGCCATGGGACCTGAGCCTAAATCTAATGGGAGCCCCTGGAAGTCTGTGTCATGAGAGGACAAGGTCGGAATCCATTCATTGCAACCTTCCCATGGGGACTGGGAAAAGGGGTGGCTTTGCCTGGACCCCAGAGCAGACCCAGCCCCTCTGAGCTGTGTTCCATTCCCCGCCCAACCCCCAGCTCACCCTTGCATTGCCAAGTTTGTGCCCCAGCCACCTATGATAGCAGGTACAGAACGTATGTAGAGGTCCTACCCCTGATGGTGTCCCTAGAAGTAGAAACCAGAACATTCCACTGTGCAGACGGGGAGCCTGGGGAGGCCCCAAGAGGCACAGGGTCTATCCAGGGTCACAGCCCTGGGCACAAGCAGGAGCCCATCTGAAACCACCTCTGTGTCTTCACAGCAGGGACACCAGCTGTACCCAGGCCCCCTGGGGGCTGTGGGTGGGCGGTGTGGGTGTCACTGTATGGATGGGGCATGGGGTGGAGGGTGAGCATAGAGCAGCTGGGGGAGAGGGGCCCTCAGGGGGCTCTTGTGTGAGAAGATAGGTAAGGGGGGCCCAGGCAGTGGTGACCTCACTTCCTGACAACAGAGCCCAACAGAATTTGGAACCCAAGTAACCAGGCACCCACATTCCAGAGCCAACCCCTGCCCAGCTCATTTCATTGGAGATCCTCAAATGAAGAACATGTTTGCGTGTTGCCTCCCCAAGTCCGGAGGCTGCAGGCTGAGGAAACCGCACCCTGCAAACACTTCCCCTCGCTGGGGATGTTGTGTCAGGGCTCCCCGACGCCTCTGGCCATTTTGCAGGAAGGACCGAAAGGTGACACCAGGAGGCCCAGAGCCGTCCAGCCCAGCCCCACACGCTCTGATCCAACTGTGCAGCCCCAGGTCCCCTCCGTGTGTGTGTTTGTGTGTGTGTGTGTGTGTGTGTGTGTGTGTGTGTGTGTCTGTAAGAGGGGTCATGCAAGGTGGGGCCGCCCCGAGCAGGTCATGTTCAGGGTCAAGCCTGGCCGGGTGGGTCAAGGTGTGGGTGCTGCGCCCTTCTGCCCAAGGTTTATCCCGTGCCCTGCAGGGATGGGTCACTGTCCTGGGTACAGGGCTGTGTACACACAGGTCTGAGTCTGATCTGGGAGCAGCAGGGGGAATGGGCAGGAGGACGGTGGGGATGGCCGGTCAGGGCTGTGATGCCTCTGGGCCAGCTACCGGTCCCTGTCTTTGCAGAAGACCATGATTGAGACTGAGAGGAGGCTGGTGGACACGTCCTCCATCTCCCTCTCGGAGGAAGTCAGTTCAGGAAGCTCTCCAGGTACAGGTGCAGGTGCTGGGGACTACCAGGGAAGGCCTCTGACCCTGCCCAGGCCACTGTCCCTGATGGTCTATTACTGGACTGTGGTCCACAAGCCCGAGGGTGAGAAGGCTGGGGCTGGGTGCATGTGGTATGCAGGGATGGGTCAGTGCTGGCCCCACAGGGAGGAGCCCCCAGAGGCTGGTGTGGGGCCAGGAGCAAGGACTGGGCTCAGAGCACCCAGCGGGTGGACTGCAGTTGGGGAGACATCCCGGGGAGGGTTTCTTCCTGGCTGCGGCTTCTCTGGGTGCCCCTGGGCTGTTCTGTGTCTCTGCAAAGGCACAGGGAGAGGCAGGCACATGGGTGAGATTTTCTCCTCTCACAGCTGCTCTGCTGTCTGAGGAACTAGAGCCAGCTCCAAGTTCATGGGCAGCTCCAGCGGGAGGGGTGGTGCCTGCAGCGACTTCAGCAGGAGACCAGGAGCCAGCGGGTGACCTGGCACCTGCCTTCTGAGAGCCTGGAGCTGTCCAGGAGGAGCCTGCAGGAGAACCTACCCACGGAGAACCTGCCCCTACTCCCACCACTGCTCCTGACCCCACCCCTGCCCCTGCTCTGGACCTTCCCCTGCTGCTCTCTCTGCCCCTGCCTGTGCTCCTGTCCTTGCCCCAGACCCAGCTCCTGCCCTGGACCCTGCACCTGCCACTGCAGCTGACCTTGTCCCTCCCCTTGCTCCTGCCCCTGTCCCTGCTTTTGCATCTGTCCCTGCTTCTGTCCCTGCCCCTAGTCCCACCCCTGCCCCTACTCCTACTCCTGCAGGGCTCCCAGAGCCACATCCAGAGCCCACAACCCTGCGGGGACAGCTTCTTGTTCAATCACCCTTAGCTCCTTCACCCAAACCCAACCCCCCCCCACAATGTTTCATCCCCTCCCCGTATAGTCTTTCTCTCTGGTATATTTTAACTGTTATATTATCTTTCCATGTTCTGTATGCTGTTTATTCTTTATTTAAAATAAAATTAATCATTTTCAGTTGAACACGTCACGAGCAAGTAGTACATTCCCGACGCTGTGCCGCCGTGGCACAGAACACGGTGGCAGAACATTCCTTCCCCAAAGGACACCCTGAACCAGGAGCCCTCCCTGCCCCTTTCTCCCCCAGCCCAGACCCTCGCAACCCCTCAGCGGCTTTCTCTCTCTGTTCCTTAATCTGTTCTGGATGTTTCTATAAGTGGAATCACGAAATGCCCACCTATTTTCAAAAAGGGACTCATTTCTTTCTGTGTTTATTTGACATAGAATTTCCCTTATTCGATATTTAAATCCCCAGTGGATTACAGATCAGATGTAATCATAGAGGCCCCTTTAGTAAATATGGGCACAATCTCAGGGTCAAGACCCCTGTTCCTGCTGGGACACCACAGCCTGACCCCAGACAGGACACGGCTGATTCCACCTGTGACCCACACAGAAACCAGGGAAATGAGGAAAGCTAGAAGACACCACAAAGGGCAAAAGCATTGCTCACAACCCAAGGCCAGAGAAAGGTTTCCCCTGCCCCTGGTCCAAACCATGCTCCAAGTCACTGGGTTCCACAGGGAGAGAGACCAAACACATGCAAGTCCAAGCGGGTGGATAGGCATGCGGGGAGTATGTGTCAGAGATGTGGGAGCTCCCAGGGAAGGACTCTGGCAAAGGAAACCCTATGGAGGAAGCACTGGTCATGTTCAGACTAGCAGGTATCTGGTCCGGGGACCAGCAGCCCTGGGGAAAATGTCCCCCACAGGTCCCCTGGAGAGAAGGGTGACGGGCATCCCTGTCCAGGAGAAGAGTGAGCAACGCCCATCCCAGGTCACAGGTGCACCCATCACCTAGCACGCTCGTCCTCAGACTCACCCTTGGAAACTCTCGCTCAGTCTTTCACAGTTGTATTTTCAGGCATGTTTATCACAGCAGTGGTGGAGAGAGCAGGCTATGCACCAACACTAATGCCCAAGGAGATGGATGGGATCGTTGGTGCCAGTCTTCATGATACAATGCCCTGTAGCTACTGTCACAGCTTCCTCTGGGGCACAGGATCTGGGAAGCCCCTCCTGAGACTCCCCTCCTGCCACCCTGTTCCTGGGAACATTCAGGATTGTTTGAGGAGGAGGTGGAGAGGATCCAGGATGACAGCAGGTCCAAGAAGGATGGTCAGCACTGGGAGGACAGTTGGACCTGCCCTGAGCCACCATCCAGGGCCTGGGCTATGATGCCCTCAGCCACCATCCAGGGCCCGGGCTATGATGCCCTCGGACCTCACCGCAAATAATGGCTCCTGATGTAGGGACCCTACTTCCATGGTTTCACTCCCTCCCTCCCTACATCATTTATTCACTCCCTCATTCATTCCCCCCGCCTCTTTCCTTCCCCTCCACCCCTTCCGTCCTCCCTCCCTCCCTCCTTCTTTCCCTCACTCCCATCCTCCCTCAGGCCCTCCCTCATTCAACAGAGGATCTGGGGTGCCTGCTGTGTACTGAGCACTGGGGCTTCATCAGTGAGCACCCCCCAACCCACGTGGTCACGCCCACTGTGGGGGGTGATAGGGGCCAGTCCTAAGGGTGAGCAGGGGTGATGAACACCAGGAATCTGCTCCTGAAAACAGAGACCAGTTGTGCAAAGAAAAGAATGGAGAGACCCATGCTTAGCACTTCCTCTAGAAATCGAGTCCTGAAAAGTAAGTATATCCTAGACTTAACACAATGTGAATTCTCATGGCAGGTTCGCACTGATTCCTAGAACCAACAAAGAGTAAATCATCCAATGTTGATGGGGGTTTGTGATACACCTTTCCTGACCAAATGGCAGCGATTCAGCCAACATCTCCAGGGCCTCCGAGTCTTCCCAAGGCCTCTGCAATCCTCTGATTCTTCCATCGACCTCCTTGGGGAGCTCTGTCCTGTTGTCTTCCTTGTTGCCTGCCTCTTCAGGAACCCTTCTGTGGCCTCCCCACCAGGGCCGCCCTCACCGGGATTTCCCGTGACCGGTGGCTAGGTGCCCACATCCTGTGCTGGGACCCACAAGCCCCATGCTTTGTGCAAGGCCTGTGTGCTCACTCTGGGTCACTTGGCATCTCCCCTTGCAGTGGGCTGCATCTTCCTGCGCTGGGTCTCCTCTGAGCAATCTGTGAGGCTGGACTGTGCCCATGTCACGGGCACTGAAGGGTGAGTCTAGAAGGTCCAGATGACCCATTCCCAGGCCCAGCGTGTAGAGAATGGGCCGAGGTAGGTCTCCAAGCAGAGGAGGACTTGGGCCCAGGGTGCCTGAGGGAGGACATGGCATAGTGAGCCTGCAGGAGAGCCAGCACCATGGCGGCCTGGTGCTCAGGCCTGCTGGGAGACCAGGTCCAACATGCACTGACTCTGTCCCCAGGACTGGACGCCATAAGGGTACCCACACTCCGAGGCTACAGGCTGGCAGTGACTTGCAGGGGGAGGCACTGCTGGTGCAGGAGAGAGCCCTCCACAGGGAGGAGGGGGCAGGCACTCCCCCAGCAGCTAGAGGAACAAAGGGTGTCCACACTCCCAGGCTACAGGCTGGCAGTGGTTGGCAAGGGAGGAGACACCGCTGGTACAGGAGAGTACCCTCCGCAGGGAGGAGGGGGCAGGCACACCCCCAGCAGCAGGTGCACTGGGGAGGGCTGAGGGGGCATCAGCAGACAGCAGTGGCTCCTGCTAGGGTCTCCACACAGGCCCCTCCCTCAGGCCCAGCAGGAGATTGGATGGCTGGCCCAGGACCCCTCCCTCAAGCCCC
Source organism: Ailuropoda melanoleuca (assembly GCF_002007445.2). NCBI lineage: Eukaryota > Metazoa > Chordata > Mammalia > Carnivora > Ursidae > Ailuropoda > Ailuropoda melanoleuca. The sequence goes on along the minus strand of NC_048222.1, from coordinate 78,032,980 downwards.
CACTCCCAATCCTTTGTACTCAGCTCAAGTGACAAGAAATGGCCAATAGCTTAGGTGTTGTTGGGTGCACAGGGACATTTGTTTTTCTGGCCCATGCTGTAACACTGCTGGCATTTTAAAGATCTCAAGGCTTTGATTCAAAAACTGTAGGAAGATAGCTTTGTAGATTTCTGGAAACCTGTCTCTGTGCCTTGCAGCCCTCCCATCCCATCAGCTCTGCTCAGAATCCCTCCAGTCCACAGACCCACAGTCTTGGGTCCTCAGATGGCCCAGACGATGTGATCCAGGTGGGGCAGCAGGACACACTGAGGATTTCAGCAACCCCCACCCCAGAAAGTGAGGGTACCACTTGGTGAGCTATCTGAAAACAGCCAGGTCAGGGTTCCAGGAAGACACCAGAGGCACAGGAGGAACTGAGGGCATCTGAAGGTCAGGTGGGGAAAGTCAGAGCTTCCAGGCCCTATTCCCTAACGCTCCTCATCACTCAGCCTTTCTTCCAGTGAATCTGCTTGGTTTCTCTTTGCCCCCACTGTTACCTGCTGCCCTGGGCAGCAGAGACTCACATATGCCTTTAAATGTTTAGGACATCGAATGCCCTCCAGTAGCCACCTCACTACAGTTGGTGGTAAGCAAGAAGTCACTGAGGTCTCCAAGGGTCTGGACTTGGTGTTTCCCTCTTCTGAGATGGGGACACTCGTGGAAGGTGCAGGTGGCTGGCTGGGGGGAGGGGCAGGCACCTGACATGGACAGATGGGGTAGGTGAGGCCCAAGGCCCCGGGGGTGTGTGTCTGGCATCTGCACTGAACAGGTCTTCAAAGCTGCAGATTGGCTGGGATCATCTTCAGGCTGAGAAGGAAGATGAGGGGAGCAGAGTGGACTGAGGAGGCTCAGGTTAGACAGGAGAGGGCTGAGCCACCACTTTGGGGGAAAAGTGGGTCAGGTCCAGGCTCATGGGGACAAACCTTTGGCCACTGTGTTACGTGAAATAAGCCAGTCCCTGAAGGACTGATACTGGAGGAACCCACTCGTGAGGGACGGAGAGCACTCCAATTCATAGAGATGGAAGGAGCTGCTGAGTGCTGGGCCTGGGGAGGCGGAATGGGGGTTACGGTCTCGTAGATAGCGGTTCAGTTTGGGATGACGATGAAGTTGTGGTGATGGATGGAGGTGGCAGGTGCAGAGCAGTGAATGTACGTATTGCCACTGAATTGTACCCTGAAACGTGCTTAACAGTATCAGTCGTATGTCCATTACACCACAATAGGAAAATAGTGAGTCAGGAGGACGGGGCCATCACAAGTCCCAGGAGGGCCCTGGAGCAGGGATCCTGTATCTTGCTTCTCGCTCTCACACTCTGCCCCTTGTTGGTGACCAAGCTCACAGTAGGCACTCAGTGAATGCTTGTTAACACATAGTGCAGAGAGAGTCCACATGTGCAAACCCTCCAGTGGGCACTGAGGGATCCCAACAGGACGTGCATCCAGACGGAGCCAGTGCCCACATCTCACAAACACCAGCACAGTAATAGCCATTTAAAACCAAGGCAGGAACCAGAAATAACCCAGAGGGCTCCATGCTCCTAGAGGCCGTGCTAGCGGTCACAGCCTCTGACGGTCAGGGGACCGGGGGTCTGAGATGTGGCTCGGCGCACCCCTGACCCTGAAGGCCCATGGCTGCTGAGAGCTGCAGGAAGTGGGAGGAAGACCCAGCCAGGGCCCGTTCTGGCTCCAAGGCTGCTGCAGGGCCGCTCCCAGCCCACCAGGTGATGTCTGTTTAGAACCAGGGAGAAAACCTTTTCCCTCAATTGTTCTTTTTAAAGATGGTTCCTCAGCATTGACACAGAAAAACATTCAACATAAAACTGGAGCCGTTCACAGCTGCAAATGACCCAGAAATGATTGAAATGCACTGACCACAAAGAATGGAACTTTTGCCCCAGGCAGGCCTCTTGTGCATGGGGTGGCTAGGGGCCCTGGACATGCCTGAGCGGGCAGTGCTGGACTCCACAGTCGAGGGGACAGAAGAAGGAACATGCTCTTATGGCTCCGCTCAGAGAGACAACCCTGATAGAGACGGGGCGAGCCCCTCATGCATTCTGGATGTCCTGGTGATCTTGGGCACTGCCCGAATCTCAGCATCTTCATGACCCGGGTGCGGGGAGGGCAGCCCAGCAGCCTCAGATCCCACGTGGCCTCCGGGGTTGGTGGGCTTGTGGTTCAGGTGGCTCTCGTCCGGCCACATGGCCTCCATCCCATTGGCCAGGTCGACCCCCATTGCCTGGTGACAGGCCAATGTCAGCCAGTGAACCTCCAACACTGACCCCCCCCAAAAAGGCCCCATATAGTAAAAGTTGCCCTGGTCCCTGGGGACGTGGGCCTGGATCTGCAGCTGGTGCGCGTAGCTGAAGTTCTCGAACCTGGGGTACAGGGTGACAAAGGGGGGACAGGATCTCCACACCCACGTGGTCATGGAACTTCATGTCCACATCCGCGCACACCAGGTCGTCCACCTCACGGAGGAAGCACTGCTCACAGAAGAGGCTGATCATTGCCATGTGCTGCATGGACTCATCCTGCCAGCGCGGGTCACCGCGGACCTTGAGGACCACCACCCACTGGCCCTCACGGAAGGGCACACGGGTACAGCAGCTGGCTGATAACTGAAGACGTACTAGGTGACATTGTGTCCACCAGAAGGACCACTGCCCTCTAGCCCTCACAGAGGGGCACACGGGGCACAGCAGCCAGCTGGTCAGTGAAGACCTAGTAGGTGACCCTGTGTCCCACCATGAAGTGCTTCTTTGCTGTCTGCAGGAACAGCTCCAGGAAGACCACATAGCGACAGGGACAGGGGACAGGGTGAGAGGAGGGTCACTGCCAGAGGCTGGCAGCAGGACCCCGAAGCTGAGGGCCATAGACCTGTGTAACTTCTTCAAGGGGCAGGCCCTGGGCTGCTTAAGCAACAGCCACTCTCCTGGCCTCTCTTGAGTGAGTCTGCCCATGGGGCCTCCCTACCTTCTGCTCCCAGAGATGGGGGCTGTCAGCACCCCATCTTACAAAGGGGTGCCTAAGGCTTAAGAGGTTGGAAGCCCATGCAGCCCCACATGGACTCTAGCATGCTGGAGCCAGGAACACTCCCCCTGTGCTGAGCTCCTGGGCAAACCCCCAGGTCCTGTCCCCACCTGCCAGGAGCAGAGCACCTTGGGGCACACCCCTTCTTTCTGTGCCCTACAGTCTGGGTAGAACCAGCAGGGCCGGCCACTAGCCCCGNCCAGCAGGGCTGGCCACTAGCCCCGTTTTGTTTTGAGTGGGATGTCACCGGCCCCCACAGAGCTGTCTCCACCTCCTGTAGGGTCCTCCCTTCAAGGCTACTGGGCATCCTGCTGACAAGGTCCTCAGTAAACCCCTGGTATTCCTAGGCGGGTCACCATCAAACTCCCCCAGGTCAGGAATCAGGTCCAGCCCATGGTCAGGGAAGGGGAAAGAGGACCTCTGGAAGAAGAAGGAGCTTGCTTAGGCCCCAGCCTTGAATCCAAGGGTGTAAGCTTCCAGGTCCAGGTCTACATCTCCCCAGACAAGAAGTTGGGAGTCTTGTCCAACCACCTCACATGTCTGGTCCCCCTTTGAGGGGACTACCTGCTCCCCACCATGCGGACAGCAGCTCCCCCATCATCAGACAAGTTTGGTGAGCCCCTCTGAGACTGATTTTTTGTGCAGACACTAAGGCTACGTCCTTACGCCTGCCCCATCTCGGGCAGGTTAGCAAATTGCTCACATCGGGAAGGTGGGCACTACATTTAAAGAGCAGACAGGCATATTCAACCAGAAGACATGAGTCAGGTCATCAGGGGGCAATTCGGGGCCCAGCCAATGGGGAAACAAGCCAAACATGAAGCAGGGGGAGAGAAGAGTGCCCCTGGCAGAGGGCACAGTGAATGCAAAGTCTTGGACTCAAGCCTGAGGCACATGTGGGACAATCATACCCCTGGGTGGCCCACAGAGGGGCAGGCCATGGTGGGAGAGGGGAGGCTGGAGAGGATGGGCAGGAGGGGAGCAGACCAGAGAGAGGCCCAAAGGTTGCATTCCGAAAATATCACTCTGGTTCCTGGTGGAGAATGGGCTCTGTGTGGAAGAGGACAGGGAGACCCCTAACCCTAACCCAACCATAACCCTAGCAACCCCTAACACCAATGCTAACCACTAATACCGACCCGAATGAAATCATCACAAAACCAGCAAATACATTCCTACACCTGTCTCAAAATAGATATAAGAAGCCTGATCAGAAAAATTGCAAAACCAAGAGCTCTTAAATATATTGTGCATCATCAGCAAGTGTCTCTTCACAAACATCTCAAAGTTTATTCAATATACTGAAAACAAGCAATGTTATACTCCACAATAAATTTGTAAATAAAAACATGTGGTTATATTAATTGATGCAGAAAAGGTTCTAACCAAAATCCAATGTCTGTTGCTGATATAAACACTCCTGAAAACAGGAATAAGGGGTAATTTTTTTCAATAAATCTACAGCAAACACCATGCTCAAGTCTCAATATTGACAGCTCTACTCTGAAATCAGGAACAAGGACAGGATGCTGGCTTTCAAAGAAGGACATACACTGTGTGATTCCACCTGTATGAGGTATCTAGAGACAGAAAGTTGAATATGGCTACAGGGCCGAGAGGAAAGGGGAACAGGGAGTTAGTGTTTCATGCACACAGTCTCCCTTGGGGAGAAAGAAGAAGTTCTAGAGAATGATGTACAACCCTGTGAAGTCAGCTAAGGCCAGAGAACTGTGAACCTGAAATGTTTAAGTGGTAAATGTTACTATGTTTAGTCACATTGAAAAAATGAAGGACTGATGCATGTCACCATGTGGAAGGACACTGAAAACAGCCCCAGCGACATAAGCCATCCAGAGAGGACACCCAGATTGGAGCCATCTGTGCTCCTTAAATCCATTAGGGTTGTGCAAATACAGGAAAGTCTCAGGAGCAGCTGCAGAAGAAAACTGGATCCGAATGGAGCAGGATATTTCAGACAGAGGGGCAGGTGACAACAGTTCAAGTGGACCTGTGTTCTGGGTTATATATGGAAACCGCAATTATTTCCTTGTTCAGGGCTATGTGGTGGTTCCGTGGGAAAGTGTCCCTGTTCAGGGTAAAACGCACTGAAGTATCCCGTGTGAAGTGGCAAATGTGGTAAAGAAATGACAGCTGGGGAGTCTGAGTGTGGAGATCCACGGTATTTGTGCTGCTGTGACAGGTTCACTGCACCTTGAAATCACCACAGAGTCAAGTACTCTTACAAACAACCATGTCAGCACCAGGTCACAGGAGCAGAGACCACATCAAGCTTCCTGAGGCCAAGTCCTCCCAGACCCAGTTCACCTACCGCAGAGAGGCCACTCACCAGTGTAGGAGTCCACATGTTAGCAAGAGACTCGTGGGAGGATGACATCGGGGGGCCCTGTGTCTTGGGTGCAGGGGAAGCAGCAGGATCTGGAATTCGAATTTTCCACAATGCTCCACCAAAAACTGGTTAGAACTGTGAAAATGCATGAAGGGAAGGCTCAGTCAAGTGGACTACGGTCTCTAGAAGGGGTGCTGGGCAGGGGAGCCAACCACTCAGTGTCAGTTACAGGAACAACTGTCAATTACAGACCCCACGTTAGAAGCCCCACAGCAGAGACTCATCAGTCACAGGCCCCAAGGGAAAGACGCAGGTTTCACCTCCTCCCAGAAATCACCACCCCTACAGCTCAGGCAGGTGAGAACCCTCCTTCACCCCAACCCCACTTCTCTCCAGGGGACTTTCCTTCAAACAACCCTCCCAACTTCCTCCTCCTCCTCGGTGAAATACTCAACAGGGACATCCCTGCTCTCAGACACCCCTGAGATACCGACGACAGACGTCGAGGGAGACAGACAGCCCCGTCCTCGGACACCCGTGAGACACCAACGACAGACGTCGAGGGAAACGGACAGCCCTGCCCTCGGACACCCGGGAGACACCGACAACAGACGGACACCCCTGAGACACCGACGACAGATATCGAGGGAGGCACGCGAAGACTGGAAGACACTCTGCGCTCGGGGAAGAACCGACACCCTGAGAACATCTGCTATCCCCACAGCCATCTGCAGAGCGCACGCCATCGCTACCGAACCTCCAGAAGCCGAACCGACAGCCCTGACCGTGTGTGGACGCGGGGAGGACCCTGCAGACCGAGGCCCGGGGAGCAAGAGCACCAGGTGGTGGAGGCTCCCTGACTGCAGATTGCCTGCGGAGCCCCCGGAACTGGATCCGTGTGCGCGTAAACACAGACCCGCGGACCAGCCCAGCGGATCCGAGCCCAGAAAAGGGAGACCCCACAGCCCCGCGCGCAGCCGCGTCAGGGACCCCACGTCACTGCACACAAATCACGGAAACCCCACCGTCTACACAGCGCGCCCTGCCTCCGCCCCCTGTCTCAGCCCTGCCCTTGGCAGTCCCCTCTCAGGCGGCTTCTCGCCTTCTCCTCCCGCAGTGGGTCCTGAGGAGACCCAGGTTCTGTGGGTGTGGACACCGCTCCATGTCCTCTAGAAGCCTCCACAGCGGATCTTTAAGAGGCCAAGCTCCCGTCAGTGTGAACGTGCACCCACATCCTCCGCTGTGGGTCCTGTCCACGTGGACGCGGCCCCACGTCCTCCCGAAGTCTCCACAGCGGGTCCTGAGGAGGCCGGGCTCCTGTCCGCGTGGACACAGACCCACATCCTCCACAGCAGGTCGTGGAAGGCTGAGCTCCTGAGTGTGGATGAGGCCCCACGTCCCCCCGGGCCTGGGCGTCAGCACACATGGTCCTGAGGACTTGGAACGCCTTTCAGCGCACTGGAAAGCGCATGCCCCGCAGGAGTGCAGAGCGGGACTCGGGCGCCCCCTGCGGGCGGTGGGGGCGGTGCAGGGTGCAGGGCGCTCAGTTCAGTGGAGGCACCTGTCCCTTCTGGGGTCCAGCTGAATCCATTACATTTGGAAAATTCAAATTGAAATGGAGTCCTTACCCCCGACATCTCCAGAAATAGAAACAATTAATTAGAAACCCTACGGAATTAAGCGAAATGCAGGCACAAGCTTTACAACTTACACCAAAATTCATTCAACATTGTAGATAAATTTAAAATGTAAAACTGTCAAAAAGAAAACATAAAAGAATATCTACATGACCTTGGGTTTGGTGATGAGTTTTAACACAACACCAAACGCCAATCCACAAAAGAAAAAAAACTGATGACATGAACTTCCTAAAATTAGGAAGTTCTGTGAAAGACCTTGCTCAGAAACTAAAAGACAAGCCACAAACTGGAAGGAAATATTTGCAAAACATGTATCTGGTAAAAGATCTGTATTCAAAATATACAAAAAACTATCAGAACTGAACAATAAGGAAACAAACCTCCTAACTGATAATGGGTAAGGATCTGAAAATGCCTGGACAAAGAAGATATGCAGATACAGAATAAGCATACAAAAATATGCTCGACGTCATCATTAGGAAAGTACAAGTGTAAACAACAGTGAGACAGCACTGCACACCTAGTCCAAATGCTGAACTCCAGAAACAAGAATACCAATTGCTGGAAGGTGAGGAATGGCAGCAACCGTCCCTTCAGAAGACAGTTTGGCCATTTTCTCCAAACCTAAATAAGTCTCACGTTAAGGTCCAACAATTGTACTTCTAGTATTTAGACCACTGCTTTGAAAAGTTATCTCCAAAAACTCACATGCAGTTATGCACAGCAGCTCTATTCATAGTGGTTACAAACTTAATGAAGCCAGGATGTCCCTCCAGTGATGAATCCATAAGCAAACTGAGTGTATCCATGTGAAGGAAGCAGAACATACCAGGCAAAATGTGCCTCTTTGGCACAAGGGTTATTTGGGTGGATTAATTTTAAGAAAGAGCAGACATGTGAGAATCTCTGACAAATGGGTAAAAGTTGTTATTTGGTGAGTGAAAGGTATGCTGATAAAGGAAATCTCCATTGGTAGGCCTGTCTCCCTCTGTATCAGGAACAGAATGACTAAATTTCAAGAAACTCTTACTGAAAGAAAAAGCAGACTTAAATCTGTGTAACAACCATTCCCTCATTTACTGTGCTCACCTGATAACATCCCTTAACTGGCCTTCCCACCACCTAAAATCTTTTGTTCTTTAGTTGAAGATGGCATTTAGAGTGAGGGCTGGGTCATTTCAAGGGGTTACTCCATTTTCCTGGGTATCTCCCATGAATACAGGACATTTGAATGATATTAAACTTTGACTTGTTTTTCTCCTGTTAATCTATTCAGCAATAAAAATAAATGAACCATCACTCCCATACAATGACATGGATGAACTTTACACGTATTTCTCTAAGTCAAAGAATCCAGTCTGAAAAAGTTACACACTGAGTGACCCCATTTGTGGGAGATTCTGGAAAAGGCAAAACTAGAGGTGATAAAATGATCAGGGGGTGAATTCCATCACATTTTAATGATTTATACCTGCCATTATTCATTTGTCAAAACCCAAACATTTTGGGGTACCTGGCTGGCTCAGTGGAGCATGCAACTATTAATCTCGGGGTTGTGAGTTCGACCCCATGTTGGGTGTGGAGATTACTTAAAAATAAAATCTTTAAAAAACACAAACAAACATGTTTACATCCCCAAGAGTAAATCATANTGACCCCATTTGTGGGAGATTCTGGAAAAGGCAAAACTAGAGGTGATAAAATGATCAGGGGGTGAATTCCATCACATTTTAATGATTTATACCTGCCATTATTCATTTGTCAAAACCCAAACATTTTGGGGTACCTGGCTGGCTCAGTGGAGCATGCAACTATTAATCTCGGGGTTGTGAGTTCGACCCCATGTTGGGTGTGGAGATTACTTAAAAATAAAATCTTTAAAAAACACAAACAAACATGTTTACATCCCCAAGAGTAAATCATAAGCTACTGAAATAAAGTTACTTAGGATGTGGGAGTGTCACAGGATGGTGTAGAGGCCAAGGGCAGCCTGCCCCAAATCTGCCACTTTGACATATAGATATTTTAAATAAAAGTTACTTAAGAGACAGCCTATGTAAGAGGGACACTCAAACCCTCCTCTGTCCCCCTGGAAGCAGGAAATCTATCTGCACATGAAGGTCTCCCTGTACCAGGAGGTGAAAAGACTTCCTAATCACCAGAGATGGGAAATTTAGAGCCCAGAAGGCTGCATCAACAACCCTTGTTACTTTTGACTAATTTACTACCCCAGCCTGAATTCTGTTTAGAATTACTTACTAATTGAAACTCCCAAGGTTGTTTTGCTTCTTCTGTGAATTTCTCACAGATTTATTTTCTCTTTGTCCACAAAGTATAAAACCTGCCTGCCTTCGTCATTTAATCATGTGTACATGATTAAACTTTGTGGGGTTTTTTCCCTCCTGTTAATCTGTTTCATGTCAATGTATAATTCCCAATCCAACTGAAAGAACCTTGAAATGAGCAAAATTTCTTCTGCCCCTTCAGTGGGATACAGAATNCCTGCCCCTTCAGTGGCATACAGGATATGACAAAGAATCTAACTGTATTGGAAATGTATGAATAAACACCCACTGCAGGTTGTATGGCAAAAGATGCTGACCTAAGTAAACTTTGAAAATGAGTGGAATCTGTGGACTAAAGGAAAAAGTTCTTTCCCATCAGGGTGGTAGCTAACAGATCTGAAAACACCCCATCTGTAATCTGGAATGGAGCAATGAATTAAATACATGGCAGGTGGTGAGAGCCAGTTTGTCACTGTTGGAGTAGAAAGTTACAGATCAGCAAAGGAAGAATACCACAATACAACCAGGTTGGAGACATCAGCATGAGCTCATCTTTGGCTCAATATGGATACAGACAGTACCACATGGAAATCTTTAATTAGGTGTGTTTACATTGGTTGGAATACATGCATATATTGCCTTGCATTGTCCGCTGAGCACATTCAGTTCCCACAGGTAAGATTGTAATACCATTCTCTAATAAAAGAAGCCAGAGCTCTTTTAAGATATTGCTGATAATAGGACTGAGAGTGTAAATATAGGAGCCAGGATAATCTTGAAGTATCGGAAAGTAAAGAAGTACCAGAGAAAACCCTACAAAGATGGAATGATGTCCACAGAAAACAGGAGACAATGGAAAGCACTGGTAAAAAATAAATGATTTGTTAAAAAGAAACCACAGGCCCCAAATGGAGTCACTTAACATTAAGAGACCCAGGTCAGCAAACGAGGTCTTACCACCTAACCCAACTGCAGTTTCACCCACCCCCACCTCCATGTAAACTTTAACCAGTCAACCTGGAATATGTACTGAATGGCCCCTTCTGTTCCCCTTAGGAGGGCAACCCTGCNCCCCCTTAGGAGGGCAGCCCTGCCTTAAACAATGCATTGTTTGCTAACGATTTCCTTTTTTCAATTCCCTGTCTGCTTTTAAAAGCCTTTCCTTCCATGCAGCTCAAAAGAGGTCCTTTCTATTTGCTAGATGGGATGCTGCCCAATTCATGAATTGTTCAGTAAGGCAATGTGATCTTTTAAATTACTCAGTTGTATTTTTTATTAACAGATTACAGTTTTTTACAATTGGGGTTGAATAGACCTCTTCTAACAGAATTCCAAATAATAAATATACACAGACACTCAGCTACCCATCAAGGAGTTGCAGCTGACTCCCCTCTCCTAACTGTGTGGGCTCCGCACAGTGTCTTCCTGCTCACGAGGACACACCATAGGCACCTGGGAAAGTAACTTCATGGTGGGGAAGCCTGACCAACACAGCCTCAGCCAGGTGACCAAGGTTAACACAGACAGTGACAAGTGTTCCTTGCTGTACAGTGATGACAGAGCACTTTACCTCTGTGATCCGCTTCCCTGAAAACCACAACCCCTGTCTAACCATGAGAAAAACAAGTAAATCCTAATGCAGGTCTATGTACAAAATGCCTGACCAGTCCTTCTCAACACCATCCAGGTCATCAAAACAAGACAAGTCACAGCCAAGCAGAGCCTAAAGAGACATGATGACCACATGTCATGGGGTGCCCTCATGGGATCCTGGAACCAGAAAAGGTAGAACAGAGGGAACCTGGATAAGTATGGACTTTAGTAAATAATAACATATCAACATTTGTTCATTAATTGTGACAATTTATGACAACTCTAAAGGTTAAATAAGAGAAATCTCTTACACCAGACTGAAAACCTAGAGGAAATGGGTGATTTCCTAATAAAAATGCACATTAACAAAATAGACCCTAAAATAAGGAAAAAACAAGCAGACCAATTAGCCATCCAGGGCCTCTTCCTCGTGCTGATTCTCCTCTCACTGTTCTGGGGTTTTCCTCTCCAGGGACAGAGAAGGAACAGGGACAGAACAATTCTGGAGCTCCGCTGAGACCTGACCTCACTCACTGTCTTCCTCTCCCCCAGCCATGCTCCTCCCAGTGAGGACACGTGCACGGGGAGTCTCAGGGATTGTCAATCCTGATGTGTCACCTAGCACTTTAGATGGCAAGGGACTGGACACATTTACTGAAGTAAAAGAAGTTAATATATTTTAATGGTAGAAATATGTTAATACTTGCAAGAGACAAGTTAACAGTGGTTTTGGACTGGCAGGTCCAGAGGCTGACAATCATCCTGCTAAGTGCTCTGGGGTGGCCCCATTCCCAGGCACAGTCTCTCTCACTGCATCTGAGGCCTCTCACAACTCCAGGCTGACACCCACTCACCATCCATTCTACTGGAAAGGGTTTCTCTTTCCCTTGGGTTCCGTGTAAAGTCATGACTTTCAGTGTCTTTGGCCTAGCTTGGGTCACACTCTCACCCTTGAAGCCATTAGAGCACCCAGAGAACAGAGCATGGGGTTGGGTAGACTTGGATCATACGCCCATCTCTGAGCTGGGTGGAGAGTGGGGTCTGCCCTCTGGAACTGTTTGGATGGGATGCAGGTGAGATGTGGTTCCCAAGGGCAAGCTGAGGTGCTGGACTTGGACGTGAGAATGGATGCCAGGCTGGGAAAGCAGCAGACTCCACATCACTGGTGGCAGACTGCACGGCTGTGGAACCTGAAGCCCAGGGAAGGACGGGGTCACTTAGGGTCAGGGCTGCAGCCGCCCATCCAGTGCTCTTGCTGTTCTTCCCACGATGGCAAGATGCTCTTCCACTTGCTGAAAAAGCAACTTTGCTGCTGGTGGGAAACAAGACTCCTGCCTGGGCACTGGGTCCTCTTGTCTCAGAGACTGGAAGGCACACAGACCTAAACTCGTGTCCCTGGGTGGAGGGAGCCCCGGAGTGACACCTGCCCCCACATTAATCACCCATCCCCAAAGAGCAAACTGGCTGATTTTCCAATCTCTTCTCTCTCCTTTACAAAGAGCAGAGACCAAATGTGTGGGTGGTGAGGAAATTAGTGCTCAGTGAAGCAGTGGGAGGCTCAAGGATTATCCCACAACACAGAATCCACACTTGGCAGGCTGTTCAAAGGCCACAGACCCTGAGTCATGCATGCAGTCTCAGTGAGATACTGCCTGCTGGGACACACAGTTGTTCCTATATCCTTGATTCCTTTTTTTTTAGGCTTCCAACAGAGGAGCCTGATATGGGGCTTGATCCCAGAATGCCAGGATCGCACCCTGAGCCAAAGGCTTAACGACTGAGCCACCCAGGCACCCCCCTATATCCTTGATTCCTAACAAGTATGCATGTCAAATATTTGCATTATAACTGGAGGCCAAAGGACTGCCAGGCCAGTCTGTTGTGTCCTATATCCTTGATTCCTAACAAGTATGCATGTCAAATATTTGCATTATAACTGGAGGCCAAAGGACTGCCAGGCCAGTCTGTTGTGTGGCTGTCGTATCCAGAGCCACACTCTGTATTTGGAGGATTATTACCAGTCTTAGCAGGCTCAGAGGCTGTGAGGGAGGAGGTGCTTGTCTCAAGCACACAAATGTTAGGAATGGAAACATCCCATGGGGCTGTCTACACTGCCTGTGGACCTGTTACATTGCCAAGAGCACAGTCAGCTAGTAACCTGCTGGGAGTGGTCAAGATCCAGACTGGCCTGAGCTGGAGGACCATAGATGCCTGCCTGGATGGTTGGAGGCCAAAGGTTGCCCTTTCTGAGACCTGACTGTCTACTGCTGATCACTCAGATAGGACCAAGGACCCAGCCAGTTGCAAGAGGGCCCCACCAGCCCCACAAGAAGGCTGTATACGGGAGCAGGTAGGCCTCTGCACCCGGTCCTGTATGGATCCATACATGTCTGCTGCATGCTCTCATGGGTCAGGGCTGTGCTGGAACCTGGGGCAGCCCAGGCAGAGTGGGATCAGGAACTGGTATGACCTCTGCACAGCCCTTGACTGGAGTGCAGTTGTGTTTCAAACAATCAGTGCCCAGAGGGATATCTCACTCTTCTTCTGTTAGAGTCCAGGACTGAGGGACAGAGGAAAAAGACTCCAACTCAGGCCATGACTCATGTGTGACTCTGGGTAATTCCTGTCCAATGTGGTGGTCCAGAGACATGGAGGAGGGGAAAACGAGCCCATTAGGCATAAACCCAGACCCAGACCCTGACCCTGATCTTGACCCAGAACCAGACCCTGGCCCAGACCCTGACCTGATCCTGACCAAGATCCTGACCTAGACCTAGACCTAGACCCAGACCCAGACCCTACACTAGAGCCCAACCCAGACCTTGGCCCAGACCCTGACCCTAGCCCTGATTCTGGACCAGACTCAGACCCTGACCTAGACCCAGACCCAGACCCTGATTCAGACACTGACCCTGACCTAGACCCAGACTCAGACTCAGACCCAGATCCTGACCCAGACCCAGACCCAGACCCAGACCCTCACCCTGACCCTAGCCCTGACTCTGGACCAGACACACTTCCTGACCTAGACCCAGAACCAGACCCTGGCCAAGACCCTGATGCTGCCTAGACCCAGACCCTGAACCTGACCCAGACCCTGACCCTTATCCTGACCTAGACCCAGACCCAGACCCTGACTCTAGCCCTGACTCTGGACCAGAGCTAGACCCTGACCTGGACACAGACCCTGACCCTGACCCTTGACCCCGACCCCAACACTAACTCCTAACCCCAAACCCCAAACCCTAACCCTAACCCTAAACCTAACCCCTAACCCTACCCTAACCCCTAACCCTAACCCCTAACCCTAACCCCCTGAGCTCCCAGTGACCTTCGGAGGCCCCCCACACCCCAACCCTGGGGCCCACACTCACTCTGCCCCACCCCCTCACCTCAGCCCACCACAGAGCTCAGGGCACAGCAGGCAGTTTTGGCCTGCCAGGCTCCTGGGGCCTAACCCTAACCCTAGGTCGGCCCTGGAGGGGCCCCTCCCTCATGGCCTGGCCCTGCAGCCTTGGGCACTGGGGACACCTGAGCCCCACTGCAGGACACAGCCTGCAAACCCGCAGGAAACCATGCCCCTTGTTGTGCAGGAAAGCATTCAGGGCAGGAGAAATCTGGGCAGCCCCTCAGAGCCCCTCCTGATTTTTGTTGACTCTCCGGGGCAGAAACCCCAGGTTCATACTCACCCTCCCTGGTGCCCTCACCTCAGCCAGCCTGGCAGCTCTCTGAGCACTGGACAGTTCAGACCTGCTATCTTTGGGGCATAACCTAACCCTGGGTCTTCTGCTGAGGGTCCCCTCCCCCTTTGCCTGCCTCCAAGGCACCAGGCATTGGGTTCACCTCTGCACAACTAGAGTACTCAGTCTGCCCCACAGCAGGAAACCGTCCATTTGGGGCTACAGCAAGGATTCATAGCAGGAAAATTGGACGGCCCCCCTCAGCCCGTCCCAGGGAACCACCACTCTCAGAGATCTCCCAGGATCAAATTATTAGCTTCACACTGACCTTTAAACTCGCTCTCCACAGAGATGTTTTGAAATTCTCCACAATTCCACCGATGGCATCATCCAGCTTCAGTGCCTTACCCAGCTTTAGGTCTTGACATGGATTAAAATAGGAAGTCATTGCACTGATGATGACGGCTGGTGACCAAGAGATACATGCATAAATGCTTCATATCATTTGGCTTCAGGGAAATGCAAATCTAAACCTGCATAGATGCCATATCACACGAGGCTGAATATCTAAAAATAACAAGACATGAAACTACACATGTTGGAGAGGATGTGGAGAAAGGGGAACCCTCTTACACCCCTGTGGGAATGCAGTCCAGTACAGCCGCTCTTGAAAATGGTACGGAGTTTCCTCAAGAAGTTATAAATAAAGCTACCCTATGCCCAGCAATTGCGCTACTGAGTGTTTACCCCAAAGATACAGATGTAGTAACAAGAAGGGGCACATGCACCACAGTGTTCATAGCAATATCCATAATAGACAAACTGTGGAAAGAGTGCAGATGACCGTGGACAGATGAATGGTTAAAGAAGATGTGGCTCATATATACAAGGGAATATTATGCAGGCATCAGAAAGGATGAATACTTACCATCACACCGACCTGGGTGGAGCTGGAGGGCATTATGCTGAGGGAAATAAGTCCATGAGAGAAAGACAATGATCATATGCTTTCACTCCTATGTGGAATATCAGAAACAGGGAAGAAGACCATAGGGG
>NC_048222.1:78009449-78017208 GCF_002007445.2 Ailuropoda melanoleuca | reverse complement strand
ATTTTCATTAATACTTTTTTCAAGTCTACTCATCATCTTGACCATTGTTGCTCTGAATTCCATTTCTGATAGTTCGGATACATCCATATGTATGAATTCTGTGGCACAGGCCACAGACTCATTGTCTTTTCTTTGCTGGGGGGGGGACTTCTCCTTCTTGTCATTCTGATGAGGAGAGATTGCGGGGTTGTCCGGAGCCCAAGTTATTGACTGGGACCCAGGCCATGCGCCCTTGATTTATAGAGATCTTAGGGATGTGGGCTTCTTCCTTAAAGATTTTATTTATTTATTTGAGAGAGAGAGGGAGACAGACAGTCAGCAAGAAAGGGAACACAAGCAGGGGAGTGGGAGAGGAAGAAGCAGGCTCCCGGTAGAGAAGCCCGATGAGGGACTCCTTTCTGGAACGTTGTGATCACACCCTAATCTGAAGACAGGCACTTAATGACTGAGCCACTCAGGCACTCCAGGTTGTGGTCTTCTTGATTTTTCAGCCTGCCTTCTGGGGGAGGGGCCTGCCTGCCGGTACTCAGAAAACCCTGTTTGTGTAGAGTCTCTGTGTCCCCTGCGAGGGGGGATGGGGATGTGTGCCCTGTGAGCCGGTATTTCTGGGCTTTTGTTCTCTGGCGGCTTTCCCTGGTGGTTTGCTATGCCTCTTCTGAGAGTCAGAGCAGCAGCGGCTGAAATTCAGCCTCTGTCTCAGAACAGAGGGATTGCGGATCGTTCTCCACTGATGTTCTGGCCACTTTAACACTGCTTCTGTTGGTGCTGCTCAACCCTGCAGCATCCCAGGCAGTGCACCCCACACCCGGCGTCCCAGCCCTCACTTCCAGGGCCGGCACATCTCTGTCCTTTGTGTTTCCAACCCCGCCCGCCGCCAGTCACCAGCCGCCCCGCGCGGGCTCCTGGAGCTCCCAGACTCAGTCTGGTGTTTCGTGGGTGCTGACCAGGAGTCTACCTGCTCCCCCGTGCAGGTGGCCCTCCAGCCACCAGCCGCCAGCCACGCTGAACACACTCCCGGAGTTCCTGTTCTCAGCCTGGATCCAGTGAGCACACCGGAGCTCCGTAGCTCCGTGAGATGCTTGGTGGCGCATGCTTCTGGCTCACGGACTCAGTCTGTTGTTTCCAGGGTGAGGGTCCACGGTCTGTCCGCTCCCCCATGCAGGTGGCTACCGCTTCCCGGCACCCTGACATGGCGGCTCCCTCCCCCTTCTGTTTTTCTTCTGATATCTGTGCGCGGTTTCATGGCCCCCCCCTTCGTACCTCGATACTCAGCGCTGGAGATGTTCATTTGTAGAGATCCAGATGTATCTTCCTGCATCTCAGGCTGATTCCGTGGATGTTCCTGCTGGTCTGGTACCTATCCAGTTCAACTCAGGGACCGGCTGAAAAAGGGGTCCCCTACTCCTTCGCCATCTTAACTCCCCTCCTATATTTTCTTTTTCAGATTCCTCTGGTAAAATAAAAAAGGAAGTTGTAATGCTTTATTTTTTTCCCCAATATGAACATAAATAACATTATTTATGACTGTCAAGAAAGGTGAAAGTATGAAGTCTATAAACATCTAAAAGGATTAACAGGATGTAGTACTGGCGAACTCCAGGCCTTATATTTAATTTTACTAGATATTTTTAATACACTGAATACATAATGGGCATGTGGAAAGCAAAAGCTCACCCAAAAAGTGAAATTTGATTGTCCATCTGTTATGGACTGAATTGTGTCATGCTGAAATTCATAGGTTGAAACTCTAGCCCCAGTGTGACTGTATTTAGAAATGAGGACTTTAAAAAGAGTCAATTAAGATTAAATGAGGTCATAAGGGTGGGACTTTAATCTTATAGGATGTCCTTGGCAGAAGAGGAAGAGACACCAGAGAGCTCTCTTCTTCTATGTGCACAGGAAGGGAAGGCCCTGTGGGGGCACAGTGAGAGGTATCTGTAAGCCAGGAAGAAAGACTTCACCAAAAACCTATCAGGCTTGGGTTTCTGGCTGTCAGAACTGTGAGAAAACAAATAAATTAAATTTATGTTGTTTAAGCCATCCAGTCTGTGATATTTTGTGATGGTAGCCCTAGCTGACTAATATACCATCTAAATTGTTCCTAAATATAGCTTTTCCCAAAGTTCATAGGGATACCAAGATAAATTTCTATTTAAGCTTCACACAGAAATTTAGACTTCTGGCTTAATTCCAGAGTTCCCTTTTCTTTGATATGCAAAAGGTAACAGAAAAGTTTACATGTAATGATAGTAAAAGTGCTTTTTGACTGGCAAAAACATTGATATGTCCTCAGATTTAACTTTTTTGAGGCTGGCCTAGTATAATCCCTATACTTTCTTCTTTACAATCTTGAATCACTGAGTTATTACATATACACTAAAGAGGTGTAATGAATAAGTTATGTAATAGTACAATATTGTACTATAATTATGTAATGTGATAAATATCACTACAACCACAATCATATTGCACCATATGAATGTTTCAAAGTAACATGTACAACTTAAATTTACACAATATTAAGTATGTTCAATAAAAAAATTATTTTTAATGTGAAAGCTATTTTATTTCTTTTATCACTAAGTTTCCATGGAGATTTTCTTAAGAAAGTGTATTTATTTAAATACCACATCATAAGCAATGATGGGTTGGTTTGTCGTTTTGTGACATAAAGTTCCGTATTGTACTTTTGGAAGANTATTGTACTTTTGGAAGGAAGTCACTATGTGTGTTTTGGAAGGAAGCCCACATTTTGAGTTATGCTCCTTGAGGGCAAAGTGTTTACATAAGTTATTTGGAATTCTACTGCATGAAAGATTTATCTATTCCCTCTTATTTATTTATTGAGTCATTTATTTATATCAGCATTGACTCCTGGATATTTACTTTATACTTGGGGTATAAGCCACAGCTACTTTATTTTTCTGCTCAGATTGTTCCAGCTTTGGACAGTGGAAGCTCTTTCAGTTGTTCCAGTGTGTTCCTCTGACATAGCTACAGCAGAACAGGCATTTTTTGAAATAGTTCCTTACTTTCTGACTACAAGACATTCCAGGGTCACCTTGCAAATTTCCTGCTTCTGTCCTGGATTCATCTCTTTGTCCAAGAAGACTTGGTTTCTCTTATTGGAGGTTGGTACTGGAAACCATGATTGGTTACTAGGTCTGCTCATTGCCACTGGAGTTTCAGTGCTTCTAGGTCTCTCAGCTGGCAGCGAGGCATATATGTGTGGTGCTAACTCATCACATTTACATATCTATAAGTATTTCTACATGTAGCTATCTGTATCCATGTTAAATCCAGCATGAGCTCATACTGATGTCTCCAACTATATCCATTGCCATCTGGACCATTATAGCCTCCTCCCTTTCTTGCTTGTAACCTTCCACTCCAACACTGAGTAATATGGCCCCCATGCTCCGCCATACATTTACTTACTTGTTCAATTCTAGTGTATTGCCTTAGTGATTTCTGAATTTTTAACTTATACTTCTATGGGAAATGATTTTATCAACTAGAGTATGGTGCTTACGCACAGTTTATTTTGTCTTCCTTCTTACAGACTTCACTAATTTCCAAAGTTCGGTCAGCACATTTGTTCCCTACCCCCTTCAGTTAGTTTCATCTGTTTGTAGTACAGTCAGATACTCTTGTCACAGTCTGTATTCCACCTTGGGATTCCTCTGCTAACTGATTTGTTGAAGCAGTTGTGTACATTGGAGTTCATTCTTTCTGCTGTGAAGTTTTATGGGTTTTGACAAATGCACAGTGCCAGATATCCATCACTACAGATAGTTTCATCACCCTAAAAGATCCCCTGTGTTTCATTTGTTCTAGCCTCTCTCACTAACCTACCCAAAACACCCACAACCACTCATCTGTTTACCATCTCTATAGATTTTCCTTTTACAAAGTGTCATATAAATGGAACCAACAGGATGTAGCCTTATCAGACTGGCTTCTTTTGCTTTGCAATATGCATTTAAGATTCAACCATATCTTCACATGGCTTAATAGTTTATTTATTAAAATTGCCAAATAGCATTTTATCTTAAGATACACCAGTTCACCTAATTGAAGAATGTCTTGATTGCATTCACTTTTTGGTGATGATAAATAAAAGTATTAACATTCATGTGCCTGCTTTTGTGTAGACAAGATTGCTAGATAAAGCAATATTTAGTTTTGTTGGAAATTGTCAACTGTCTTCCAGAGTGGCTATACTATTTTGCATCCCCACCAGCAATGGATGAGAATTCCTGTGGCTTTATCTCTCCTCCCAGAACTTAGTATTGTCACTGTTTTGGATTTTGGCCATTCTAGTAGGTGTGTAAAATATCTCATTGTTGTTTAATTCACATTTCCCTAATTGCAAACGATATTGAACATCTTTTCCTCTACTCATTTGCCACCTCTATATCTTCTTTGGTGAGGTGTCCAGATTTTTGCCCATTTAATTGAATTACTTGTTTTCCTATTGTTAGGTTTTAAAAATTGTGATTTTATTCATTTATTTTTTAAAGATTTATTTATTTATTTATTTATTTTTAGACAGAACAAGAAAGCATACATGCCCGTGTGGGGTAGAGGGGCAGTGGGAGAGAATCTCAAGCAGACTGTGGGCTGAATGTGGAGCCCACTGAGGGGTTTGATCTCAGGACCCATGAGAACATGACCTGAGCTGAAACCAAGAGTCAGACACTTAACCAACCGAGCCACCCAGGGGCCCCTAAAAACTGTGATTTTAAAAAGAGATTATGAAAGAATACATTAGAGCAAGGAAAGTTTAGGAACTTTATAGCAATTGATAATATCCATTGACTCTAATAATAACAAATTTCTGTTTATTTTTTGGATAGCCTTATTATTTTTAAATTTTATTTTCTAGTCACTTATTTTTACTGTATTTTACAAAGTTATCAACCCACACTGGATTAGAAATTTAAAATACAAAATAATCAAAAACAAAAAGACCCCTAGTCCTTCCGCACAGTTAGTTTGAAGAGCACTGTGTTATAAAACTGATAATATTTTTTGGAGTAGCAAACCGTTATTATTCAGGATTGACAAATGCCTTAGTAAGAAGCCCCACATGTACTGTGGCATAGCACTATAGAAATCTATTTTCTGGCCTTATAAGTGCCTGATGCCAGTATTCAATAGAAGACTGTACACATTGCAGTGCAGGGCCCCACCTCCTTCTACCTGTGGCTTGGCTAATTCCTAAGCCTCAGAGTCTTCTTTAGATGCTATACCTCAAGCCTTTAGTCAGGGGGGAAGTAGAGTGAATAATGCTCAGGGAATCTAATTGGACAGGATGGGAAGGGGAGAATATAATTTCTGCTTCACATTCTATTGTACACTAACATCACATGTTGACACCAAGGTTGAGAAATGTCATCTACCTGGGATGGGAAGAATGAAAATCAGGCAGAAGAACTTCTAGTCAGTCTTTGTCATACAAATGAAATGATAGGAACTATATGCTTGTTATTTTATTATCATCAAAGTGTGTTATGAAACACTTCCATCTTTATGGCTATGCCATCATAGCACATGGAGTGACCAAGTTCATTATGGGCCAGGGAGTGGTAAAAAGAGAGAGAGTAAAGAAAATGAACAGCTATTTGCTAAAGGAGATGAGGAAAAGAACACACAATGTAGTTTAGATCATGAAGTTATGAAAGAAACCCTACCTGGGTTTTTTTCTTCATGTAAAATTCTGTAATATTTCTTTTGTTTTGTTTCTTTCTTCCCTCCTACTGTTTTCTGTCATGAAGTCGTTGTTGAGAACATATATCCCTTCAAAAACCTTCCAACTAATCCTAATTCTCTCCAGACTTCCACATCTATTCTAGAAGTAATCGATTCAGCCCCAACTGAGAACTATATCTTTATTCTTATAACACTCCAGTTGTCTGCAGCAACTTATGTCAATCATTTACAAGTTTGTGGTTGTATTTATTTAATATTGCTATTTATTTATTTATTTATTTATTTATTTATTTATTTATATTTTTTGTGGCTGTGTTTAAAGACAGTTTTCTATGGTTTGCTAGCTCTCTTGACTTATAAAATTGGATTTCCTAGTAAATATTTTAAATGCTTCAACAATTTTTTTTAAAGATTTTATTTATTCATTTGACAGAGAGAGAGAGACAGCCAGCAAGAGAGGGAACACAAGCAGGGGGAGTGGAGAGGAAGAAGCAGGCTCCCGGCAGAGCAGGGAGCCTGATGCCAGGCTCAATCCCAGGACCCTGGGACCACGCCCTGAGCCGAAGGCAGACGCTTAATGACTGAGCCACCCAGGCACCCCCAAATGCTTGAGGGATTTTTATAATAAAATCCAATGGCTAGGTTTTGCATGCATAGCCATTATTTGGAACAAAATTTAGTATATGTATCCCTGAATTTGACCCATAGTACAAGTAAATGCCTTTTATTTCAACTTTCACCTTTTTCAATCTTCAATTTGGCATTTCCCATCTAATGTGCAATAAAATATTTGCTGAAGCATATGTATAAACTCTTAAGAATGAGGGTGAATATTTGACCTATGATTCAATTTTTTAAAGAGATTCCAAGATGTATTGTTTAATCGGATGCCACATTTCCAATACTGTAATATAATTATTCATATTACATTCCTTGCTCCTTCTAGAATTTTATCTTTGGCCTTTGTGCATAATATCTTATCACATTTGCGGGAGATGATTTAGATTTCTGCGTTTACTTGCTGTTTGTTAAGCTCTGATATAAATCCAGTTGAGGACATGGCTTAGCAAAGAACCTGCAAGAAGTCAGAAGTACCAGAAGTGATCTGAAGAAGGGTATGTGTCTAACACTATATGAAACAAAAGCCAACAGGAAGTTGGGTGCTGAATGGACATAAGACAATATCTCAAGGGCAGTAAGTCAAAGAAAGTCAGGAAGAACAGAATGTCTACAACTCAATATAATGGTATGAAAAAGAAACTTTTCCAATAAATAAAATATGAAGCAAACCCATGCATATGAATTTGTGTCTCCTGGCCATTTGAGATTTTAAGTAGATTGACTTGAACATCCACTCTATGCCCTGTGATTCTTTAAATCGCCTTCCAGATTTTTGTGTATGTGCTGGGCCTGTGTTCTCATGGTATGGTCTGGGGACTATGTTTTCATCTTTAGGGTATTGGTTCTATACCTTACTTTTAATCAGTCTCCTAGATTCCATTAAGAATAACTCCAGCAATATAAATAATGTGTAAGTATAATAGATATTAAATAAGGTTTAACTACTGTTCTGATGGGTTTGGAATTCATTGCATTCCTTTCCTTCAAAAATCCTTAGCCTTCCAGCAATGGTTGCTCTTCTCACCCTCTTCTACCAAGTGCCTGGTCTTAGATCTATTCACTCCTGCATTTTCCTGAGCAATAAATCTGTCTTTCCTTTATCTGTATTTTTAAAGCAGCTTTTCTTGTATGCTGGTATAATCAAGTAAATGCGGATGTCTCCAGTACTCAGATTCTGAAGTTACTGACTTGCTCCTCGTAATGGCTTGCTTGAATGTGTCTCTCTTATTTGNTTCCGATGTAAAGTTTGATGATTCATTAGTTGTGTATAACACCCAGTGCACCATGCTATACGTGCCCTCCTTACTACCCACCACCAGCCTATCCCATTCCCCCACCCCCCTCCCCTCTGAAGCCCTCCGTTTGTTTCTCATAGTCCATACTCTCTCATGCTTCATTCCCCCTTCTGATTACCCCCCCTTTC
>NC_048222.1:78005290-78009428 GCF_002007445.2 Ailuropoda melanoleuca | reverse complement strand
CCTACCGATCTTCCTAGTTCTTATGTTCCATAGATGAGAGAAACCATATGATAATTGTCTTTCTCTGCTTGACTTATTTCACTTAGCATTATCTCCTCCAGTGCCATCCATGTTGCAGCAAATGTTGAGAACTCGTTCCTTCTGATAGCTGAGTAATATTTCATTGTATATATGGACCACAACTCTTTAATCCAGTCATCTGTTGAAGGGCATCTCGGTTCCTTCCATGCTTTGGCTATTGTGGACAATTAAAGCAGCTTTTCTTGTATGCTGGTATAATCAAGTAAATGCGGATGGTTCTGAGGTTACTGACTTGCTCCTTGTAATGGCTTGCTTGAATGTGTCTCTCTCATTTGATTGAACGGGTGTCTCTTATTCTCTCAGTCAGTTCTGAAGCCAACCTTTAATCATATATACATTCAGTCTCATACAACCTGCTAAGCATTATGGTAAGTACCGAAGATATAAACCCATTCAAACCCTTTGGTCTAGGAGCATGAAAAGACAGCATATTAACCTTGGTGATTTTTCCTAGGTCTCTTTCCCTTAGGCTTGGAGAACTCTACAATTTGTAACTAGTGAAATATTTTCTCCAACTTTCACTTTCCTTTTTGGAATAGCTTCTATAATATTGGCTTCTTCAGAAGAACTCTTTCTACTTGGATTGGAAGAAGAGGATTGACAGCCCCTTTAAACATCCAGTTCTTTATATATCTTTGAATTACCATCTGTCTCCTATAATTTGGATTTACCAATTGACTTATGTTAATTAGCAGTTAATTCAAGTACATGTAGATATAAAAATACTTTAAAATATTTAAATATATTTTAAAATATTCAATCAATTAACTTTTGTACTATAGTTAGTTATACCATAGTACAGTATGAAACTACTGCATTGTATGTTTGAGAGTTGCTAAGATAGCAGATCTTAAAAGTTCTCATTACAAGAAAAAGGTCTGTGACTATGTGTGGTAATGGATATTAACTAGACTTATCATGGTGAGCATTTTATAATACACACACATATTTAATCATTATGTTGTACACTTGAAACAAATATAATGTTAATGTCAATCTCAGTTAAAAATAAATAATAAAAAATAAAGTTAATTTTTATTTAAAAAAATCCCTCTGATCCTAGACTCCTTTGCAGCTGAAGTTCACATGTAATTTATATTCTGCTGGTGAGAAGCAGCAGCATAACTGAATTAGATGGAATAAAGATGAAATATGGGCTTCTGTTCTGATGGTATTAATCATAATAGTAGCAGCAGTAGCATGGTCCTGAGTTGGCAGCTCTATCATGAACTTCCTGATCACAGCAGAAGTGAGAGGGTTCTGGAACCAGGGTTTGTAGCTGTAGCTTGTCAACTTAACAAGGGGTCTTCTGACTGTACAACTTTTGGACATCAGGGAGTCTGTTCTATGATGTGGCCCCGGAGTCCACTTCTTCAGCCCTCCATGTGATTCTATAAACCACTTGTATCGTTCTCCCATCCTGATTGCTCCACGGCGCCGGGAGGGGCCCGGGTTGCAGAGCAGCGGCAGGCTGAGTCCAGCGCCGGGGCTTCGGGGCCTTCAATCCCCAGCATTGTGGCACCAGGCCGCTGGAAGGGGCCCCTCGGTTGCAGACCTAGGGTTAGGGTTAAGCCCCAGGAGCCTGGCAGGCCAGATCCGCCAGCTGTGCAACGATCCGGGGGGGGGGGCGAGGTGAGGGCGCGGGGAAGGGGAAGCCTGGGCCCCATTGTTAGGGCTTGGCAGCGGGCTGGGGGGGGGCACTGCCAGTTCTCCAGCCCTGAATGCTCCAGGGCACCACAGGGATCCCGGGGTGCTGCGTGGCGATAGGCTGAGTCAGGCACTGGGGCTCAGGTGTCCTCAGTCCTCGGGGCTGCGGCACCAGGGCCCTGGGGTGGGGCCCTTTGGTGTTGGATGTATGGTTAGGGTTAGGCCCCAGGAACCGGCAGATGTGAGCCACCGGCTGTGCGGCCAGCTGGGCCACGGGCCAAGGTGAGGGCACAGGGGAGGGGGAGAGTGAGCCTCAGGGTTGGGGCGCGGGGTGCCTTCAGAGGTCCCCCTGAGCTGGGGGGGACCGTGCCTGTTTCATGGCCTGAATGCTCGGGTTGCCCCAAAGGTCCCCGGTTGCTGAGCGGTGGCAGCCTGAGTTAGGCGCTGGGGCTCAGGTGTCCCCAACCCAGGGGCTGTGGCGCTAGGCCTCTGGGGAGGGGCCCCTTGGCGGCTGACCTAGGGTTAGGGTTAAGCCCCAGGAGCCTGGCAGGCCTGATTCACTGGCTGTGGGGTGAGCTGGGCCGTGGCCGAGGTGAAGGTGTAGAGGAGGGGGAGCGTGGGCCCCAATGTTGGGATGCGGGAGCCGCCAAATGTCGCTGGGGGCTCAGGGGCCCCTGCCGGTTCTCCCACCCTGATTGCTGGGCAGCATGTTCCCAATTCGAAGGGATGACTTCAGTTGGGGGAGCGGGGATGCTGGAGTGGCTGAAGTGAGAGTCAGGGTGATCCATTCTAATTGGTCTCATTCAAAGGTATCATTGAAATACAGTGAGCTTTCTGTTAAAGTCAGAGCCTGGGGCTTCTCTCCACTGAATGGCTTTCCCCAACTTCCCAACCCCTTAGGCTGCAGCTTGCAAACTTCTGGGAAGAAAGGGAGGGAGGGAGGAGGAGAAGGGGAAGAAGGGGAAAGAGGATCTCTGAAGAGTTCACCTCATCTGGGTGTCAGTTATGCTGAAGTAGGGTGCAGTAGAGGCTTTGAATGGAAGGGTCTGATACAGTGCAGTTCTCAACTTTTGGTCCCTTGTGTTAATGGAGGGGGTCTCAGAGATAGTTCCTTATCTGAGAACTTGGATATTTTTCTACATAGTTTGGTACTACATAACTTCATTGATTTTATCCCCAAGTATACTCTATGGAATAGTAACAGCATAGTATAACCCAACTGTCTCATTCTGTCTGAGAGTGATCTGATCCGGTGGGCCTTGGAAAGTACAAATCAGTAAATTAGTCTGAGCCCCTCCCCCCGTGGCGAGGGGGGGGGCAAAGTCATGGTGGTTAAGGGCTTCTTGTAGCCAAGTATCTTAGTGTTTGGTTTTACCTACATGGGTTCTTTTTTTTTTCCTTTATATATCTTTATTAAGTAATCTCTACACCCAATGTGGGGCTCGAAGTCACAACCCCGAGATCAAAAGTCACATGTTCTAGTGACTGAGCCAGCCAGATGCTCCTATTTATATCGGTTCTTATTTCCAAAGAGGAGTTAATAGAGGTGCCGCAAGCGGAGCTAACTATCACAGACTCTGCCTCATTCAGCAAGAAATCCGGTAGTTCATAAAAGGCATTTCTATGGAAACAAAAGGAAAACACTGGTTAATGGTTGCAACAAGGGATAAACCCAGTGTCTAAGTCCAAAGTACTGCCGGTGAGAAGGTCTCTAAGATGTCAGGCTTGAAGCATCCTCAGATAGAGTGAGGGTGGGCAGGGGCAATCTGACGAATTTGTCTGGTGCGTAGTTCAAATGTCTCATTTTGAGCGGCCCATAGAGGAACAGGCACAAAGATTGTCTATGTAAGAGCTATCGTTGCCATTTCCCTGCAATTTATTTCAAGTTGCCCAGCTTTCATTTGCCAGACTTCAGGAAAAAGGGCAGTTTCAGTTCTTAATGATTGTACGGTAAGAGAATGGGAGAATGTTGGAAACCTTAGTTTGAAGCGTCATAGTCAGAGACTCAAGGAAACCCGAAGGATTCAGGATCCAGTTCAGGTTTATAGGCAAACAACATATGTTCATAGATAATTCATCAGAACTAGCACCTAACACCTACAAAAGTGTGTTATTGAAATACAATCTTTCTCCCTAAAGTCACCTTCATTCCTGTCAAAGATAGCCAAATGAAGATTAATTTGTTTGTAAAACAAGTCCAGTTTTTAACAAACGTGGCCTAATCATCTACATAAGCACAGCAAAAAATAGCAATTGACCCTATCATGTATAAGGTCTTTTCTTTTTCTTTCTTTCTTTCTTTCTTTCTTTCTTTCTTTCTTTCTTTAAAAAAAAAAAAAAAAAAAAAAAAAAAAAAAAAAAAAAAAAAAAAAAAAAAAAAAAAAAAAAAAAAAAAAAAAAAAAAAAAAAA
>NC_048222.1:77921668-78004695 GCF_002007445.2 Ailuropoda melanoleuca | reverse complement strand
CCAAGTATACTCTATGGAATAGTAACAGCATAGTATAACCCAACTGTCTCATTCTGTCTGAGAGTGATCTGATCCGGTGGGCCTTGGAAAGTACAAATCAGTAAATTAGTCTGAGCCCCTCCCCCCGTGGCGAGGGGGGGGGCAAAGTCATGGTGGTTAAGGGCTTCTTGTAGCCAAGTATCTTAGTGTTTGGTTTTACCTACATGGGTTCTTTTTTTTTTCCTTTATATATCTTTATTAAGTAATCTCTACACCCAATGTGGGGCTCGAAGTCACAACCCCGAGATCAAAAGTCACATGTTCTAGTGACTGAGCCAGCCAGATGCTCCTATTTATATCGGTTCTTATTTCCAAAGAGGAGTTAATAGAGGTGCCGCAAGCGGAGCTAACTATCACAGACTCTGCCTCATTCAGCAAGAAATCCGGTAGTTCATAAAAGGCATTTCTATGGAAACAAAAGGAAAACACTGGTTAATGGTTGCAACAAGGGATAAACCCAGTGTCTAAGTCCAAAGTACTGCCGGTGAGAAGGTCTCTAAGATGTCAGGCTTGAAGCATCCTCAGATAGAGTGAGGGTGGGCAGGGGCAATCTGACGAATTTGTCTGGTGCGTAGTTCAAATGTCTCATTTTGAGCGGCCCATAGAGGAACAGGCACAAAGATTGTCTATGTAAGAGCTATCGTTGCCATTTCCCTGCAATTTATTTCAAGTTGCCCAGCTTTCATTTGCCAGACTTCAGGAAAAAGGGCAGTTTCAGTTCTTAATGNTCATTCAAATGCAGAAAGCTTTCTGTTAAAGTCAGAGCCTTGGGCTTCTCTCCACTGAATGGCTTTCCCCAACTTCCCCAATCCTTAGGCTGCAGCTTGAAAACTTCTGGGAAGAAAGGGAGGGTGGGAGGAGGAGAAGGGGAGGAAGGGGAAAGAGGATGTCTGAAGAGTTCACCTCATCTGGTTGTCAGTCCTTCATTCCATTTCTATGAAACATGGAGAGAGGCCTGCCTTCTGTTACTGCCTCAAGGTGAAGTAAGGTTCAAGCTGAAGTAAGGTGCAGTAGAGGCTTTGGAATGGAAGGGTCTGATACAGTGCAGGTCACAACTTTTGGTCCCTTGTGTTCATGGAGGGGTTCTCAGAGATAGTTCCTTATCTGAGAACTTGGATATTTTTCTACATAGTTTGGTACTACATGACTTCATTGATTTTATCACCAAGTATACTCTATGGAATAGTAACAGCATAGTATAACCCAACTGTCTCATTCTGTCTGAGAGTGATCTGATCCGGTGGGCCTTGGAAAGTACAAATCAGTAAATTAGTCTGAGCCCCTCCCCCCGTGGCGAGGGGGGGGGCAAAGTCATGGTGGTTAAGGGCTTCTTGTAGCCAAGTATCTTAGTGTTTGGTTTTACCTACATGGGTTCTTTTTTTTTTCCTTTATATATCTTTATTAAGTAATCTCTACACCCAATGTGGGGCTCGAAGTCACAACCCCGAGATCAAAAGTCACATGTTCTAGTGACTGAGCCAGCCAGATGCTCCTATTTATATCGGTTCTTATTTCCAAAGAGGAGTTAATAGAGGTGCCGCAAGCGGAGCTAACTATCGCAGACTCTGCCTCATTCAGCAAGAAATCCGGTAGTTCATAAAAGGCATTTCTATGGAAACAAAAGGAAAACACTGGTTAATGGTTGCAACAAGGGATAAACCCAGTGTCTAAGTCCAAAGTACTGCCGGTGAGAAGGTCTCTAAGATGTCAGGCTTGAAGCATCCTCAGATAGAGTGAGGGTGGGCAGGGGCAATCTGACGAATTTGTCTGGTGCGTAGTTCAAATGTCTCATTTTGAGCGGCCCATAGAGGAACAGGCACAAAGATTGTCTATGTAAGAGCTATCGTTGCCATTTCCCTGCAATTTATTTCAAGTTGCCCAGCTTTCATTTGCCAGACTTCAGGAAAAAGGGCAGTTTCAGTTCTTAATGATTGTACGGTAAGAGAATGGGAGAATGTTGGAAACCTTAGTTTGAAGCGTCATAGTCAGAGACTCAAGGAAACCCGAAGGATTCAGGATCCAGTTCAGGTTTATAGGCAAACAACATATGTTCCAAGATAATTCATCAGAACTAGCACCTAACACCTACAAAAGTGTGTTATTGAAATACAATCTTTCTCCCTAAAGTCACCTTCATTCCTGTCAAAGATAGCCAAATGAAGATTAATTTGTTTGTAAAACAAGTCCAATTTTTAACAAACGTGGCCTAATCATCTACATAAGCACAGCAATTGACCATATCATATATAAGGTCTTTTTCTTTCTTTCTTTTCTTTCTTTCTTTCTTTCTTTCTTTCTTTCTTTCTTTCTTTCTTTCTTTCTTTCTTTCTTTCTTCTTTCTTTCTTTCTTTCTTTCTTTTCTTTTTCTTTCTTTCTTTCTTTCCTTTTTCTCTCTCTCTCTTTCTTTCTTCTTTCTTTCTTTTTTCTTTCTTTCTTTCTCTTTCTTTCTTTCTTTCTTTCTTTCTTTCTTTCCTCTTTTAAATTTGCTTTGATGTAGCTTTTTATAAGGAATTTTACATTGAACCTCTAACTGCGTTTTTAAAGCCAAGAGCCAAGCCAAGTATTTCCCATCAGATTTGTCTGTAAGACCTGTAAATTGGGGTCAATTGCTCTCATCTTGAGGTCCTCCAAATTTCCTGAAGTTCCTGCATATGTCAGGAGGTGGCATTCTTTATTCACCTGGTAAGACTGAGGAGAACACTGTAAGTAAGGTATGAGGCCAACATTTCCAAGGGGCTTTATTGGCTCCAAGAAGTTGATCTGATTTTCTTAAAGCTGTCTCATCATATCTGAGTCTATGCTTGTGTCTCTGAAAGATGACTTTCCAGGGTCACCTGGCTGGTTCAGTCAGTAGAGAGCACGTCTCTCTCTCTCTCTCTCTCTCTTTTTGTTTACCCTTCATTTTTTAAAGGTTTTATTTATCTGACAGAGAGAGAGGGACAGTGAGAGGGGGAACACAATCAGGGGGAGTAGGAGAGGGAGATGCAGGCTTTCTGCTGAGTGGGGAGCCCCAATGCGGGACTTCATGCCAGGACCCTGGGATCATGACCTGAGCTGCAGGCAGGCGCTTAACAACTGAGCCACCTAGGCACCTGAGAGCATGGCTCTTGATCTCAGGGTGGCGAGTTCGAGCCCCACGTTGGGTGTATGTAGAGATAACTCAAAAAATGAAATCTGAAAAAAAAAAAAGCCATTCCAGTCAAAGCTTTGGTAATAGAACCAAACTTTCCAATGGTATCTTGTTACAAGGAACACAGATACCCACTGAACTTAGGCAAATAATTTATAATTGCCCTAAAAGAAATAAAAATATTTTGTAATTGCCCTAAAAGAATCCTGGAGGGTTACAGGTTTGGAGAAAAGATAAGTATTTGAATTTGTTTATAAAAGAACATTTTTATCAAATTTCTGTAAGTTGTAGGTATTTTTTTAAAAAATTTATTTATTTATTTATTTGAGAGACTGACAGACAGATATTGAGAGAGATCATGAGCAGGGAGGAGAGGGGGAAGCAGGTTCCCCACTGAACAGGGAGCCCGACCACAACGTGGGGTGTCATGAAAACAGAAGCATGTGCAAAAGTGTGTACAAAAACAGAGGCATAACTGGGTGTTATATGCAACTAATGAAGCATCAAACTTTACATCGGAATCTGGGGATGTACTGTATGGTGATTAACACAATATAATAAAATAAAATTAAAAAAAAAACAGAGGCATAAAGCATGTTGCTTCACTCTATAGAGCACACTCTATAGACACCATGTCTCAACTCGCAACTTCTGTCATGAGGATTGAAGCCGTGGCAAGAGTGTGTGCGAGCGTGTAAAGAAAGTGCCATCTACTTAATTCTGAGAACCAAGTATGTGGAGATAGAATACAATATCGAAGTCACCTCCTGATGAATGAATCAACTAGGGTTTTCTTCCCCGTGTGTTGAACCTTAAGGAAAGTGTCATAAACTTAATAGCAGGTGAGAGCACGGGGTAGATAGCATCTTACAACCAACAACTTCCGTCATGAAGATGGAAACATTTGCGATGTTTTGTTGAAAGCAAAAGGAAAGTGGCAGAGACTTAGCTTCAAGAAAGGACTGTACTGAATTCATCCTTCAAGGCACGTCTTCTTTCATGAAGTTGGAAGCATTCTCAGAAGGGTGCTTCTCAGCATAAGGGAATTATCGTATGCTTAACTTTACAAAAGAACTCCACAGAAAACCCTCTGGAACTCACATCTTCTCTCATGAAGATGGAAGCATTGGCTCAAGGGTGAGGGAATGGGTAAAGAAATGTCGTTTACTCAATTCTGAACACCAAGCCTCTGTATAGAGAGCGCAACTTCAAACACCCTGATGCATGAAGAGAGAAGCTTTTTCTAATATCTGTGTTGAACCATAGGAGAAGTGCCATACACTTCACACTAAGAAAGAGCACCATCTAGAAACAACCGTCCAAATCACATCTACCTTCATGAAGATGGATGTATTTTCCAAAAGTGTGTATGAGAACCTAAGGAACGTGCTGTATGCTCAAGTAAGAACACCCTTTGGAAAAGATCTTCCAACTCACATCTGAAATGAAGATGGAAGTATTTGCAGAAGTGTGAGTGAAAGCATAAGAGGTTCTGTCCAGGTAGTTGTGAGACCCAAGTCTGTGTTGATACAAGGCAGCATCGAACTAATATCGTGACCCATGAATATACACGCATTTTCCAATACGTGCATTGAACCTTAATGAAAGGGTAATATCCACAAATCTCAGTCAGAACACTGAATAGACACCATCTTCTAAGTCACATCTTCTGTTAGGAAGATGGCAAGTTTATCAAAAGTGCCTATGAATGCATAAGGAAAGTGTCACCTACTTTACTCTAGGAGAGAACACTCTATATAAAAGCATCTTGCACCTCACATATGGTGTCACGAATTGGGAGCATTGTGAAAAATGGCATGTGCAAGCATCAAGATAATGCCCTTTGCTTAACTATGTAAGAACACTACGCAGAAAGCATCTCTCAACTCACATCTGTCATGAGGAGGAAAGCCATTTGAAAAGGTTGTGTGAAAATGAAAAGAAAGTGCCATCAGTCCATTCAGTGAACCAAGTTTGTGTAGAGAGATAGCAACATTGATCAGTGAAGATACCAGGGTTTCCCACTACGTGTTTTAAACCTTAAGGAAACTGCCATAGTCGTAACTCTCAGTAAGAAGAGGGTATGTAAAGGGACTTCCAACTACCACCATCTGTCATGATGATGGAAGCATGTTTCAGAGTGTGAATGAAAGCATAAGGAAAGGGCCTTTAACCAATCTTTAAGAAAGAACATTGTATTGAAGCTGTCTTTCCACTCAGGTCTTCGGTCTTGAAGGTGAAACCGTTTGCACAGGTGTCTAATAAAATGTAAGGAAAGTGCCATATACTGAAGTCTAAGAAAGAACACCGTAGAGAAACCATCTTGCATCTCGCAGTCTTCTGTCACGAAAATGGATGCATGTGCAAAATTGTGCACGAGTTTCAGATGGTTTTCTACGGAGTTCTTTCATAAAGTTAAGCGTACGATAATTTCCTTATGCTGAGAAACACACTTCTGAGAATTCTTCCAACTTCATGAAAGAAGATGTGCCTTGAAGAGTGGATTTGGGGCAGTCCTTTCTTGAAGCTAAGTCTCTGCGACTTTCCTTATGCTATCAGCACAACATTGCAAAAGTTTGGGTCTCTGCGACAGAAGTTGTGGGTTGTAAGATGCTATCTACCCAGTGCTCTCACCTACTATTCAGTTTATGGCACTTTCCTTACGGTTCAACACACAGGGAAGAAATCCCTGGTTGATTCACTCGTCAGGAAGTGGGTTCGATATTGTAATCTATCTAAACAGAATTGCTTCTCAGAATTAAGTAGACAGCACCTCTTTACACGCTCACACACACTCTTGCCAAGGCTTCCATCTTCACAACAGAAGTTGCGAACTCAGACATGGCGTTTCTACAGTGTTCTTCTCTAGAGTTAAGCCAAGCACTTTATGTTTCTTACACACTTTTGTAAGTGTGCATCTGTCATGAGGAGGAAAGCCGTTCGAAAAGGTTGTGTGAAAATGAAAAGAAAGTGCTATCAGTCCATTCAGAGAACCAAGTTTGTATATGGAGACGGCAACATTGATCAGTGAAAGATACCAGTGTTTCCCACTATGCGTGTTGAACCTTAAGGAAACTGCCATAGTCGTAACTCTAAGTAAGAAGAGGGTATGGAAAGGGTTCAACTATCCACACTATCCAACTATCCACACTGGATAGTTGTGAGAACCAAGTCTGTGTTGATAGAAGGCAACATAGAACTAACATCATGACCCCTGAATATGTGGGAGAGAAATGCTGTTTACTGAACTCTGAGCACCAAGCCTCTGTTTAGAGAATGCAACTTCAAACACCCTGATGCACGAAGAGAGAAGCTTTTTCAAATATCTGTGTTGAACCATAAGAGAAGTGCCATACACTTCACACTAAGAAAGAGCACCATCTAGAGACAACCTTCCAAATCACATCTACCTTCATGAAGATGGATGTAATTTCCAAAAGTGTGTATGAAAACCTAAGGAATGTGCTGTATGCTCAAGTAAGAACAGCCTTTGGAAAGATCTTCCATCTCACATCTTCTGTAATGAAGATTTAAGTACTTGCAGATGTGTGAGTGAAAGCATAAGGAGAGGTTCTATCTAAGTAGTTGTGAGAACCAAGTCTGTGGTGATAGAAGGCATGATCGAACTAACATCATGACCCATGAATTCTAACTGGTGTAAGGTGGTATCTTAGTGTGGTTTTGATTTGAATTTCCCTGATGGCAAATGATTTTGAACATTTTTTTCATGTGTCTGTCATCATTGGAAAAGTGTCTGTTCATATCTTCTGCCATTTTGTACTTTGTTTATTTGTTTCTCGTGTATTGAGTTTGAGAAGTATTATCCATCATGACCTAGTGGGATTCATCCCTGGGATGCAAGGGTGGTTCAACATTCGCAAATCAATCAGTGTCATCGATTTTATCCAGAAGGAAAAATTCAAAAATCATATGATTCTCTCAATATATGCAGAAAAAGCATTTGACAAAATACAGCATCCTTTCCTGATAAAAACCCTTCAGAGTATAGGGATAGAAGGTACATTCCTCAATCTCATAAAATCCATCTATGAAAAGCCTACAGCAAATATCATTCTTAATGGGGAAAAGCTGGAAGCCTTTCCCTTAAGAACAGGAACACGACAAGGATGCCCACTCTCACCACTATTATTCAACATAGTACTAGAAGTCCTTGCAACAGCAATCAGATGACAAAATGGGATAAAAGATATCCAAATCAGTAAAGAAGAAATCAAACTGTCTCTCGTCACAGATGACATGATACTCTATATGGAAAACCCAAAAGAATCCACTCCCACTCTACTAGAAGTTATAGAACAATTCAGTAATGTGGAGAGATACAAAATCAATGCTCAAAAATCAGTTGCAGTTCTATACACGAATAATGAGACTGAAGAAAAAGAAATTAGGGAACCCATCCCATTTGCAATAGCATCAAAAACCATGGAATTTACTTAACCAGAGATGTAAAGGATCTATATTCTAGAAACTATAAGTCACTCTTGAAAGACATTGAAGAAGACACAAAAGATGGAAAAATATTCCATACTCATGGATCGGAAGAATTAACATAGTTAAAGTGTCCATGCTACCCAGAGCAATCTACACTTTCAATGCCATCCCGATCAAAATACCGATGACATTTTTTGAAGAACTGGAACAAATAGTCCTTAAATTTGTATGGAATCAGAAAAGGCCCCGAATCGCTAAGGAACTGTTGAAAAGGAAAAACAAAGCTGGGACATCACAATGCTGGATTTCGAGCTGTACTACAGAGCTGTGATCACAAAGACACCATGGTACTGGCACAAAAACAGATACATAGACCAATGGAACAGAATAGAGAACCCAGAAAAGGACCCTCGGCTCTTTGGGCAAATAATCTTTGCCAAACCAGGAAAAAACATCAATACACATTAATGTATGTGGAGGGCCTGTGTTAGTCTTTGGAGGGAGAGGCCTGATTCACTGGATCACAGTCAGGCCTGTCCTTGTAAAGATTCCCTTGCCAGGCACAGGGTGGGGGTGGGAGTGAGGCAGGTTTTGGTGTGACCACAGCCTCTGCTGAAGACACTGGGTTTCTCCCTGAAGTCCAAATGTGCTGGTGGGAAGGGGGATGGAAAATGGATTCTCCTACCCACTCATCCCAAGGGAAGGGAAAGAGCAGCTGCTGATGAAGAAGGGGTCCTCACAGAAAAATGAACAATTTCCTTTCCTGAATACCAGATTTCATCAGATTACTGCCTTCAACCTGTCTGTGCCTGGCCATCAGCACACACAGTGACACAGTTCTTTTGTGTCTTATCTCTGGCTAGCAGCTGGGATTCTTTTTTTTTTCTTAATTCAATTAGCCAACATTTCATTGTTTCAGAGGTAGTGCTAAACAATTCATCAATTGCGTATAACACACAGTACTCATCACATCACGTGCCCACCTTAATGTCCATTACACAATTTTCTTTTTTTTCTTTTTTTAAATTCTTTATTATGTTATGTTAGTCACCATACAGTACATCCTTAGTTTTTGATGTAGTGTTCTATGATCCATTGTTTGCATATAACACCTAGTCCTCCATGCAATATGTGCCCTCCTTGATACCCATCATTGGCCTAACCCAATCCCCCACCCCCCTCCCCTCTGAAACCCTCAGTTTGTTTCCAGAGTCCATAGTCTCTCATGGTTCATTCTCCCTTCCATTACACAATTTTCTGGTCCCTAGCCCACTGCCCCTTCCACAACCCTCAGTTTGTTTCCCAGAGTTAAAAGTCTCTCATACTTTGTATCCCTCTCTGATTTCTTTCCATTCAGTTTTCCCTCAGTTTCCTTATGAAACTTTGCACTATTACTTATATTCCACTTTTGAGTGAAACCATATAAAAATTGTCTTTCTCTCATTGACTTATTTCACTTAGCATAATACTCTCCAGTTCCTTCCATATCAATAGTAAATGGTAGGGATTCATCCTCTCTGATGGCTGAGTATAATGGCATTGAATAAATGAGCCATATCATTTTTTTAAGATTTTATTTATTTATTCGAAAGAGATAAAGACAGCCAGCGAGAGAGGGAACACAAGCAGGGGGAGTGGGAGAGGAAGAAGCAGGCTCATAGCAGAAGAGCCTGATGTGGGGCTCGATCCCATAACACCAGGATCACACCCTGAGCCTAAGGCAGACGCTTAACCGCTGTGCCACCCAGGCGCCCCGAACCATATCATTTTTATCCATTCATCTGTAAAAGGACTTCTAGACTCCTTAGATTGTTTGGCTAGTGTAGACATTGCTGCTATGAACATTGGGGTGAATGTGCCCCTTCTTTGTATGACATCTATATCTTTGGGGTAAACACCCAGTAGTGCTACTGCTGGGTCGAAAGGTACTTCTTTATTTTTTTAAAAGATTTTATTTATTTATTTGACAGAGATAGAGACAGCAAGCGAGAGAGGGAACACAAGTGGGGGGAGTGGGAGAGGAAGAAGCAGGCTTCCAGCGGTGGAGCCTGATGTGGGGCTCGATCCCAGAATGCTGGGATCACACCCTGAGCTGAAGGCAGACGCTTAACGACTGAGCTACCCAGGCGCCCCTCCACCCATTTCTTGACTGGACTACTTCATCTTTAGGGATTGCATTTGGTAAATTCTTTATATTTCTTGGGTATCGGACCTTTAACTGTAATCCCATCTGCAAATATCTTCTCCCATTCCATTGGTTGCCTTTTAGTTTTGTTGACTGTCTCTTTTGCCATGCAGAAGCTTTTTATCTTAATGAATTCCCAATAGTTCATTTTTCCTTTTGTTTCCCTTGTCTTTAGAGACGTGTATTGCAAAAAGTTGCTGTGTTTAAGGTCAAAGAGTTTGCTGCATGTGTTCTCCTCTAGCATTTTGATGGATTCCTGTCTGACATTGAGGTCTCTCATCCATTTTGAGTGTATCTTTGTGTATGGTGTAAGAGAATGTCCAATTTCATTCTTCATGTGGCAGTCCAATTTTCCCAGCACCATTTATTGAAGAGACTTTTTCTCATCGGATATTCTTCCCTGTCTTGTCGAAGAGTAGTTGACCATTGAACTGAGTGTCCATTTCTTGGCTCTCTATTTTGTTCCTTTGATCTATGTGTCTGTTTTTGTGCCAGTACCTTGCTGTCTTGATGACCACAGCTTTGTAATATGGCTTGAATCAGACATCGTGATGCCCCCAGCTTTGGTTTTCATTTTCAACATTCCCTTGGAGATTCAGGGTCTTTTCTGATTCCATACGAATTTTAGGAAATTTTTCGTTCCAGCTCTGTGAAAAATGTTGATGGTATTTTCATAGTGATTGTATTGAATGTGTAGATTGCTCATAGACATTTTCACAATGTTTATTCTTCCAATACATGAGTATGGTATGGTTTTTCATCTCTGGTGTCTTCCTCAGTTTCTTTCATAAGTGCTCTGCAAGATTCAAGAGTACGGGTCATGTACCTCTTTGGTTAGTTTATTCCTAGGTATCTTATGGTTTTTGGTGCAATTTTATGTGGGATTGATTCCTTTTTTTTTTTTTTTTTTTTTTAAAGATTTTATTTATTTAGTTGACAGAGATAGAGATAGCCAGCGACAGAGGGAACACAAGCAGGGGGAGTGGGAGAGGAAGAAGCAGGCTCACAGTAGAGGAGCCTGACGTGGGGCTCGATCCCATAACGCCGGGATCACGCCCTGAGCCGAAGGCAGACGCTTAACCGCTGTGCCACCCAGGCGCCCCAGTGTGGGATTGATTCCTTAATTTCTCTTTTTCAGGGACATTGTTCATATATAGAAATGCAACTGATTTCTGGACATTGATATTATTTCCAGTTAGTTAAAATTTGGTTTATTTCCAGTGCTGTTTCCTAGAGTTAAGTATATGGCACTTTATTTAAGCTTCAACATACATACTGGAAAATGCTGGACTCTACATGAATCAGGATTTTAGTTGGAAGTTGCATTCTATCTACACAGACTTGGTTCTTGGAACTAAGTAGATGGCACTTTCTTGACGCGTTCACTCACA
The DNA here is from genome assembly GCF_002007445.2 of Ailuropoda melanoleuca. Lineage (NCBI taxonomy): Eukaryota > Metazoa > Chordata > Mammalia > Carnivora > Ursidae > Ailuropoda > Ailuropoda melanoleuca. The sequence continues at coordinate 77,993,498 of NC_048222.1, read as the reverse complement.
CTTTTAAAATTTTGCCTCCATTTTCATGATGAAAGATGTGAAGTGAAAGATACTTTCTATGTGGTGTTCTCATTTAGAGTTAAGTAGATGGCACTTTCCTTAAGCTCTCACTCACACTTTTGCAAATTTGCTTCAATCTGCATGACAGAAGATGTGAGTAGGAAGATCTTTTCTATATGGTGTTCTTACTGAGAGTTAAGTATATGGCACTTTCTTAAGGTTGAACACACATATTTGAAATCACTTGTGTCTTTATGAATCAAGATGTTACTTCAAAGTCGCATTAAATCTATACAGACTTGGATCTCAGAATTAAGTAGATGGCATATCCTTTACACTTTAACCCACACTTGCAAATGCTTCCAACTTCATGACAGAAGATGTGAGTTGAAAGATGATTTCTATACAGTGTTCTTAGAGTTAAGTATAAGACACTATATGCATTCACACACTATTGCAAATACTAGCATCTACACGACAGAAGATGTGAATTGGAACATGGTGTATTGCATGGTGCACTGGTTATTATACACAAGTAATGAATCATGGAACTTTACATCAAAAACTAGGGATGTACTGTATGGTGACTAACATAATATAATAAAAATATTGTTATTAAAAAATAATAATTTACAATACTAGTATGAAACAAAGGGACCATTTGAGACAAATAAACAAAAAAGTATTTGTTACAATGATAGCCACTTGTCACTGATGAAAGGCAAAATTGAAAATAGATTCATAAACCATAACGTATTTGCACTAAATTGCATAAAAAATTAACAAAATAGGAACTGTTATAAATATAAAGACCACTATTATGGAAAGATGTGTGCCCCCCAAATTCATTATGTTGATATCCTAACTCCCAATGGGATGGTATTAAGAGGGGGCCCTTTGGGAGGTGGTTAGGTCATGAAGGCAAAGCCCTCATGAATGGCATTGAAGAGACTAGAGACCTTTTAAAAGAAATCCCAGAAAGCTCTCTTGTCCCTTCAACATATGTTGGACATGGTAAGAAGATAGCCCTCTGTGAAGCAAGAAGCAAGCCTCACCAGACAGCAAATCTGTCAGTGCCGTGATCTAAGATTTCACAGCCTATACAATGAAAGAGAGAGGTCTAGAAGAGATATTTGAACAAATTGTAGCTGAGAGCTTCCCTAATCTGGCAAAGGAAACAAGCATTCATGTCCAAGAGGCAGAGAGGAACCCTCCCAAGGTCAAAGAGAATAAACCTACACCACATCACATCATAGTGCAAGTCGCAAATATTAGATCCAAGGATATGGTATTGAAAGCGGCCGGGGGAAGAAAATCCTTAGGTACAGAGGGAAAAATATCAGAATAATGCCAGACCTGTCCACAAAGACCTAGCAGGCCAGGAAGGGTTGGCAGGGTATTTTCAAATCTCTATCTGAGAAGAACATGCACCCAAGGATCCTTTATCCAGCAAGGCTGTCATTCAGAATTGATGGAGAGATAAGGACTTTCCAAGATCGGCAGAAACTGACCGAATTCATAACCACCAAACTAGCCCTACATGAGATATTAAGAGGTGTTCTATAAAAGTAAAAAGGCCCCAAGAGTGATACAGAACAGAAATTTACAATCTATAGAAACAAAGACTTCACCGGCAACATGGCATCATTAAAATCATATCTTTCAATAATCACTCTCAATGTGAATGTCCTAAATGCTCCCATAAAAGGCCATAGGGTTGCAAATTGGATAAAAAGGCATGACCCATCCATTTGCTGTCTACAAGAGACTCATTTTCAAACTAAAGGTACATTCAGACTGAAAGTGAAAGGATAGGAAACCATTTTTCATGCCAACGGACCTCAAAAGAAAGCTGGGGTAGCAATTCTCATATCAGACAGATTAGATTTTAAACTAAGAATGTTGTTAGAGATACAGAAGGACACTATATTATTCTTAAAAGATGTATCCAACAAGTGGATATGACAATTATAAATATCTATGCCACCAATAGGGGAGCAGCAAGATACACAAGATAACTCTTAACCAGAATAAAAAGACATATAGATAATAATATGTTAATAGTAGGGGACCTCAACACTCCGTTCTCAGCAATACACAGATCACCTAAGCAGAAAATCAACAAAGAAACAAGAGTTTTGAAGGACATACTGGACCAGATGGACCTCATAGATATATACACAACACTACACCCAAGAACAACAGAATATTCATTCTTTTCAAATGCACATGGAACTTTCTCCAGAATAGACCATATACTGGGTCACAAAACAGGTCTCAACTGATACCAAAAGACTGAGATTATGTCCTCCATATTCTAGGACCACAATGCTTTGAAATTGGAACTCAATCACAAGGAAAAATTTCAAAGAAACTCAAACACTTGGAAACTAAGAACCATCCTGCTCAAGAATGATAGGGTAAACCAAGGAATTAAGAAGGAGATTAAACAATTTTTGGAGACCAACGAAAATTAAAACGCATCGTTCCCAAACCTATGTGACACTGCAAAGGCAGTCCTAAGGGGGAAATACATAGCCACCCAAGCCTCACTCAAAAGAATAGAAAAATCTAAAATGCAGTTTTTTTTATTAACACTTGAAGAAGCTGGAGCTGGAACAGAAGAACAGACTTTACCCACGCACAAGAAAGCAGTTGCTCAAGATTAGAACAGAGATCAATGAATTAGAAACAAGGAGCACAGTAGAGCAGATCAACAGGACTAGAAGCTGGTTCTTTGAACGAATAAATAAGATCGATAAGCCACTGGCCAGACTTATTCAAAGAATAGAGAAAGGACCCAATTAATAAAATTAAGAATGAAAGGGGAGAGATCACGATGAACACCAATAGGATCATTAGAAACTTTTATCAACAACTTTATGCCAATAAATTAAACAACCGGGAAGAAATGGATGCCTTCCTGGAAAGTTTTAAACTACCAAGACTGAAACAGGACGAAATTGATTATTTAAACAGACTGAACAATTATGAAGAGATTGAAGCAGTGATCAAAGACCTCCCCCCAAAAAAGAGTCCAGGGCCTGACAGATTCCCCAGAGAATTCTACCAAACATTCAAATAAGAAATAATACCTATCCTCCTGAGGCTGTTTCAAAAAATAAAAACAGAAGGAAAACTATCAAATTCATTCTTTGAGGCCAGTATTACCTTGATCCCCAAACCAGAAAAAGACCCCATCAAAAAGGAGAATTACAGACTGATATCCCTGATGAATATGGATGCAAAATTCTCAACAAGAGCCTAGCTAATAGGATCCAACAGTACATTAAAAGGATTATCCATCATGACCAAGTGGGATTCATCCCTGGCATGCAAGTGTGGTTCAATATTCGCGAATCCATAAGTGTGATAGATCATATCAAAAAGAAAAGAGCCAAGAACCATATGAGCCTCTAAATTGATGCAGAAAAAGCATTTGACAAAATACAGCATAGTTTCCTGGTTAAAACCCCTCAGATTGCAGGGATACAGGGCACATTCCTCAATTTCATAAAAACCATCTATGAAAAACCTACAGCAAATATCATTCTCAATGGGGACAAGCTGAAAGCCTTCCCTTAAGAACAGGAACACGACAAGGATGCACACTCTCGCCATTATTATTCAACATAGTACTAGAAGTCCTAGCAACAGCAATCAGACAACTAAAAGGGATAAAATGTACCCAAATCAGCAAAGAAGAAGTCAAACTGTCTCTCTTCACAGATGACATGATACTCTATATGGAAAACCCAAGACACTCCACCCCCAAAGTACTAAAACTTATAGAGTAATTCAGTAATGTGGCAGATAGAAAATCAATGTTCAGAAATTAGTTGCATTTCTATACACGAACAATGAGACTGAAGAAAGAGAAATTAGGGAATCGATTCCATTTACCACATCACCAAAAATCATATGTTATCTCAGAATTAAATTAACGAGAGAGGTAAAGGATCTATATTCTAGAAACTACAGATCACTCTTGAAAGACATTGAAGAAAACACAAAAGATGGAAAAATATTCCATGCTCATGGATAAGAACAAACATAGTTAAAATATCTATGCTACCCAGAGCAATCTACACTTTCAATGCCAACCCAATCAAAATACCAATGACATTTTTCAAGACTAGAACAAACAGTCCTTAAATTTGTGTGGAATCAGAAAAGGCCCCGAATCGCCAAGGAATTGTTGAAAAGGAAAAGCAAAGCTGGGGGCATCACAATGCCAGATTTCGAGCTACACTACAAAGCTGTGAACTCAAAGACAGCATGGTACTGGCACAAAAACAGATACATAGACCAATGGAACAGAATAGAGAACCCAGAAATGGACCCTCGGCTCTTTGGGCAACTAATCTTTGGTAAAGCAAGAAAAAACATCTGGTGAAAAAGACAGTCTCTTCAATAAATGGTGCTGGGAAAATTGGGCAGCAACATGCAAAAGAATGAAACTTGATCACTCTCTAACACCATACAGAAAGATGAACTCTAAATGGATATAAGACCTCGATGTGAGACAGGAATCCCTCAAAATCCTAGAGGAGAACATAGTCAACAACCTCTCTGACATTGGCCACAGAAATTTTTTTAATGACACATCTCCAAAGGCAAGAGAAACATAAGAAAAAATGAACTGGTGGGACTTCATCAAGATAAAAAGCTTCTGCACAGCCAAGGGAACAGTCAAAAAAACAAAACAAAACAAAACCAAAAAGACAGCCCACGGAATGGGAGAAGATATTTGCAAATGACACTACAGATAAAAGACTTGTATCCAAGAACTACAAAGAACTTCTCAAACTCAATACATGAGATAAAATAAACAAATCAAAAAATGGGTAAAAGACATGAACAGACACTTTTCTAATGAAGAGATACAAATGGCTAACAGACCCAGGAAAAAATGTTCAAAATCATTAGCCATCAGGGAAATTCAAATCAAAACCACATTGAGATACCACCTTACCCCAGTTAGAATGGCAAAAATTGAAAAGGCCAGAAACAACAATTTTTGGAGAGGATGTGGAGAAAGCAGATCCCTCTTACACTGTTGGTGGGAATGCAAGTTGGTGCAGCCACTCTGGAAAACAGTGTTGAGGTCCCTTAAAAAGTTAAAAATTGAGCTACCCTATGATCCATCAATTGCACTATGGGGTATTTACCCCAAAGATACAGACATAGTGAAGACAAGGGCCATATGTACCCCAATGTTCATAGCAGCATTGTCCACAATAGCTAAATCATGGAAGGAGCCGAGATGCCCTTCAGCAGATGACTAGATTAAGAAGTTGTGGTCCATATATACAATGAAATATTTCTCAGCCAATCAGAAAGAACGGTTACCGATCATTTGCAGCCACATGGATGGGACTGGAGGCTATAATGCTAAGTGTAATAAGTCAAGCAGGGAAGGACAATTATCATATGGTTTCACTCATTTATGGAACACAAGAAATAGGATGATTGGTAGGAGAAGGAAGGAAAGAATGAAGCGGGGGTAAACAGAAGGGGGAATGAACCATGAGAGATTCTGGACTCTGGGAAAAAAACTGAGGGCTTCAAAGGGGAGGAGGATGGAGGATTGGGACAGGACAGTGATGGGTATTAAGAAGGACACATATTGCATGGTGCAGTGGGTGTTATACACAAATAATGAATCATGGAACATTGCATCGAAAACTGGGGATGAACTGTATGGTGATTATTATAAGAAAATAAAAAATATAAGGAAAAAAATAAAGTTGTGTTCTGTCTACACAGACTTGGATCTCAGAATTTAGTAGATGGCACTTTCTTTATTCTTTCACTCATACTTTTGGAAATGCTTCCATCTTCATAAAGAAGATGTGAGTTGAAAGGTGGTTTCTATATGGTGTTCTTACCTGCAGTTCACTATAGGCACTTTTCTTATGCTTTCATACACAGTTTGAAAATAAGCCCTCAGCTTTTGGGCAACTAATCTTTGCCAAACCAGGAAAAAAACATCCGGTGGAAAAAGATAGTCTCTTCAATAAATAGTGCTGGGAAAATTGGACAGCTACATGCAAGAGAATGAAACTTGACCAGTCTCTCACACCATCATGCACAAAGATAAACTCCAAATGGATGAAAGACCTCGACGTGAGACAAGAATCCATCAAAATCCTAGAGGAGAACATAGGCTGCAACCTCTACGACGTTGGCCAAAGAAACCTCTTTCATGACAGATCTCCAAAGGCAAGAGAAACAAAAGAAAAAATGAAGTTGTGGGACTTCATCAAGATAAAAAGCTTCTGCACAGCCAAGGAAACGTCAAAAAAACTAAGAGGCAGCCCACGGAATGGGAGAAGATATTTGCAAATGACGCTACAGTTAAAAGACTTGTATCCAAGATATATAAAGAACTTCTCAAACTCAATACGTGAGAAACAAATAAACAAATCAATAAATGGGCAGAAGATATGAATAGACACTTTTCCAATGAAGACATACAAATGGCTAACAGACACATGAAAAAATGTTCAAAATCATTAGCCATCAGGGAAATTCAAATCAAAACCACNGAATGGGAGAATATATTTGCAAAGGACACCACAGATAAAGGACTGGTATCCAAGATCTACAAAGAACTTCTCAAACTCAATACACGAGAAACAAATAAACAAATCATAAAATGGGCAGAAGATATGAACAGACACTTTTCCAATGAAGACATACAAATGGCTAACAGACACATGAAAAAATGTTCAAAATCATTAGCCATCAGGGAAATTCAAATCAAAACCACACTAAGATACCACCTTACGCCTGTTTGAATGGCAAAAATTGACAAGGCAAGAAACAACAAATGTTGGAGAGGATGTGGAGAAAGGGGATCCCTCCTACATTGTTGGTGGGAATGCAAGGGTACAGCCACTCTGGAAAACAGTGTGGAGGTCCCTTAAAAAGTTAAAAATTGAGCTACCCTATGACCCAGCCATAGCACTACTGGATATTTACCCCAAAGATACAGACGTAGTAAAGGGAAGGGCCATATGCACCCCAATGTTTATAGCAGCATTGTCCACAATAGCTAAATCATGAAAGGAACTGAGATGCCCTTCAACAGATGACTGGATTAAGAAGTTGTGGTCCATATGTACAATGGAATATTACTCAGCTATCAAAATGCTGCAACATGGACAGCACTGGAGGAGATAATGCTAAGTGAAATAAGTCAAGCAGAGAAAGACAAGTATCATATGATTTCTCTCATCTATGGAACATAAGAACTACTATGGAACATAAGAACTAGGAAGATCGGTAGGGGAAGAAAGGGATAAAGAAAGGGGGGGTAATCAGAAGGGTGAATGAAGCATGAAAGAGTATGGACTCTGAGAATCAAACTGATGGCTTCAGAGGGAAGGGGGATGGGGGAATGGGATAGGCTGGTGATGGGTAGTAAGGAGGGACTTCCTGCATGGTGCACTGGGTGATATACGCAACTAATGAATCATCGAACTTTACATCAAAAAACATGGATGTACTGTATGGTGACTAACATAATATAATAATAATAATAAAAAAAAGAAAATGCTGGGGCACCTGGGTGGCACAGTGGTTAAGCATCTGCCTTTGGCTCAGGGCGTGATCCCGGCATTATGTGATCGAGTCCCACATCAGGCTCCTCTGCTATGAGCCTGCTTCTTCCTCTCCCACTCCCCCTGCTTGCGTTCCCTCTCTCGTTGGCTGTCTCTGTCAAATAAATAAATAAAATCTTAAAAAAAAAGAAAATGCTTTCATCTTCATGACGGAAGATATGCGTTGGAAGATGGTTTCTCTATGGTTTTCTTACTTAGAGTTAAGTATATGGCACTTTCCTTCAGCTTCAACACTCATATTGCAAAATGCTTGTATCTTCATGAATCAGGATGTTAGTTCGAATTTGCATTCTATCCACCCAGGCTTGGGTCTCAGAAATAAGTAAATGGCGCTTTCTTTATGCTTTTACTCACACATTTGCAAATGCTTCCATCTTCAGAACAGAAGATGTGAGTTGGAAGATGGTTTCTATATGGATTTCTATCTTAAAGTTAAATATATGGCAATTTCCTTGTGCTTTCATAGATAGTTTTGAAAATGTTTTCACCTTCATGACAGGAGGTGTGAGTTGAAAGCTGGATTCTATACAATGTTCATTCATAAGATAAGTATATGTCATTTTTCTTATGCTTTCATACACATTTTTCAAATGTTTCAATCTTCATGACAGAAGAAGGGATTTGGGAGATTGTTTCTATGAGTTGTTCTTACATAAAGTTAAGTGTACGGCACTTTCCTTAATGTTCAACACGTATATTAGAAAAAGCTTCTGTCTACAAGAATCGGGATTTTTGAAGTTTCATTCTCACTACACAGATTCGGTTCTCAGAATTAAGTAGATGGCACTTCATTAAGCATCATCTCACACTTTGGACAATCCTACCATCTTCATGATAGAAGATGTGAGATGAAAGATGCTTTGTATATGGTGTTCTTAGAATTAAATGTATGTCACTTACCTTAAGCTTCAACACCCGTATGTGAAAATGCTTTTGTCTACATGAATCAGGATGTTATTTCAAAGTTGCAATCTATCTACACAGACTTGGAGCTCAGAATTAAGTAGATGGCACTTTCTTTACACATTCACACATATTTTTGGAAATGAGTCCATCTTCATGAAATAAGAAGTGAGTTGAAAGTTGGTTTCTATACACTTTTCTTACTTAGTGTTAAGTATCTGGCACTATCTGTATGCTTTCATACACAATTTTGCAAATGCGTCCATCTTCATAAGAGAAGATGTGAATAGGAAGATGTTTTCTATATGGTGTTCTTACAGTTAAGTACATAGCCCTTTTCTTATGCTTTCATACACAATGTTGAAAATGCATCCAACTTCATGACAGAAGATTGAGTTGGAAGATGGGGTCTACCTAGTGTTCTTACTTAGAATTAAGTACATGACACTTTCCTTAAGGTTCAACACATGTATTCGAAGATGCTTGTATATTCATGAATCAGGATGTCAGTTCGGGTTACACTTTATCTACACAGACTGGGTTCTCATATAAGTAGATGGCAGTTGCTTTACACGTTCGCTTACACATTTGCAAATGCTTCAAATTCATGACAGAAAATATGTATTGAAAGATTTTTTCTGTACGGTGTTCTTTATTTTTTTTAAATAATATTTATTTTGTTATATTAGTCACCATACAGTACATCATGAGTTCTTGATGCAATGTTCCATGATTCATTACTTGCATATAACACCCAGTGCATCATGCAATATGTACCCTCCTTAATACCCATCACCAGCCTATCCCAATCCCCCACCCCCCTCCCCTCTGAAGCCCTCAGTTTGTTTCCCAGGAGTCCACAGTCTGTCATGGTTCATTCCCCCTTCTGTTCACCTCCCCTTCATTCTTCCCTTCCTTCTCATATCGATCTTCCTATTTCTCATATTCCATGAATGAGTGAAACCATATGATAATTGTCCCTCTCTGCTTGACTTATTTCACTTAGCATAAACTCCTCCAGTCCTGTCCATGTTCCTGCAAATGTTGTGTAATCGTTCTTTCTGATGGCTGAGTAATATCCCATTGTATATATGGACCACATCTTCTTAATCCAGTCATCTGTTGAAGGGCATCTCGGCTCCTTCCACAATTTAGCTATTGTGGACAATGCTGCTATGAACATTGGGGTGCATATGGCTTTTGTCTTCGCTACGTCTGTATCTTTGGGGTAAATATCCAGTAGTGCAATTGTTGGATCATAGGGCAGCTCAATTTTTAACTTTTTAAGGGACCTCCACACTGTTTTCCGAAGTGGCTGTATCAACTTGCATTACCACCGACAGTGTAAAAGGGATCCCCTTTCTCCACATCCTCTCCAACATTTGTTGTTTCTTGCCTTGTCAATTTTTGCCATCCTAACTGGTGTAAGATGGTATCTCAAGGTGGTTTTGATTTGAATTTCCCTGATGGCTAATAATTTTGAACATTTTTTCATGTGTCTGTTAGCCATTTGTATGTCTTCATTGGAAAAGTGTCTATTCATATCTTCTGCCCATTTATTGATTTGATTATTTGTTTCACGTGTATTGAGTTTGAGAAGTTCTTTGTAGATCTTGGGTACAAGTCTTTTATCTGTAGTGTCATTTGCAAATATCTTCTCCCATTCCATGGGCTGCCTCTTAGTTTTTTTGACTGTTTCCTTGGCTGTGCAGAAGCTTTTTATCTTGATGAAGTCCCACAACTTCATTTTTTCTTTTGTTTCTCTTGCCTTTGGATATATGTCATGAAAAAAGTTGCTGTGCCGATGTCATAGAGGTTGCAGCCTATGTTCTCCTCTAGGATTTTGATGGATTGCTGTCTCACATAGAGGTCTTTCAACCATTTGGAGTTTATCTTTGTGTATGGTGTGAGAGAGTGGTCAAGTTTCATTCTTTTGCATATATCTACCCAATTTTCCCAGCACCATTTACTGAACAGACTGTCTTTTTTCCACTGGATGCTTTTTCCTGCTTTGGCAAAGATTAGTGGCCGATAGAGCCAAGGGTCCATTTCTGGGTTCTCTATTCTGTTCTATTGGTCTATGGGTCTGTTTTTGTGCCAGTTCCGTGCTGTCTTTGTGATCACAGCTTTGTAGTACAGCTTGAAATCTGGCAATGTGATGCCCCCAGCTTTGTTTTACCTTTTCAAAAATTCTTTGGAGTTTCAGGGTCTTTTCTGGTTCCACACAAATTTAAGGGCTGTTTGTTCCAGTTCTTTGAAAAATGTCATTGGTATTTTGATCAGGATGGCATTGAAAGTTATACTGTGTTCTTTCTAAAACGTAAGTACATGGTCCTTTCCTTATGCTTTCATACAGATTGTTCAAAATGTTTAAATCTTCATGACAGAAGATGTCAGTTGGAAGATGGTGTCTGTATGGTGTTCTTATTAGACTTAAGTTTATGGCACTTTCCTTATGTGAGACATGAATATTTGGGAATATTCAAATCCTCATGAATCAAAATGTTAGTTCAAAGTTGCATTTTGTCTACATGGACTTGAATCTCAAAATTAAGTAGATAGTACTTTCCTTACTCTTTCACACATACATTTGCAAATGCTTCCATCTTCATGACAGATGGGAGTTGAAAGATGATTTTTCTATGGTGTTCTTACTTAGAGTTAAGTAGATGGCCCTATCATTAAGAGTTCACTGACACTTTTCCAAGTTTCTTTCCATTGTCATGACACAAAATGTGAGTTGAAAGATGGATTCCATGCAGAGCTATTTCTTAAAGATAAGTACATGGCCCTTTCCTTATGCCATCGTACACACTTTTGAAAATGTTTCCTTCTTCATGACAGAAGATGTGAGTTGGAAGATGGCATTTATAAGGAGTTCTTACCGTGAGTTATGAACATGGCATGGTCCTTAAGTTTGAACATATGTAAGGAAAACCCTTGAGCATTCATGAATCAGAATGTTCTTCCGAAATTGCATTCTGTCTACACAGACTTGGGTCTCAGAATTAAGTCGATGTCACTTTATGCTTTCACTTTCCCTTTTGCAAATGCTTCCATCTTTATGACAAAAGATGTGAGTTGGAAGATGCTTTCTATATGGTGTTCTTATTGAGAATAACATATATGGCACTTTCCTTAAGGTTCAAAAACATACATATATGTAAAACCTTGTATCTTCATGATTCAGGATGTTAGTTTGATGTTGCAGTCTATATACACAAACTTTGTTCTCAGAACTAAGTACACAGCACTTCATGCTTTCACACACACATTTGGAAAGGCTTCCATCTTCATCACAGAAGATATGAGTTCAGAGATGGATTCAAAGTAGTGTTCTGTCATAGCCATAAGTATATATAACTTTCCTTATGCTTTCATACACACTCTTAAAAATGCTTCCATACTCATGAAAGAAGATGTGAGTTGGGAGATGTGAGTTTAAGACTGTTTCTGAACGGAGTTCTTTCTTAAAGTTAAGTATACATTAATTTTCCTCTGCTTAAGGGGGAATGAACCCTGAGAGACTATGGACTCTGGGAAACAAACTGAGGGCTTCAGAGGGGAGGGGTGTGGGGGAATGGGATAGGCTGGTGATGTGTATTAAGGAGGGCATGTATTGCACAGTGCACTGGGTGTTATATGCAAGTAATGAATCATGGATTTTACATAAAAAACTAGGGATGCACTGTACAGTGACAAACATAATATAATAAAAAATATTATAAAAAATGCTTCCGTCTTCATGAAAGGAGATGAGAGTTGAAAGTTTGGATTCTATAGGATGTTCTTTCTTAAAGATAAGTGACTTTTTCCTTATACTTTCATACACACTTCTGCAAATGCGTCTACTTTGATGATAGAAGACGTGACTTGGATGACTGATTCTATTAGGTGTTCTCACGTAGCGTTATGTAGGAAGCATTTTCCTTTAGGTTAAACACACATATTTGTAAAAGCTTGTATCTTCAGCAAAATCACTAGCACATGGACAATCCTGCCTGGAGAAACTGGGAACACCTGGCATTCCACAAAGCCCACAGATGCCATTCTGATGTTGGGGTCCAAACATAGCACTGCAATAGGGATGAATGGGCTTGAGGAACCTTACTGATGTTATCTGAGAAGGGAGAGACACAGGAGGGTTTTACTTCCAGGTAGAGTCAAGGAGCCTTAGAGCTGGCTCATCTGAACACACAGGAAGACTCCCTAGGTACTATACTAGGTGTTTGACCTTTCAGGACAAACTGTGTGAGATTCGCCAACTGCAGGAAGAAGGCAGCGCCTGGCTTTGTTAGATATCATGTGATATTGGGGGAAAATCTCATGTGATCTCAGGGCAAATCTCACGTGATCGCAGTCCAAATCTTGTAAGATATCATTCAAGCTCTGTGAGACCTCGAGCCAACCAGCAAGGTCTAGGGTCAACACTCATGAGGTTTCTGGCCAAAGCTCTCAGGCCCTTGGATAGAACTGGCCCTCCATAAAGCCTGCTTAGTGCCCCTTAGGTAGGTAGGGATGGCACATGACAGAAGTGGGCACAATGACCAATACCCCCAGTTTTAGAAATGCTCCCAGGCATGACATGAAGGAAGAAACAAGCTGTCTCACACCTAAATTCCTGGTATGGCAACATCCTCAGGGGAAGATGTGGTAATAAGGGAGCACAGAATTCAGAACGAATGAACCCTGTGAACAAGTCTTCACACTAAACCCAAATGACAGAATGAGAAAGGCAGGAGGAGAAGGAAGAAGCAATGTGCCCCCCAAGCAAGCCAAGAGAGCACAAAGGCTTTCCCAGGTACTGAAACCATTAAGGCAGTCTGTATTAACTGCACAACCACCCAGAGAAAGAAAAGATACCTCTTTCTTTAGTTGGACATCACAAATTGGAAAATCATGTGAGAGCTCAGTCCAAATCTCTTGAGATTTTAACCAGTCTCAGAAGATCACAATCCAAATCTTGAGAGATCTCATCCAAATCTCGTGACATCTCGGGCCCAGCCATTGACACACAGGGCCAAAACCCAATGGATTTGTGGCAAAATGCTCTGGCACATGGGGGGGAACTGGCAATCCCTAGGAAAACCTTCTTGGCACTCCTTATGTCTTTTGGGAATGTATATGATAGGATGGGGCAGAATCTGACTTCAATCATCGGTCCCAGGCATGACCCTCAGGAAGAAACAAAGCATCTCACACCTAAATATCAGGTGTTTAATCATCGTCCCTTCAAACAGGTGAGAAGAGACGATAGAGGAATGGGTCCAGTGGATTCTTATTCATTCTCATCCAGAGGTGAGAGAAACAGGATGCACAGTAGAGAAAAAAGCATAAGGCCCCATGGTAGGGCTGGTGAGAACAGAGGCAGAGTTTCCCTGGCTTTTGAAACATGAATGTTGTCTGAAAAACCTTACAACACTTATAGAAAAAAAGAAAACATAACTCTTTCCTTTGCCGGACCTGAAGTGATTTGATGGTAAATTTGGTGAGATTTGTCCTAATCTCGTGAGATCTCTTCCAAGCTTCTCCAGACCTCAGTCCAAACCTGTGAGAGCTCACACACATCTCGCAATATTTCTAGCCAAGTCTGTCAGATCTCACTCCAAATCTCTTGTGATCTCATTCAAATCAAGCCAATCTCTGTCCAAATCTCCAGAGTACTCATCCAAATCTCTTGAGAACTCAATCCAAATCTTGTATGATCTCATTCAAATCTCTCCCTGAGAGACCCAAAGTATTTCCTCGTCTCTGCTTATTGTGGGGTCACAGACTGCTGCACTCTTTCCACCCTGCTACCTCTTTCTGACTTTGTTCTGTGGATGAGCCTTCTTCCTCATCTGGGCTACATGGCTTCCCAATTCCCCAACTCAGGTCTCTGAACCTTGCCTCTGCCTCCAACTGAGCAGATTGTTTCCTTACTCCTCCAATCCTCTTCTTACTTGTTCCAAAGAGTTGAATGTTGATCTAGTTGTATTTGAAGGACAATGCAAGTTCTGGATCCCCCTACTATTCTGCCGTTTTGGAAACATACATACCCACACAAACTTGTGCCTTAATGAAAGAAATTGGTACTTTAGGGGCACTTTAAACACAATATAGTTTCAAGGAGTTTCCTTACTATGGATACACCAAATTGAAAAACACTTCCATCTTAGTGTAAAAGAGACGTTGCTTGATGGACAATTTCAGTAGTGTAGTTTCAAGGAGATAAGCACATTCCTTCTCCTAATGCTTCTAATACAAATTTTTTAAATAAAAAACCCACTATATATTCATGAAAGGAAGATGTTCCTTGACAGGAGTTTTAAACACAGTGTGGTTTTGAGTTCAACAAATGGCTTTTAGAAGTTTTATTCACATAAGACAAAACACATCTTCTGAGGAAAAGAAGATGTTGCTTGGAGTATGCCTATAAAATAGTGTAGTTTCAAGAATGTACGCACAATTCCATTTCATTGTGTTAAAACTATGGGTACAAAAACACTTCTCAACGTTATGGAACTCTGATATTTCTTGAAGATGCTTAAAGACATTACAGTTTCAAGGAATGAAGTACAAGGCCAATTTCTAGGGATTATACACATAAGTTGATGAACCTATGTGTGAAAATGAAAGTCATTACTAAACCATTCCTTTAAGCCATGAGTAGTTTCAAGAAGTAAAGCACATTTTTTTCTGTTAATGTGTCTTCACATAAGGTTCAGATGAAAGATGTTAATTCGAGGGCACTTCAGAGAGCAGTTTGAAAGTGGTAAAAACATATTTTCCTTTTTGTTGTGCCCATATCATTTCTATCACATTACAGCACATATCTTCATGAAGGGAATATGTTACATGACCCACTGATTTTTTAAAATATTTTTTATTATATTATGTTAGTCACCATACAGTACATCCCTGGTTTTTGATGTAAAGTTCGATGATTAATTAGTTGCATATAACACCCAGTGCACCATGCAATACGTGCCCTCCTTACTACCCATCACCAGCCTATCCCATTCCCCCACCCCCCATCCCTCTGTAGCCCACAGTTTGTTTCTCAGACATGACCCACTGATTTAAGCAAAGTGTGGTTCAACTAGAAGCAAAGCCTAAGACTTCCAAGACTCTGTGAAATAACATGCAAAAGAATGAAACGACTCTTTTTTACACCATACACAAAAAAGAAACTCCAAATGGGTGAAAGACAGAAATATGAGACAAGGATCCATCAAAATCTGAGAGGAGAATAGAGGGAACAAATTCTTTGATCTAGGCCATGGCAATTTCTAGCTAGACACAGCTGTGAGGCCAGGAAAACCAAAGCAGAAATTGGGAATCATCAAGATACAAAGCTTTGGAACGACAGAGGCAAGAGTCAACCAAACTCAAGGGCAACATCCGGCATGGGAGAAGATATTTGCAAAAGACGCAGTGGCAAAAGGGCTAGTATCCAATACCGGTCAAGAACTAAAACTCAACACCCAAAACCCAAAAACTCCAGTAAAGGAACTTGGGGAAGACAGGAATAAACATGTCTCCAAAGAACACACACAAATATCTAACAGACAGAAGAAAAAATGCTCAACACCACTCGGCATCAGGGAGCAACAAACTAAAACCACAATGACATACCACCCCCCACTACTCAGAATGCCTAACATGAATAACCCAGGACACACCAGGTGTTGGGGAGGACTCAGAGAAAAATCCACTTACGCTCCTGGTAGGAATGCAGACCAATGCAGCCTCACTGGAAAACAGTGTGGACATTTCATAAACACAAAAATGGAGCTACCTGACCACTCAGCAATTGCACTGCTGGGTGATTAACAAATGGATACAAAAATAGAGACTCAAAGGAGCACATGAATATTGACGTTCATAGCAGACTTATCAACAACAGCCAAACTATAAAAACAGCACAATACTCCAACAGTTGCAGAATGGATAAAGGAGTTGTGACATATATAGACATATATTTAGAGTGGTGACATATGGAGATAGAATGCTGTGCTCAGGAAATAAGTCAGAGAGCGAAAACATAGGACATATCTCAGATGCAGGATTTGAGAAACAAAACAGATGAAATTGTGGTAAAGAAAAAAGAGAGAGAGAGAGGGAAGAAAACCATGAGGCTCTCAAATATACAGAACAGAAAAGATGGAAGGACCTAGGTGGGGGGTAATCCAGTTGGGTGATGGGTGGACACTTTTTACGGTGAACACGGGGCTTTATAAGTGAGTGAAGAATCACTAAAATATGAGGAAACGAATATGACAATAGATGCTAATGAATTGGAATTTAAAGATACATTTAAATAAAAAACACAGAAGATTTGCACTGTCCATGAGGGCCCAGAAGTGAAAAACGCTTCTGTCCTCATGGGCCAGTGTGTTAGATGATCACTGCATTCTCCACAGAGCTCGTTTCCCCAAGGTAAGACGATGGCACTGTCCTTATGCTTCCACACATACACGTGTGAAAACGCTTCGATCTTTGAGATAGAGGATGGTAATTTGAAGCAGGATTTTTCTGTGTTGCTGTGTCTCAGAGTTAAGTCGACAGCACTTTCTTCATGCATTCCTATGCAGGGCCAGAGCCATTGCTTGGCTTAGGCTGAGAAACTGGGAGCTGCTCTGCTGCACCTATCCAGTGGCGTTGTGGAGAAATGCCCTGGGCACAAGCCACAGTGGGCTGGCATTAGCACAGACGATGTTGGTCGGAGGAGGGTGCCTCTACCTCTGTTGCTTATTAGAGTTAAGTACACAGCACATCCCATCCCTCTTGCATTCACAGTGTAGGGCCAGAGCCATGTACATGGCATCGCAGAAGAGTGCCCCGAGGGCCGAAATGAGCACTCGCATCACGGTGAGCGTCTGGCTTCCCTGATTTGGCCGCAGCAAGACGCTCTTAGTACGCCTGTGGTTTGGAACCTTCACTAGCCTTGTGGTTTCCAGAGACATCCACGGGCCTTCTAAGTGCCAGAGGGCCTTCTTTGTTCTTCCCTGATGAACCTGGCATTGCCCCGTTCTCCAAAATCCACTGTTTGCCGCACAGCTAGGGTTCTGGACTCGTCAAGGCCACATCCAGCCCAAGGGCTTGGGTGCTAGTCCCAAAGACACTAGGCACCGATTCCATAGAGGTGCAGGTTACAGTCCTGATGGGGTGGGTGGCGGGCTAGCACTAGTTAGGGTGAGGTTCAGGCTTAGGCTGTGGCCTCAGCGGGTTATTCCCTCAATTCAAGAGGGCGGTGATCCAAATGCGGTTTCGTGGTAAAAAGTTTGTGGGTGCCATCTTTGCATTTGTTTTGCCAGTCGCCTGACTGGCTCCGACGGAGGACCATGTGATTCTTGATCCGCAGGGGTCGTATGCTCCAGCACCACGCTGGATACACATAGAGATTACTTAAAATTAGAAAGCTTTAAAAAACAAACACACAAACCACAGACATGGAGCAACATTAAGTATCCAAGACATACACCTGTGTTGGGGCGCCTGGGTGGCGCAGTCAGTTGGTTGGGCAGCTGCCTTTGGCTCGGGTCATAGTCCCAAGGTCCTGGAACAGAGCCCCCATTATGCTCCCTGCTCAGTGGGGAGTCTGCTTCTCTCCCTCCCTCTGCAGATCTCCTTGCTTGTGCTCTCTTGCTCATGCTCTATTTCTCAAATAAATAAAAATCTTTATTATGGAAAGAAAAAAAAAGATAAACACCTGTGAACAGGAAGTAGAGGAAAACATCCACAGTAGCAGAGGATGCGACACTAGAGGGCAGCAGAGCACCATGTTAGCCAGGTGCTATGGCACTTTACTGATTTCTGTGCCCCATAGGGACCTTTAGAAAACCTCGCCCTCCTATCCAGAGAGGAGAGGGCAGAAGCAAACTCCAGCAAGACTTCCTTTGATTAGGGGAGGAGTTAAGATGGCGGAGGAGTAGGGAACCCCTTTTTCAGCTGGTCCCCTGAGTCTAGCTGGATAGGTACCAGACCATACTGAACATCCACGGAATCAGCCTGAGATGCAGGAAGATACATCTGGATCTCTAAAATTGAACATCTCCAGTGTTGAGTATTGAGATATGAAGCAGGGAACCATGAAACCGCGTGCAGATATTGGAAGATAAATGGAAGGGGGAGGGAGCCGCCGTGTTTGGGCGCCAGGGAGCGGTGGGCACCTGTACAGGGGAGCAGGGGGACTCGCAGACCAGCACCCGCGAGAGAGCAGACTGAGACTGTGAGCTGGGGAACGCGCGTGACCAGTCTGAAAACTGGAGCTCCAGAGCGCCCACGAACCACACTGAAACAGAGCTCTGGAGCGCATGGGGGCGACGGGTGGCTGGTGGTGTTAGAAACACAAAGGACAGATATATGCCAGCCCTGGAAGTGAGGGCTTGGACGCCGGCTGTGGGGCGCACATTCAGGGACACTGAACGGTTGAGCAGCACCAACAGAAACAGAGTTAAAGAGGCCAGAACACCAGGGGAGAGTGGTCTGCGATCCCTCTGTTCTGAGACAGAGGCTGAGATTTGGCTACTGCTGCTCTGACTCTCAGAAGAGGCACAGCAAACCACCAGGGAAAGCCGCCAGAGAACAAAAGCCTGGAAATACCAGCTCACAGTGTGCCCATCACCATCCCACCTCCCAGGGGACACAGAGAATCTATCCAAATAGGGTTGCCTGAGTATCAGCGTGGCTGGCCCCTCCCCCTGAAGGCAGGCTAAAAATCAAGAAGCCCACATCCCAAAGATCCCTATAAAACAAGCACACACTGCCTGGGTCCTGGTCAATAATTTGGGCTCTGGACAACCCCCCAACCTAGCCTCATCAGAATGACTAGAAGAAGAAATCCCCCTGGGCAAAGAAAAGACAATGAGTCTGTGGCCTCTGCCACAGACAAATGGATATGGATATAACCAAATTATCAGAAATGGAGTTCAGAGTAACAAAGGTCAAGATAATGGGTAGATTTGAAAAAAGTATTAACGAAAATGTTAATGAGAATATAGAATCTCTAAGAGCAGAAATGAGAGCGAATCTGGCAGAAATTAAAAAAAAAAAACTGTGGGCTTCAGGGGAGGGGGGGAATGGGATTGGCTGGTGATGGATAGTGAGGAGGGCATGTATTGCATGGTGCATTGGGTGTTATACGCAACTAATGAATCATCGAACTTTACATCAAAAACCTGGGATGTACTGTATGGTGACTAACATAATATAATAAAAAATATTTTAAAAAATGATAAAACAAAAAAATAAATAAAAATAAAAAATAAAAATTCTATGAATCAAATGCAGTCAAAACTAGAGGCTCTGACAGCCAGGGTGAATGAGACAGAAGAACATTTTGGCAAATTGGAGGATGGGTTAGTAGAAGAGAAAGCTAAAATAGAATCTTGGCTCAAAAAAATCCAATCTCAAGAATGTAGGTTACGGGATATTACTGACTCAATGAAACATTCCATTGTAAGAATCACTGGCATCCCCGCGGGGGTGGAAAAAAACAGAGGTCTAGAAGAGATATTTGAACAAATTGTAGCTGAAAACTTCCCTAATCTAGCAAGGGAAACAAACATTCATGTGCAAGAGGCAGAGAGGACCCCTCCCAATCTCAACCATGACAAACCTACACCACGTCACGTCATAGTGCAATTCGCAAATATTAGATCCAAGGATACAGTTTTGAAAGCGGCCAAGGCAAAGAAATTTCTCACGTACCAAGGCAAAGTTATCAGAATCACATCAGACCTGTCTACACAGACCTGGAATGAAAAAAAGTGTTGGGGGGGAATTTTTAAAGCTCTTTCAGAGAAAAATATGCAGCCAAGTATCCTTTATCCAGCAAGGCTGTCATTCAGAATTGATGGAGAGATAAGGACCTTCCAGAATCACCAGTCACTGACCAATTTCGTAACCATGAAACCAGCCCTACAAGAGATATTAAGGGGGGGGGGTTCTACAAAAGTAAAAAGGCCCCGAGAGTGACACAGAACAGAAAGTCACAATCTACAGAAACAAGACTTTACAGGCAACATGGCATCATTAAAACCATATATCTCAATAATCAGTCTCAATCTAAATGGCCTAAATACTCCCATAAAATGCCACAGGGCTGCAGATTGGATAAAAAGACATGACCCATCCATTTGCTGTCTACAAGAGGCTCATTTTGAACCTAAAGATACATTCAGACTGAAAGTAAAGGGATGGAATACCATCTTTCATGTGAATGGACCTCTAAAGAAAGCTGGGGTAGCAATTCTCCTATCAGACAGATTGGATTCTAAACTAAAGACTATAGTTAGAGACAGAGAAGGGCACTATATTATTCTTTAAGGATGTATCCAACAAGTGGATATGACAATTATAAATATATATGCCCCAACAGGGGAGCAGCAAGATACACAAGCCAACTCTTAACCAGAATAAAGAGACAAATAGATAAAAATACATTAATAATAGGGGAATTCAACACTCCACTATCAGCAATAGGCAGAGCACCAGAGCAGAAAACCAACATNTTATAAATATATATGCCCCAACAGGGGAGCAGCAAGATACACAAGCCAACTCTTAACCAGAATAAAGAGACAAATAGATAAAAATACATTAATAATAGGGGAATTCAACACTCCACTATCAGCAATAGGCAGAGCACCGGAGCAGAAAACCAACATAGAAACAAGAGCTTTGATTACCATACTCGATGAGTTGGACCTCATAGATATATATAGAACACTACACCCCAGAACTAAAGAATACCCATTCTATTCTAATGCCCAAGGAACATTCTCAAGAATAGACCATGTTCTGGTTCACAAAACAGGTCTCAACCGATATCAAAAGACTAAAATTATACCCTGCATATTCTCAGACCACAACACTCTGAAGTTGGAACTCAACGACAAGGAAAAATTTGGAAGAAACTCAAACATTTGGAGACTAAGAACCATCCTGTTCAAGAATGATTCGATAAACCAGGAAATCAAAAATCAATTTAAACAATTTATGGAGACCAACAAGAATGAAAACACAATGGTCCAAAACCTATGGGATACTGCAAAGGCAGTCCTAAGGGGAAAATACATAGCCCTACAAGCCTCACTCAAAAGAATAGAAAAATCTAAATTAGGTTTTTATATTCTCACCTCAAGAAACTGGAACAGCAACAGAGGAACAGGCCTAATCCACACACGAGAAAGCAGTTGATCAAGATTAGAGCAGAAATCAACGAATTAGAAAACAGGAGCACAGTAGAGCAGATCAACAGTACTAGAAGCTGATTCTTTGAAAGAATACATAAAATTGACAAAATGCTGACAAGATTATCCAAAAGAATAGAGAAAGGACCAAATTAATAAAATTATGAATGAAAAGGGAGAGGTCACAACGAACACCAATGAAATTGGAAGGATTATTAGAAATTTTTATCAACAGCTTCATGCCAATAAATTAAGCAATCTGGATGAGATGGAGGCCTTCCTAGAAACCTATAAACTACTAAGACTGAAACAGGAAGAAACTGATTTTATAAACAGGCCAATTAATTATGAAGAGATTGAAACAGTGATAAAAACCTTCCAAAAAACAAAACATCAGGACTGGATGGTTTTCCCGGGGAATTCTACCAAACATTCAAAGAAGAAATAATACCTATTCTGCTAAAGCTATTTCAAAGAATAGAAACAGAAGGAAAGCTACCAAACTCATTCTATGAGGCCAATATTACCTTGATCCCAAAACCAGTCAAAGACCCCATCAAAACGGAGAATTACAGACCAATTTCCCTAATGAATATGGTAGCCAAAATTCTCAACAAGATCCAGGCTAATAGAATCCAACATTACATTAAAAGGATTACCCATCATGACAAATTGGGATTCATCCCTGGGATGCAAGGTCAGTTCAACATTTGCAAATCTATCAGTGTCATAGATTTTATTCAGAAGAAAAAAGCCAAA
The DNA here is from genome assembly GCF_002007445.2 of Ailuropoda melanoleuca. NCBI lineage: Eukaryota > Metazoa > Chordata > Mammalia > Carnivora > Ursidae > Ailuropoda > Ailuropoda melanoleuca. The sequence continues at coordinate 77,971,030 of NC_048222.1, read as the reverse complement.
AATCACATGATTCTCTCAAGAGATGTAGAAAAAGCATTTGACAAGATACAGCATCCTTTCCTGATTAAAACCCTTCGGAGTGTAGGGATAGAGGGTACATTCTTCAATCTCATAAAAACCATCTATGAAAAGCCTACAGCAAATATCATTCTCAATGGTGAAAAGCTGGAAGTCTATCCCTTAAGATCAGGAACACGACAAGGATGCCCACTCTCGAAATTATTTTTCTTTTTTTTTTTTTTAAAGATTTTATTTATTTATTTGACAGAGATAGAGAGAGCCAGTGAGAGAGAGAACACAAGCAGGGGGAGTGGGAGAGGAAGAAGCAGGCTCATAGCAGAGGAGCCTGATGTGGGGCTCGATCCCATAATGCCAGGATCACGCCCTGAGCCGAAGGCAGACACTTAACCGCTGTGCCCCCCAGGCGCCCCTCGCCATTATTTTCAACATAGTGCTAGAAATCCTCACAACAGCAATCAGGCAACAAAAAGGGCTCAGAGGTATCCAAATCGGCAAAGAAGAAGACAAACTGTCTCTCTTCACAGATGACATGATAAGGTATGTGGAAAACCCAAAAGAATCCACTCCCAACTATTAGACGTTATAGAGCAATTCAGTAATGTGGCGGGGTACAAACTGAATGCTCAGAAATCAGTTGCATTTCTATACACGAACAATGAGACTGAAGAAACAGAAATTAGGGAATCCATCCATTTACAATAGCACCAAAAACCATGATATTAATTTAACCAGAGACGTAAAGGATCTATATTCTAGAAACTACAAATCACTCTTGAAAGACATTGAAGAAGACACAAAAAGATGGAAAAATATTCCATGCTCATGGATCCGAAGAATTAACATAGTTAAAATGTCCATGCTACCCAGAGCAATCTACACTTTCAATGCCATCCCAATCAAAAGACCAATGACATTTTTCAAAGAACTGGAACAAATAGTCCTTAAATTTGTATGGAAACAGAAAAGGCACCGAATTGCCAAGGAACTGGTGAAAAGGAAAACAAAGCTGGGGGCATCACAATGCCGGATTTCAAGCTCTACTACAGACCTGTGATCACAAAGACAGCATGGTACTGGCACAAAAACAGATACATAGACCAATGGAACAGAATAGAGAACCCAGAAATGGACCCTGGGCTCCTTGGGCAACTAATCTTTGATAAAGCAGGAAAAAACATCCAGTGGAAAAAAGTCTCTTCAGTAAATGGTGCTGGGAAAATTGGACAGCTACACGCAAGAGAATGAAATTGACCAACCTCTCACACCATACATAAAGATAAACTCCAAATGGATGAAAGACCTCAATGTGAGACAGGAATCCATCAAAATCCTAGAGGAGAGTGTAGGCAGCAACCTCTACAGCATCGGCCAAAGCAACCTCTTTCATGACACCTCTCCAAAGGCAAGAGATACAAAAGAAAAAATGAAGTTGTGGGACTTCATCAAGATAAAAAGCTTCTGCACAGCCAAGGAAACCGTCAAAAATACTAAGAGGCAGCCCACGGAATGGGAGAATATATTGGCAAATGACACTACAGATAAAAGACTTGTATCCAAGATCTACAAAGAACTTCTCAAAATCAACACATGAGAAACAAACAAATCCTAAAATGGGCAGAAGATATGAACAGACAATTTTCCAATGAAGACATACAAATGGCTAACAGACACATGAAAAAATGTTTAAAATCATTAGCCATCAGGGAATTTCAAATCAAAACCACACTAAGATACCACCTTACGCCAGTTAGAATGGCAAAAATTGACACGGCAAAAACAACAATTGTTGGAGAGGATGTGGAGAAAGGGGATCCCTCCTACATGGTTGGTGGGAATGCGAGTTGGTACAGCCACTCTGGAAAAGAGTGTGGAGGTCCCTTAAAAAGTTAATAATTGAGCTACCCTATGACCCAGCCATTGCACTACTGGGTATTTACCCCAAAGATACAGACGTTATGAAGAGAAATGCCATAGCACCCCAATGTTCATAGCAGTGTTGTCCACAATAGCCAAAGCGTGGAAGGAACCGAGATGCCCTTCAACAGATGACTGGATTAAGAAGTTGTGGTCCGTATATACAATGAAATATTACTCAGCTATCAGAAAGAACGAGTTCTCAACATTTGCTGCAACATGGACGGCACTGGAGGAGATGATGCTAAGTGAAAGAAGTCAAACAGAGAAAGACAATTATCATATGGTTTCTCTCATCTATGGAACATAAGAACTAGGAAGATTGGTAGGAGAAGAAAGGGACAAAGAAAGTGGGGTAATCAGAAGGGGAAATGAAGCATGAAAGAGTATGGACTCTGAGAAACAAACTGAGGGTCAGAGGGGAGGGGGTGGGGGAATGGGATAGACTGGTGATGGGTGGTGGGGAGGGCACGTATTGCATGGTGCGCTGGGTGATATACGCAGCTAATGAATCATGGAACTTTACATCAAAAACCGGGGATGTACTGTATGGTGACTAACATAATATAATAACAAAATATTTTAAAAAATACTGTAGATGTTATTGACCAGAACAGGGCTTGGATTGATGGACCGTGCACTCAGGTAAGGAGACAGGCTATGCCTTTCAAGTGCATGCAGCTCACTGACTTCATCCTCAAATTCCCTCACAGTGCCCTCCAGAAATGTTTTAGGCAAGCCTGGCAGAAGGACGATATCAATACAAAATGGGCCGCCACAAGATGGGCCAAGAAGATTTAAGCCAGGGAAAGGAAAGCCAAGATGACAGATTTTGATCATTACAAAGTCATGAAAGCAAAGAAAATGAGGAACAGAATAATCAAGCTTGAAGTTAGGAAGCTACAAAAAGCAGCTCTCCTGAAAGTGTCTCCTAGAAAAGCACCTGCTGTTAAGGGTGCAGCTGCAGCAGCTACTGCTGCTGCAAAGGTTCCAGCCAAAAAGATGGCCCCTGCGGGCAAAAAGGTTCCAGCCCAGAAGGATCCTGCCCTGAAAGCTGCAGGCCAGAAGACAGCACCTCCAAAGGCTCAGAAGGGTCAGAAAGCTCCAGCCCAGAAAGCACCTGCTCCAAAGGCATCTGGCAAGAAAGCATAAAAAGCATAAGAGGCTATTAAAAACAATAATAAAGGTTCTTTTTGACCAAAAAAAAAAGCAAATTATAGCTGAGAGCTTACTAATCTGGAGGAAAAAAAAGGCGTTTAAGACCAAGAATCATTCAGAACTCTGCTCAAAGTCAACAAAAACAGATCAACAACAAGACACATCATAGTGAAAATTGAAAAATACAAAGATAAATAGAAAATTCTGAGAACAGCTAGGGACAAAAGGTCATTAATCTACAAGGGTAGACACATAAGATTATCAGCAGACGTGTCCACTAAAAGTTGACAGGCCAGAAGACAGTGGCAGGAAATGTGCTGAATGGGAAAAATGTGCTGTGATGAGCACTGGATGTTATACGCAACTAATGAATCGTTGAACACTACATCAAAAAGTAATGATGTATTATATGTTGGCTAATTGAACATAATAAAAAAATGATATACCCTTAGTCATACTAATCAAAAAGGAAAGAGAAGGGATTTGAATAGATTAAATCATGAAAGAAAGATGAGAGTTCACAACCAACACCACAGAAATACAAATGATTATAAGAGAATACTACAAAAAATTGTATACCAACAAAGTAAGGAATCTGGAAGAAATGGAAAAATTCCTAGAAACATACATACTACCAAAACTGAAAAAGGAAGAAATGGAAAATTTGAACAGATCCATAACCAGGAAAGAAATTTAATCAGTTGTCAGGTTTGGCCAGCAAACCTTGAGGCGGTGAATGAAAAGATTACTCCAGGCACCTTAGGAGGAGAAAGGAAAGGGCCTGGGGACCAGCTGTTCCAGTGGTGAAAGGTCCTGAGCCAGACCCTGCCTCCACCTTTATTGTGAATATTATCAATACAACAAAGGAATAAGAAAAACAAGAAGGAATGTGAAGCTGTAACTATCAAGACAGTGGCATAGGGAATATTGTGTGACTAGAACAAGTATTGTGCTATGATGGGCATGCAGACTGGGAGTACATGGAGTGTCTGACCTCCAAAGGTAAATGTTTCTCCTAAGTCAAATATTTACTCCCTGGGTGAGTGCATTGAACTACAACAAGAATCTGGATGTTTTCAGCCCAGAAACCTTAAAAGGGGCCCAGTTTTCTGGACACTCCTTCTTTGCCTTTGAACTAGTCTCATCCAGGAAGGGATGTGTTTATTAAATCTTCTCTAGCCAGACACTATGAATTCCCACAAGCAGTAATCAAAAATCTTTCAAGAAACAAGAGTTCAGGGCCAGATGGCTTCCCAGGGGAATTCTACTAAACATTTAAAGACGATTAATATCTATTCTTCTGAAGCTGTTCCAAAAATTAAAAATGAATGGAAAACTTACAAACTCATTCTACAATGTCAGCATTCTCTTTATTCCAAAACCAGACAATGATCCCACTAAAAGGAACTACAGAACAATATCCCTGATGAAATGGATGCAAAAATTCTCACCAAAATACTAGCTGATAGATTCCAACAGTATATTAAGTGAATTATATTCACCATGATCAATTGGGATTTATTCCTGGGTTTCAGAGGTGGTTCAATAGCCACAAAACAATCAATGTGATACATCACATTAAGGAAAGAAAGGATAAGAACCATATGATCTTCTTAATAGATGCAGAAAAAGCTTTCGACAAAGTACAGCCTCCTTTCCTATTAAAAACCCTCAGCAAAGTGGGCATAGAGGGAATATGCTAGACCATCATGATGCCATATATGAAAGACCCACAGCTAATATTATCCTCAATGGGGAAAAACAGAGCTTTTCCCCTAAGGTCAGGAACACAGCAAGGATGTCCACTCTCACCACTGTTTTTCAAAATAGTGTTGGAAGTCATAGCCTCAGCATTCAGACAACAAAAAGAAAGAAAAGGCATCCAAATCAGTAAGGAAGAAGTCAAATTTTTACTCTTCGCAGATGATGTGATACTGTATGTAGAAAACAAGACTCCACCAAATATTGCTAGAACTGATGCAGGAATTCATCAAAGTTGCAGGACATAAAATCAATGCAGAGAAGTCTGTTGCATTTCTATACACCAATAATGAAAGAGCAGAAGAAATCAGGGGATTGATTCCATTTACAGTTGCACCAAAACCATAAGATACCTAGAAATAAACCTAACCAAAGAGGGTATTGAATATGGACTCTGAAAACTACAGAACACTTATGAAAGAAATTGAGGAAGACCCATAGAAATGAAAAAACTATTTTATGCTTATGGATTGGAAGAGCAAATATTGTTAAAATGTCTATACTACCCAAATATATTCAATGCAATCTTGATTAACACCAGCATTTTTCTTTTTTCTTATTATGTTGTTTTTTAAATTATGTTTATTATGTTGTTAGTCAACATATCATTAGTTTTTGATATGCTGTTCAACGATTCATTAGTTGCGTGTAACACCCAGTGCTCATCACCACACATGCCCTCCTTAATACCCATCACCTGGTTACCCCTTCACCCCACCCCCCTACCTTCTGTAACCCTAAGTTTGTTTCTGGAAGTCAAGAGTTTCTCATGGTTTGTCTCTCTCTCTGATTTCTTCCCATTCAGTTTCCCCTTCCTTCCCATACGGTGCTCCATGCTATTCTTTCTGTTCCACATATGTGTGAAACCATATGATAATTGTCTTTTTCTGCTTGACTTATTTCATGTAGCATAAAACCCTCTAGTCCTTTCCATGTCGATGAAAATGGTAGATGTTCATCCTTTCTGATTCTGAGTTCATGTATATATGAACCATATCTTCTTTATCCATTCATCTGTGAAGGGCATCTCATCTCCTTCCACAGTTTGGCTATTGTGGACATTGCTGCTATGAACATTGGGGTGCAGGGTCCCTTCTTTTCACTACATATGTATCTTTGGGGTAAATACCTAGTAGTGCGATTGCTGGGTAGTAGTGTAGCTCTATTTTTCACATCTTGAGGAAGCTCCATACTGTTTTTCAGAGTGGCAATACTAGCTTGCATTCCCACCAACAGTACAAGAGGGTTCCCCTTTCCAAACCACATCCTTGCCAACACTTGGTGTTTCCTGTTGTGGTAATTTTTGCCATTCTAACTGAACACCAGGATTTTTACAGAGCTAGAACAAAAAATCCTAAAGTTTGTACAGAACCAGAAAGACCCTGAATAGCCAAGGGTATGTTGAAAAAGAAAAACAAATCTGGTGGCATCACAATGCCAGACTTCAAGCTGTATTACAAACTGTAATCATCAAGACAGTATGGTAGTGGCACAAAAACAGACACATAGATTAATGGAACAAAGTAGAGAACCCAGAAATGGACCCTCAGCTCTACAGTCAACTAATCTTCAACAAAGCAGGAAAGAATATCCAGTGGGAAAAAGAGAGTCTTTCCAACAAATCATGCTGGGAAAACTAGGCAACCACATGCAGAAAATTAAAACTGCACCATTCTCTTACACCATACACAAAGATAAACTCAAAATGGACATAAGACTTAAATGTGTGACAGAAAACTATTACAATTGTAGAGGGGAACACATACCTCTTTCACCTCTTTCACCTCAGTCATAGCAACTTACTAGATATGTCACCTGAGGCAAGGGAAACAAAAGCAAAAATGAACTATTCGGCTTCATCAAGATGAAAAGCTTCTGCACAATGAAAGGCAAGAACTAAAAGGCAACCTATGGAATGGGAGAAAATACTTGCAAATGACATATAACATAAAGGGCTAGTATCCAGAATCTATAAAGAACCCATCGAAATCAACAGCCAAAGAATAAATAATCCAGTTAAGATATGGACAGAAACATGAACAGACATTTTTCCAAAGAAGACATACAAACGGACAACCATGAAAAAAATGCTCAACATCACTCATCATTAGGAAATACAAATCAGAACTACAATGAGATACCACCTCACACCTGTTAGAAGATCTAAAATTAAAAACAACAGATGTTAGCAAGTACATGGAGAACTATTGATGGGAATGCAAACTGGGATAGGCACTCCGACAAAAAGTACAGGTGTTCCTCAAAACGTTAAAAATAGAACTACTGTACAGAATCCTGGTTGTTATACCATGCTTAGGATTGGTTGGGTCACAAGAATGGGTGGCACCTAAATACTGTACTGTTCCCAGGCATAGGAGGCTGGAAGCAAACTGAGAACAGCAAGCCTAGGTGCCAGTTATCTGCTCTTTATTGCTATAAACTGCCAACCACTGTGTGGCTGTGTGAGTGCTTTCCTGGGACTGGTCATGCAAAGGACAGAAGGGTGGTGAGATCCTCCCAAGAAAGAATAGCTTGGGCCCATGCCATGGCCCTAAAATTTGGTTTTGAAAGTCAGTCCATACCTAAGATAAAAAAGCTCAGACACACACAGGTTGAACGTAGGATTCTGACAGAAACTGGGGAGACAAGAGTGATTACTCTTCTGTGAGGGCTCACTGAAGAGTGAGTGATGGGAATTTTCAGCTCTGGGGCTGAAAATTGCCATCTTCTGCCCATCAGGGATCAGACTTCTGGAAGCAAAACAAAGTCACCTGGTGGTAACTATTATAGTCACCTTACACCAATCCCTGCCTCTGCACCCCATAGACACATTTCTACTAGGACAAGTCTACTTGAGAATTAGTGCACCTCCGGGTGACTGGAGTGCACCTGGAGCTTCCTCAAGATGTGAAAAATAGAGCTACCCTATGACCCAGCAATTGCACCACTAGGTATTTACCCCAATTTACCCCAAATCACCTTACACCAATCCCTGCCTCTGCACCCTGCAGACACATTTCTACTAGGACAAGTCTACCTGAGAATTAGTGCAACAGGCCTCTCCCCAGAAGACCAGCATAAACAAATAACTTGCACAAAGCTTACTGATGAGAGAGGGCTGCAAAGATTCAGCTCTAGGAGAAAATAGTATCTAGCCTCCTTTGTAGTTTTATTCTTAAGTTTTATTACTTTTTTCATTTATTTTATTTTTTCAATTATTTTTTAAATTAAAAAAATTATTTATATATGCATACTTTATATACATATATATTTTTAAATTTTTGTTTCCTTTCATTGTATTTTACTTTCTTTTTTTCTTTCTTTCTTTTTCTCCTTTTTTCCTTCCTTCTTTCTTATTTTGAGATCCAGCTTCTTTTAAGAAGCAGACCAAAACACACCCAGGATCTAGTGTTTTTGTTGTTGTTGTTGTTTTCTTATTCTTTCTTCTTTTCTTTTCTGGACAAAATGATGAGACACAGAAGTTCCTCCCAAAAGAAAGAATAGAAGGTCATACTCAAAGCCAGGGATTTAATCAATACAGATAAAAATAAGATGTCTGAAGTAGAATTTAAAAATGATTATAAAGCTACTAGCTGGACTGGAAAAATGCATAGAAGACATTAGAGAATACCATACCGCAGATAAAAGAACTAAAATCTAGTCAGGCCAAAATTGAAAATGCTATAACTGAAATGCAGTCCCAAGTGGTGGCCATAAAAATAAGGATGGACAAAGTAGAGGAGTGAATCAATGATATAGAAGATAAAATTATGGAAAAGAAGGAAGCTGAAAAGAAGACGGAAGGAAAGGTATCAGACCATGAAGATAGACTTGGGAAACTAAGCAACTTATTAGAATGTAATAACATTTATATCATAGGAGTCCCAGAAGATGAAGCGAGAGATAAAGGGACAGACCTTCCCTAATCTGGGGTAGGACACAGACATCAAAATCCAAGAAGCACAGAGAACTCCCATTAAAAGTCCACATTTCCAAGTCATACCATAGTCAAACTCACAAAATACAATAAGGAAATAATACTGAAAGCAGCAAGGGAAAAAAGCCTTAACATACAAAGGGAGACAGATCGGGTTGGCAGCAGATCTTTCCATTGAAACTTGGCAGGCCAGAAAGCAGTGAAAGGAAATATTCGATATGCTGAATGGGAAAAATATGTAGCTAAGCAGTCATTATGGAGCAAGACTGTCATAAAAGATTGTCATAAAAGACAAATAAAAGCTAAAGGAGTTTGTGACCACTAAACCAGTCCTACAAGAAATTTTAAGGGGGACTCTTTGGAGAAAAAAAAGACCAAAATCAAGAAAGACTAGAAAGGACCAGAGAACATCACCAGAAACACCAACTCTTCAGGTAACACAATGACATTAAATTCATATCTTTCAATAATCATTCTGAATGTAAATAGATTAAATGCTCCAATCAAAAGGCCTATGGTACCTGAACGGACTAAAAACAAGATCCATCTATATGCTGCCTAAAGAGACAGATTTTACACCTTAAGACTCCTGCAGATTGAAAGTGAGGGGATGGAGAGCCATCTGTCATGCTGATGGAAGGAAACAAGAAGCCAGAGTGGTAATACTTATATCAGACAAACTAGACTATTGACCAAATAATATAACAAGAAGTGAAGATAGGCATTGTATCATAATTAAGGAGCCTATCCATCAAGAAGATCCAACAAGTGTAAAAATATCCCAACTTGGGAGCACCCAAATATATAAATCAATTAATAACTCCATAATGAAACTCACTGATAATTATACAATAATAGTAGGGGACTTTAATGCCCACTTATAGCAATGGATAGATATCTAAGCAGTAGCTCAACAAGGAAACGATGACTTTGAATGACACACTGAAACATATGACTTAACTGATATATTCAGAGCATTGCACCCTAAAGAATACACATTCTTCTCAAGTCCACATGGAATATTCTCCAGAATAGATCACAGACTGGGTCACAAATCAGCCCTCAACAAGTACAAAAGATTGCGATCATACCACATATAATTTCAGACCACAATGTTATGAAATTTGAAGTCAAGCGCAAAAAAACATTAGGAAACACACAAATATATGAAGTTTAAAGAACATCCTACTAAAGAATGAATGGGTCAACCAGGATATTAAAGAAGAAATAAAAAAGTACATGGAAGCAAATGAAAATGAAAACCTCACAGTCCAAAACCTTTGGGATGCCAGCAAAGGTAGTCCTAAAAAGGAAACATATAGCAATATAGGCCTTCTGTAAGAAGCAAGAAAAGTCTCAAATACGCAACTTAACCTTACATGTAGGGAATAATAAAGATTAGAGTAGAAATAAATGACATAGAAACAGAAAAATAACAGAGCCAATTAACAAAACTAAGAACTGGTTCTACAAAAGAATCAATAAAATTGATAAATCCCTAGCCAGATTTATCAAAAGAAAAGAGAAAGGACCCAAATAGATGAAATCATGAATGATGGAGGAGAGATCACAAACACCACCACGGAATTACAAACAATTATGAGAATACTTTGAAAATTTATATGCAAACTGGGCAATCTGGAAGAAATGGACAAATTCCCAGAAATGTACAAATTACCAAAACTGATATAAAAAAAGATACGAACCTTGAACAGATCCATAATCAACAAAGAAATTGAATCAGTAATCAAAATTCTCCAACAAGCAAAAGTCTTGAGCTGGAAAACAGCATGGAGATTCCTCAAAAAGTTAAAAATAGAACTACTGTTTGACCCAGCAATTTCACTACTATGTATTTACCCAAAGGATACAGAAATAGTGATTCAAAGCGGCACATACACCCCAATGTTTATAGCAGCAATGTTCACAATAGCCAAAATATGGAAAGAGCTCAGATGTCCATTGACAGATGAATGGGTATAGAAGATGTGGTATGTGTGTACACACACAAAAGATTGAAATCTTGCTATTTGCAATGAAGTGGAGGGACCTAGAGTGTATCATGCTAAGGGAAATAAATCAGTCAGAGAAAGACAAATATCATATGATTTCACTCGTATGTGGAATTTAAGAAAAAAAAACAGATGAACATAGGGGAAAGGAAGGAAAATAAAATAAGATTTAAAAAAGAGAGGGAGGCAAACCATAAGAGACTCAACTGTAGAAAACAAACAGGGTTGCTGGAGGGGTGGTGGGTGGGGATGGGTAAATGGGTGATGGACATTAAGAAGGGCATGTGATATAGTGAGCACAAGACTGATGAATCACTGACCTCTACCCCTGAAACTAATAATACACTGTATGTTAACTTACTTGAACTTGAGTAAGATTAAAAAAAAAAAAAAGATATTAAAAAAGGTGTTACCTGTTTACCAGCAGATGGCACTATTATCTTTTTCTCCATGTGAGATTTTTTCCCCCTAAATCCTGCCTCCTCTACTTTTCCCCACTTGTTTGATTACATTAAATTGTATACTCCCTCCTCCACAGGAAATAAGTAGCATAAACTAATTTGCATTGAGAAAATTGACTGTTTCTATAGATTTTAGGCAACTACGTATCTTTGTATAGTGATTACACTAAACTGAAATGTCAAACATTATCTAATAATGTAAATTTATACTGATTTTTTTTGTAAAGTGGGGATGAATTCACTAACCTCTTCCATTTTTCATAAATACCTGCCTTCAAAAAACACCACCAGATTTCCACAAAGCCAGCTATGCATTTACCTACTTCACCTGAAAATTCATTAACAAGTATCAAATTTTGAAAATACCAATGCTAAGCGAAATAAGTCAAGCAGAGAAAGACAATTATCATATGGTTTCACTCATTTATGGAACATAAGAAGTAGGAAGATCGGTAGGAGAAGAAAGGGAAGAAGAAAGGGGGGGTAAACAGAAGGGGGAATGAACCATGAAAGACTATGGACTCTGGGAAACAAACTGAGGGCTTTGGGGGGGGAGGATGGGATAGGCTGGTGATGCGTAGTAAGGAGGGCACGTATTGCATGGTGCACTGGGTGTTATACACAAGTAATGAATCATGGAACTTTACAGTAAAAACTAGGGATGTACTGTATGGTGATATGATAAAAAATTATTATTAAAAAAATAAACCTTTATGAATATTGTTTAAAAAAAGAGAAAATACCAATGTGGTCTGTTATGGTGATATAATTTGGAATCTAAACAGACACTGATTCCAAAGGGTAAGATTAGAGCTTCAATTGATTTCACTTAAGTCCACCTCCACTATCTCTACATGACACTAGAAAGTAAATCTTGAAGCAACAGAAAATATTAATTTATTGAGTAATAGTTCCTGAATACTACTCACCTATAATTGCCTTATCAATATTATGCCCTGACTGGCACCTGAAACTTGCTCACTCTTTCACCCTGCCCTCTTTTCACACTTTCTCTCTAATTTTGGTGTTCATCTCTTCTTTCACCTGTCAGTCTGTCTATTCACCTACTATCTAACAGCTTTCTCATATCACTTTCTTTGTACCCATTCTCATCACTTTATCTTACCCACTCTTTCCTCCATTTAGTAGTTTTTTTTTTTAACATTTTGTAGTGTATTTTTTCTGGGGCTTTTTTGATGTGGTTTCTTTTGTTTTTTGTTTGTTTTTAATTCTTGTCCATTCCATTGCTTGGTTCTTCTGTATGGGTTAAGGTTAAGGCTAAGATTAGTTTTCTTTCCTTTTGCTATATTTCTTTCCTTTTGTTATCTTTCTGAACAAATTGTGCACTCTCTCTTTTATCATGGATTCAGTAACAACGTTTCAGCTCACACATTAAATAATATGTATGGAATACTATGAAAACAGTGAAGAGCTATACAAATAAAGGTCACCACAGCATTTACAAACATTTGGTGAGTGTAGAAGCAAACAAATGAACAAACTGAAATGTTTTTCTGATATTGAATAACTTGGTATTGGTTAGTGATGGAGTTATTTTGCCTTAGTTGTAGAATAAAATAAGCAAATGATGAGACTCAAGGTGAAAATTAATGAACTGGGATTAAAATTAAAGAACAGAGACATATGGAACAGGCAACGACACTATCTCCACTCTTTACAAATGAGTAATCTTAAACAAGTCCTTTTACTTTGTGTGTCTGAGGACTAAGTTCCTTTATCTGTAAAGAAGTGTATGAAAATAGGCATGTCTGCAGCCAGAGTCCCTGGAAAAGTAGCAACCTTGAATCCCTGTCCATTTTTAAGATCTGTAATTTTATCGTACAGCTCTCACAATTCCTTTAAATTGGCACACAGTAAAGAGCTTCGTGAAAGAAAGTGACTTGATAAAACTTTTACCTAGTGATTCAACCATTATTTTATGAAGATATAATGGCATCCTGCACCATAGAAAAATTAGGAGAATTTAGCTTCATGACATGATGATAAGAAATAGAACTTTGCACTTTCTAAGAAATAATCCTGTCATTGACTTAGATCTGCTCATAAAATTTACCTGCTTCCAAAAGTGTGTCTGGTCCATAGAATAATTCAACTTCTTCCGTAGTCATTGAGTGGGATTACTAAATCTCTCCCTTGACATTATATTTACTCATTCATTGAAAAAAGTATTTGTACTCATACAATTTTCAGATACTTAGCTCACTTCTGACAATTTCTTGAGACATGAAAAAGGAGACAGTATGGATTTGTTTTCCATAGGAATAGGGACAACAGAGAAAAGTTTTAAAAACTGAGATTAAGAACTTTAATAACTGGAAATGGGAATAGGGGAACTGCCCAAGGTTTCTACCATTAACATCTAATAGAGCTCATGTTTGTCACACCACCCAGGTCTACTCAGTATTTCCTTTTCTCAGGTTGTGATCTCAGGGTTGTGATATTGAGGGCCATGTTGGGCTCCATGCTCAGAGGGGAGTTTTCTTCCACTGTGCCCCTCCCCATCTCATGCACAGTCTCTCTCTCTCCCTCCCCCTCTCTTTCAAATAAAAAAAATATTTAAAAAATAAAACAAAATAATAAAAAATGTACTTGGGCATTGAGTGTAAAGTTTGTGAGTACAGTTCCTGGCAGTTTGAAAGAATAAGTCCTGTCTGGGTCACATGATGGAAGGTGTCTAGCAGATTCAAGGACACCAGTTTTGTGTGTGTGTGTGTGTGTGTGTGTGTGTGTGGTTAGTTTTTACCATTGACATCCGTGACCTCAGAGCTTCCTCCTAGTGCTACACCAGGAATGGTGCCACCGTGCAAAGTTCAGGACTATGTCTTTTAACCAGTGACAAAGAGCCAAATATTCCTCCTGTGATAAGGGAAAAATCAGTAACAAATGAGCTCAAAGGGAAAATGGTCCTAGTTTTTATAAGGACCCATTATGGAAAGTGAAGTTGAATGTTCGTACTGAGGTCATTGTGATCTATGAATAGAAGTTATGGAAAGGCAGGGGCACCTTGGTGGCTCAGTTGTTGAGTGTCTGCCTTTGGCTCGGGGTGTGATTCCAGGGTCCTGGGATCAAGCCCTGCATCAGGCTCCTTGCTCCTCTGGGAGGTTGCTTCTTCCTCTCCCACTTGCCCTGATTGTGTTCCATCTCTAGCTGGCTGTCTCTATGTCAAATAAATAAACAAATTAATAAATTAAAAAAAAAAGAAGTTATGGAAAGGCAAAAAAAATTATGTAATCATTGCTGTCCATTAATGGAATAAACTGCCTTGAGAAATCCTGAGTTTCTCATTAATGGAAGCATTCTAATTGAGGTTTCATGATCAATTGTCAGGATACTGTAGAAAATGCTTCTACATTACATAGGAGATTGTGGTTTTACAAAATCTAACTTAGATTTACTTACTATACTGTTAAAATTTTAGGGTTACAATTCAATCCTCAACGCTTTCACCATCACCATCATCATCCTTGTCATTGTCGTCATTTTCACTGACATTTATCTCATGCTCGTAATAAATCAGGCATTGTGCCAAATATGTACGTGTGTGTGTGTTTAATTTTTAAACAATCCAGGAAATAGGTAATAATAAGTAATATAATATAATATAATAATATTTCCACTGATAAATGAGAAAATCAAGCTTACAAAGATTGAGAATCCTGCTTTTAAACTACCAGGATTAAGAAGAAATCAATTGTTGTCAAGGGACTATCAGTAGGGAGAGGAGCTTATTACAGGAGGATACCAAAGAAATTTGGGGTGTGATGGAATTGTTTTGCTTCATGATAGTGGTTACACGGTTGAATGCATTTACCAAAACTCATAGAACTATACACTAAAAAGGGTATATTGTACAATGTAAGTTATTTCCTGATAAACCTGATTTTTACAATTTTGCCTTTGACATACATCTAGTTAATAGTTTTCTGTGAGCTGAGATATTTATAAGTTTGGATTCTAAGGTTATTTGGTCCTGGCCTGAGACCTATATTTTAAGTCAAGTGCTATATTTGCAACTATGTTGCCTGGTCTAGGTCTGAAGACTTTGTGGATACTCTTACAGGGATGCCTAAGTCATAATACCTATCACATTGTACTGTATCTGTCACTGTATTTGTCTGTGTAATTCACTTTTTTATTCACAGTTTCCAGACTTGCTACACTCTGATTAACTAAAAAAATGAGTTATTTTCTTTATCTCTATATTATAATTATCTCTATAATTCTAGTTTTTTTCCCCACAATACCCAATTCAGGCAAAATGTGTCTATTCCTCAATAAATAGAATTAGGAAATTGAGGTTTGGATTCAGCATAAGGAAATATTTTATTTTATTTTATTAATAATATTTTTATTATATTATGTTAGTCACCATACAGTACCTCCATAGTTTTTGATGCAAAGTTCCATGATTCATTACTTGCGTATAACACCCAGTGCACCATGCAATATGTGAGCTCCTTAATACCCATTACCAGCCTATCCCATTCCCCCACCCCCCTCCCCTCTGAGGCCCTCAGTTTGCTTCTCAGAGTCCATAGTTTCTCATGCTTCATTCCCCCTTCTCTTTACCCCCCCTTTCTTCTTCTCTTCCTTCTCCTACCGATCTTCCTACTTCTTATGTTCCATAAATGAGTGAAACCATATAATAATTGTCTTTCTCTGCTTGACTTATTTCACTTAGCATTATCTCCTCCAGTCCCGTCCATGTTTCAGGGAAGGTTGTGTAATCGTTCTTTCTGATGGCTGAGTAATATTCCATTGTATATATGGACCACAACTTCTTAATCCAGGCATCTGTTGAAGGGCATCTTGGTTCCTTCCACGATTTAGCTATTGTGGACATTGCTGCTATGAACATTGGGGTAAATATGGCTCTTGTCTTCACTCCATCTGTGTCTTTGGGGTAAATACCCAGTAGTGCAATGGCTGGATAATAGGGTAGCACTATTTTTAACTTCTTAAGGGACCTCCACACTGTTTTCCAAAGTGGCTGTACCAACTTGCATTCCCACCAACAGTGTAAGAGGGATCCCCTTCCTCCACATCCTCTCCAACATTTGTTGTTTCCTGCCTTGTCAATTTTTGCTATTCTAACTGGCGTAAGGTGGTATCTCAATGTGATTTTTTTTAGGTATTCAGAATGATTTATTTGTGTTAATTTCATTAATTTATAGGCAGATTTTTGCAATCTTCCTATGGATAAATTAAGCATCATTTAACACAACAGTGGAAAAAGAAGTATGGGCTCTGATCTTTTCCCCAAGGCAACAGCTCTTCTTCTGCTGTGTGATGAATGACTCTCAGCACTTATACCCTTGGAATGAAAGGCTTGTGGTACTTAGGTTTAACTCTTATCCTGGACCATAAGTGAATATGGTTCTATGTCTCTAATCCTAGGAGGGCTTTAGCAGTAAGGTTAGGACTCAGAATATTGTGTTAATAGAGCATATTTAATGCCAGTACAACAATACTATTCTGAGACGTGGCACAGACATTTGAGTAACTGTCCATGTTGCTCAAACTACATTATTTCTGTCTTTCAAAGTTGTACACATTTTTCACTAATGTTCATGGTTTTCCTCTGGGAATCTGGGTCAGAGAAATAGTTCCTCTCCTTGTCTTATTTGCTTTCAAGAATTCAGGGGAAGAAGGACAGATCTATGTTTAGCTCAACTATTTTATATCACTCAGAGAGATCAGTTTAACAAAAAAGATTCTTCTATCTGGGTCATCTTGACTAACATAAAATTATTTTTTAATTCATGATACATATTGAGCCAAAATATACTTGCTGTAGGAATGTTAAACATTAAAACGACCTTGACTCTTCTCTTACTAAGGAAACCCTCTGTAGAGGAAAATTGCCATATGCAGACTAAAACTTCAACACCTTTCCCTTTCCCAAATATAAATTTAAATAATCACAAATAAGCCTTAAGAAAATATTTTATACTCCTAAAGTTCCTTAGAAAACACCATGCTCTTGAGGCATCTTTAAGTTGCTTCTATGTGTCAGCCTAAATATTTCCCACAGAGCATTCGACCATTTTGTTTTATTTCAAATTGTATACATCATATTGTATTGAATATAAAGAACCAAAAAAGTACGCCAAATAGCAAAATAGTTACAATCCATTTGTACACTAGCTCAATTAATTTTGGTTACGAATATCTTTTCAGTGTGGAAGACTAGAACACTTAAATGAACAAAATATGTTACTTTGAGTTTAACATAGCCATGAAAGTATTGCTATCAAATTCTAGAGCCCCTCCCTTTTCCCCTCATAATCCCTTTGAATCGTACTATGAGATTCTTTTTTTTATTATAATAGTATTTTTATTGTATTATTGTTAGTCACCATACAGTGGTTTTGATTGAAATTCCCTGATGGCTAATGATGTTGAACATTTCTTCATGTGTCTGTTAGCCATTTGTATGTCTTCGGAATAGGAGAAGATATTTGCAAATGACACTACAGATAAAAGACTGGTATCCAAGATCTACAAAGAACTTCTCAAACTCAATACACAAGGAAATATTTTAGATAGTCGCTCCTGCTCAGAAATGGACCAGGTGCCCACTAGAACAAGGGTGGCTTATATCAGAGAACAAAGTACTTCTAATCAACTTTTATTGAATTTATCAAAGTTCCCAAATTAAAAAAAAAAGCTCGATGACCACTCCAAAGGCATGAGGAAACTTGCTTTAATAGATTTGTAAATACAGAGCATTGTGAGAGATAAGAGAGTTTTGTTTTGCTTCGACTTCCATTCAGCTTTTCTTCTGTGCCTACTTTTGTGAACATGGAGATTCCTCCTGAGAGCAACTTAAGGGCAAGATTGAGTGAAAACTGTTGAATTAAGTCATTTAAGAATAATCAATTTTATTTAAAAATTACTACAGATAAAAGACTGGTATCCAAGATCTACAAAGAACTTCTCAAACTCAATACACGAGAAACAAATAAACAAAACAAAAAATGGGCAGAAAATATGAACAGACACTTTTCCAATGAAGACATACAAATGGCTTACAGACACAGGAAAAAATTGTTCAAAATCATTAGCCATCAGGGAAATTCAAATCAAAACCACACTAAGATACCACCTTATGCCTGTTAGAATGGCAAAAATTGACAAGGCAGGAAACAACAGATGTTGGAGAGGATGTGGAGAAAGGGGATCCTTCTTGCACCATTGGTGGGAATGCAAGTTCGGGTACAGCCACTTTGGAAAACAGTGTGGAGGTCCCTTAAGAAGTTAAAAATAGAGCTACCCTATGATCCAGCCATTGCACTACTGGGTATTTACCCCAAAGATACAGATGGAGTGAAGACAAGGTCCATATTTACCCCAATGTTCATAGCAGCGTTGTCCACAATAGCTAAATCATGGAAGGAACCAAGATGCCCTTCAACAGATGCCTGGATTAAGAAGTTGTGGTCCATATATACAATGGAATATTACTCAGCCATCCAAAAGAAAGATTACACAACCTTCCCTGAAACATGGACGGGACTGGAGGAGATAATGCTAAGCAAAATAAGTCAAGCAGAGAAAGACAATTATCTTATGGTTTCACTCATTTATGGAACATAAGAAATAGCAGGAAGATCGATATGTGAAGGAAGGGAAGAATGAAGAGGAGGTAAACAGAAGGGGGAATGAACCATGAGAGACTATGGGCTCTGGGAAACAAGCTGAGGGTTTCAGAGGGGAAGGGGGTGAGGGAATGGAGTAGGCTGGTGATGGGTTTTAAGGAGCGCACATATTGCATGGTGCACTGGGTGTTAAAATCAAGTAACGAATCATGGAACTTTACATCAAAAACTAGGGAGGTACTGTATGGTGACTAACATAATATAATAAAATTATTAAAAATTATATTTTATATTCAACATGTCTAAAGATATATTTTTAGATCATTTGGTGTATTGCAACTGAAAATCGTTAGAAGTCAAATAATCTCAGGTGATTGAATGCTAGTTTATTAGCAATGATAAAAAAATGGGTAAGAGGTTAAATAAAATGAAGTTGTGAACTTTTTAGTAAAGCAAATCATGTAATTTCTGTCTTCTTCACACATATTTCAGATGCCCAGTTCAGATCTGCACACAATACAATAATTTCTGAACCTTTTACAGATGACAATAAACTAAACATGACCATGAATGCAAGATACTGAAATCCTCACCAAATCCACAGACAGAACATGACTAAATGTATATTCAAGGACAGAGTCCTGTAGGAATTGAGGCTGTCAGCATTCTGTAGCAAAAGTGGTTCCAATCGCTTCAAGGTAGATAGCATAACATAGGGAAAGTCATACAGAAGCCCCAGAGCTCTCTTTTTACCTAACTACATGATCTTAAACAAATCACTATATGTTGGGCTTTTTTTTCTTTCTCACCTGCAACATGAAAGGTACACAATTACTTCAATAGATTTTTAGACAAGTCTGATATAATATCAGTAAGTAATGTATTACAAATTTAAAATGCAATTCTGATCTGACATCAGGAGTGCCTGGAAAATTACTTGTTTTAATATTTGCATGAATTTTGAAATGTGAAGACATTATGAAAATGTCTTTTGCAGCTTTCCAATGTCTGGCCAATGACAACCAACAGCCATGCATGTGAATTGAGCAAGATAAAGATCTTAAAATAGAGAAAATCTTGCCCCATAGAAGTTGTGTCACTATGAAAACTGAGAAATATCAAAGAACTATTTCTTATAGTTGCTTAATAGAGTTAGAAAGGTTAAATAAAAGGGGGAAATTGCCTAATATGTACTTCTCCTCCAAAACATAAAATTAACAGTCACATGAAGTGACTTTATAAAACCAGTAAGTCCTAAAATAGAAAACTAAAAAATTAAATATCTACTGAAAAAAAATGTCACAAAACATGAAAATACACAAGTTAAATTCTATAGGAGACAAGAAAATCAGAAATTGCCTTGCCCAGTGTGTAACAAGATTTGATAGTACATATTTAATTCAAACTATGAAAGGTGACAGCATAGGATCATAAAAGTAAGTTTACTGAAACAATTTATTTAGCATTATAAACAATATGCTTTTTTGTTATGGTGTTTTACAGTTTAAGAAGTGTCCATACACATTATGTTATTTGAGATTCAACAAAATTCTGAGATAAGTAGAGTATCGTTATCCCATTTAGACACCTGTCCTTACCTCCTTCCCCAGGTGAAAATGGGAATGACCCACATTAGTCAATAAGCAAATCCTAAAGGTCATGTAACTTTGTGTGCATTGTTGAATCCAGCTGATGGCGACCTTTACCATTTTCATTCCTGGATCTGAAAGAAGTAACATAAAATCTCCAAATTAAAAGCTGTGTCACAAGATACCTGATTGGCTCAGTTGGTGGGGCATGTGACTCTTGATCTTGGGGTTTTGAGTTCAAGCCCCATGTTGGGTGTAGAGGTTTTTTAAAAAATAAAATATTTTTAAAAAGCTGTGTCACTTGCAGATAGCTGGAGGTAAATGGAAGAACTGGGTCTCTATTATCAGATAGCTCCACTTCTAAGCACATGACATAGCAAATCCTGACCATTTTAGAGGCTGTTTGCACTTACATGAAATATTGACAATGATAAAATCACCACCAGGGTTATAGTAAGAACTGCATCTATTTATTTAATCAGCACTTGAGGCCAGAGTGACATCAATATAGGAGCATAGGTGGCTCCTGCCTCCCTCTCCTCGCAAAGATCGACAATTAGACAGCTATCTGTGAACAAAAGCCTCTGGGAGAGCTCTGGAATCCATTAGGCAACACAGTGGAATAAAAAACCTGAATATAAGTACACAAGGTGAGAAGGAAGACAGCTTTATTTCCCCTACTTCATCCCATCCCCAAACTGGCATTACTCATTGCCAAGAGGAAACATCCTAGCTAGAATGAGTTCAAGTTTTCCTCAACAAAAAAGAGAGCTTTTCAGAGTACTGTATGAAGGTTCTGCTTCCATTTTATTCTGCCCAGACCAGCAAAGCTGAGATCTGTAAAGATGGCTAGGAACAATGAAGAATAGCAGGGGCTACTGATAACATCCGTACATGTATGTGATTGCGGTCCACAGTAACCTGCTCTGTAGACAAACACAACAGCTTTTGATAATGAGGAAAAAAATCAATGGCTGGCACAGCTGCTGCAAACACCCTGTAGATTTTGCCAGCTTTCCCAAGTATTCACATTCACTAACTACAGCCACTGGAGTCTCCACCTCTACCTCCCCCACCCAGCGCAGGAATCACAACAGCAGCCAGCCATACTTCTGTACCTATTTAAGTGCAAGATACCGGTCTAGGTCCTTGTGGATAATTCCCACAGTTGTGTGTGTCTGCTTTAGTCTAGCCCCTCTAGTTAATGCCCGCACACTGCCAGCCTGACACTCACCACCAGCTTTCACTGTATATGCACACCCAGGAAAAACTGCAGCCACAGGAGAGAACACCTGGCAGCCATGGCCACCACAGCAGCTTCTGGGCTGAGATGAGACCCTATTTTCTGTCACTGGCCTGTACCACTGTGATCACCTGCAAAGATAACCTCTACAGCCGAGCACCTAAATTCTGTCATCCCAACTCCCTCATCTTACTGCAGAGAACAAGACCCAGCAGCCAGGGTAGTAGGTGCCAATAGTCAGGGCCTCTGAAACAGCAGTGTGACAGCAACTGCCAACCTGGGCTGAATAATATGTGTCTCTGTCTGGCAACTACCACTAAATAGGTACCTGCACCTGGCCCGCACAGCCAAATGTGTGCACACCAGCAGTTCCAGATAGCACCACTGACTGCAGTGGTCCCTACCAACTGGATCTGGAGGCACAGCTGAAGAACCCAATAACCCTTGCAGCCACTATGGACACGTGGTAGCATTCACCAAGAGCCACACATTTGCAAGGCTGTGGACCCAGTGACCCGAGTTGAAGAGACATCATGCCCCCATGCCACCACACATCTCCCATCTGATGCCTACCAGTAGGCCCAGGGACAAAACACACCCTAGTGTGACTTCCAAGTAGAAGTTTTTTTGTTTATGTTTTGTTTTGTTTTTACCAAAGTCATTCCATAAAGCTTAGAAGAGGTGATTGCTTCTTCAAATACATAAACACCTCCACAAGCTCACAGGGATCAGGGAGAATCAGGGAAACATGATTCCATCAAAGGAATACTATGAACCTCCAGTAACTGAAAACAAAGAAATGGAGATAAAGGAATTACCTAACAAATAATTCAAAGTGATTGTTCTCAAGATGCTCACAATGACCGAACTAAAATTAAGTAGATAGCTTCCAAATCAGGTTTGAACAAACAGAAGAAAAAAATCAGTGAGCATAAAGACAGACCAATTGAAATTTTACAACTAGAGGAAAAAATAAAAGAATTAAAAATAATAAAGAACATATGATCTATGGTACACCAAGAAAAGAACCAATTTGTGAATCATCAGAATTTCAGGAAAGAGAGAGAAGGATCCAGAAGTCTTATTTAAATTAATAATGGTGAGCTGGGAGTTAAGACGGCAGAACAGTAGGGGGATGATATGATTGCCTCATCCTTTAAACACAGCTAAATAAATATATCATTCCAAATACCCAAGAAATTGATCTGAGTGCTGAGAGAACAAACTGCAGAATGAGAGGGAGAAACGAAGCCACATCATGGAAGGCAGGAGCTGCAGAGGTGTGATTCCAGGGAGAAAAAAATCTCAGGTGCTGTGGAGGGGAGGGAGGCTTGGTCTCAGAAAGAGGAGAGAGATAGAGAAGAAGAGAGAAAGCAGTGCACACATGATGGTGCAATAGACACACTTCCCCAAGACTATTGACTGGGAAAACTAGAGGGGCTGATTATTGCAAATATTACAAAGAGCAGAGATTAAAGTCTGAAGTTGTGGAAGTCCGAGCCACTGCTGGGTGGAGACAGGTGGGCATAGAATTTCTCCTGTGGGGAGAGAACCAGAGGCTCAGGAGCAGTCAACATGGACTGAAGATTCCCTGGGACACATTGGGAAAGCTAGGTCCCCTTCTTGGAGTGCATTTGGGAGAGGTGATATGGCCTCTAAGGGGACAAAGAGATGAAGGGTGCCAAAATGCTGTCCTGTTCATTAGCACAGGAAGAGAGACACCTGCTAAGGGCAACAAACCTTTGTGCCAGCTTTTTCCTACACTTTATCATAAACTCTGATACCCTGTGATTCCTGCAACTGCTTTTCTATGAAAAACAGGCACCAGCCACAGCATCCTCAGTTGGAGGATCAGCATGAATCCATGGTGCCCTGGGTCCTGAAAACTTGGAGTTTTGAAACGTAGCCACATGCCTGAGACAAATCACAGAAATACTGTAGAAAGATCTCTTGCTATCCTGATTTGTCTTCCCTTGTAGCTTAGGGATTTCTTTTGTTTTGCTGCTTTTTTAAATAATATTTTTAAATTATATTATGTTAGTCACCATACAGTACAACTTAGTTTTTGATGTAGTGTTCCATGATTCATTATTTGAGTGTAACAAGTGCACCATGCAATATGTGCCCTCCTTAATACCCATCACCAGCTTATCCCAATCCCCCACCAACCTATGCTCTGAAGCCTTCAGTTTGTTTCCCAGAGACCACAGTCTCTCATGGTTCATCCCCTTCTGTTTTCCCCCCTTCATTCTTCCCTTCCTTCTCATATCGATCTTCCCGCTATTTCTTATGTTCCATAAATGAGTGAAACCATATGATAATTGTCTTTTTCTGCTTGAATTATTTCACTGAGCATAATCTCCTCCAGTTCCGTCCATGTTTCTGCAAATGTTGTGTAATCGTTCTTTCTGATGGCTGAGTAATATTCCATTGTATATATGAACCACAACTTCTTAATCCAGTCATCTGTTGAAGGACATCTCAGCTCCATCCACAATTTAGCTATTGTGGACAATGCTGCTATGAACATTGGGGTGCATATGGCCCTTCTCTTCACTCCTTCTGTATCTTTGGGGTAAATACCCAGTAGTGCAGTTGCTGGATCACAGGGTAGCTCTACTTTTAACTTCTTAAGGGACCTCCACACTGTTTTCCAAAGTGGCTGTACCAACTTGCATTCCCACCAACAATGTAGGAGGGATCCCCTTTCTCCACATCCTCTCCAACATCTGTTGTTTCCTGCCTTGTCAATATTTGCCATTCTAACTGGTGTAAGGTGGTATCTCAATGTGGTTTTGATTTGAATTTCCCTGATGGCTAATGATTTTGAACATTTTTTCCTGTGTCTGTTAGCCATTTGTATGTCTTCATTGGAAAAGTGTCTGTTCATATTTTCTGCCCATTTTTTGTTATGATTATTTGTTTTTGTGTTTGAGTTTGAGAAATTCTTTGTAGATCTTGGATACAAGTCTTTTATCTGTAGTGTCATTTGCAAATATATTCTCCCATTTCATGGGCTGCCTCTTAATTTTTTGATGGTTTCGTTCGCTGTGCAGAAGCTTTTTATCTTGATGAAGTCCCACGAGTTCATTTTTTCTTTTGTTTCTCTTGCCTTTGGACATATGTCATGAAAAAAGTTGCTGTGGCCGATGTGAAAGAGGTTGCAGCCTATGTTCTCCTCGAGGATTTTGATGGATTCCTGTCTCACATTGTGGTCTTTCATCCATTTGGAGTTTATCTTTGTGTATGGTGTGAGCAAGTGGTCAAGATTCATTCTCTTGCATGTAGCTGTCCAATTTTCCCAGCACCATTTATTGAAGAGGCTGCCTTTTTTCCACTGGATATTTTTCCTGCTTTGGCAAACATTAGTGGCCCAAGGAGCCCAGGGTCCATTTCTGGGTTCTCTGTTCTGTTCCATTGGTCTATGTGTCTGTTTTTGTGCCAGTACCATGCTGTCTTTGTGATCACAGCTTTGTAGTACAGCTTGAAATCTGGCAATGTGATGCCCCCAGCTTTGTTTTTCCTTTTCAACAATTTGTTGGTGATTCAGGGCCTTTTCTGGTTCCACACAAATTTAAGGGCTGTTTGTTCCAGTTCTTTGAAAAATGTCATTGGTATTTTGATCAGGACGGCATTGAAAGTGTAGATTGCTCTGGGTAGCACAAACATTTTAACTATGTTAATTCTTCCGATCCATGAGCATGGAATATTTTTCCATCTTTTTGTGTCTTCTTCAATGCTTTTCAAGAGTGATCTGTAGTTTCTAGAATATAGATCCTTTACCACTCTGGTTAATTTAATTCTGGGATAACATATGATTTTGGGTGGTATTGTAAATGGAATCGATTCCCTAATTTCTGTTTCTTCAGTCTCATTGTTCATGTATAGAAATGCAACTGATTTCTGAGCATTGATTTTGTATCCCGCCACATTACTGAATTCCCTTTTTGTTGTCTGTAGTTTGGGGGTGGAGTCTTTTGGGTTTTCCATATACAGTATCATGTCATCTGTGAAGAGAGACAGTTTGACTTCTTCTTTTCTGATTTGGGTACCTTTTATCCCTTTTTGTTGTCTGTTTGCTGTTGCTGGGATTTTTAGCACTATGTTGAATAATAATGGCAAGAGTGGGCATTCTTGTTGTGTTCCCTTTCTTAAGAGAAAGGCTTTCAGCTTGTCCCCATTGAGAATCATATTAGCTGTAGGTTTTTCATAGATGGTTTTTAATGAAATTGAGGAATGTATCCTGTGTGAGTACACTCTGAAGGGTTTTAATCAGGAAAGGATGCTGTATTTTGTCAAATACTTTTTCTGCGTCAATTGAGAGGATCATCTCTTCTCGTTGATGTAATCTATCCCACTGATTGATTTGCGAATGTTGAACCAAACTTGCTTCCCAGGGATGAATCCCACTTGGTCAATAATGGATAATCCTTTTAATGTACTGTTGGATCCTATTAGCTAGGATCTTGTTGAGAATTTTGGCATCCATGTATATCAGGGATATCGTTCTATAATTCTCCTTTTTGATGCAGTCTTTGCCTGGTTTGGGAATCAAGGTAATCCTGGCCTCAAAGAATGAATTTGATAGTTTTCCTTCTGTTTCTATTTTTTGAAACAGCTTCAGGAGAATAGGTATTATTTCTTCTTTGAATGTTTGGTAGAATTCCCCGGAGAATCCATCACTCCCTGGACTCTTGTTTTTGATCACTGCTTCAGTGCTGGAGATGTTCATTTGTAGAGATCCGGATGTATTTTCCTGCATCTCAGGCTGATTCCGTGTGTTTTCTGGATGGTCTTGTACCTATCCAGCTTGGCTCAGGGGAACAGCTGAAAAAGAGGACCCCTACTCCTCCACCATCTTAACTCCTCCCCTGATTTGCAAATGTTGAACCACCTTGCATCCCAGGGATGAAGCCCACCTGGTCATAATGGATAACTCTTTTAATGTACGGGTGGATCCTATTAGCTAGGATCTTGTTGAGAATTTTGGCATCCATATTCATCAGGGACATCTGACTGTAATTCTCCTTTTTGATGGGATCTTTGCCTGGTGTGGGGAGCAAGGTAATACCGGCCTCAATGAATGAGTTTGGTAGTTTTCCTTCTGTTTCTATTTTTTGAAACAGCTTCAGGAGAATAGGTATTATTTCTTCTTTGAATGTTTGGTAGAATTCCCCGGAGAATCCATCAGGCCCTGGACTCTTGTTTTTGGGGAGGTTTTTGATCACTGCTTCAATCTCTTCAGAGTTAATCAGTCTGTTTAAATAATTTCTTCCTGTTTCAGTCTTGGTAGTTTATAGGTTTCAAGGAAGGCGTCCGTTTCTTCCCAGTTGTTTAATTTTTCGCATAAAGTTGTTGATAAAACTTTCTAATGAGCCTTCCTATTTCATTGGTGTTGGTCGTGATCTCTCCCCTTTCATTCATAATTTTATTAATTTGGGTCTTTTCTCTATTCTTTTGAAAAAGTCTGGCCAGTGGCTTATTGATCTTATTTATTCGTTCAAAAAACCAGCTTCTAGCCATTCTGGAAAACAGTGTGGAGTTCCCTTAAAATGTTAAAAATTGAGCTACCCTATGACCCAGCCATTGCACTACTGGATATTTACCCCCAAAGACTCAGACGTAATAATGAGAAGGGCCATATGCACCCCAATGTTCATAGCAGCATTGTCCACAATAGCTAAATCATGGAAGGAACTGAGATGCCCTTCAACAGATGACTGGATTAAGAAGTTGTGGTCCATATATACAATGGAATATTACTCAGCTATGAGAAAGAACGAGTTCTCAACATTTGCTGCAACATGGACGGCACTGGAGGAGATAATGCTAAGTGAAATAAGTCCAGCAAAGAAAGACAATTATCATATGATTTCTCTCATCTATGGAACATAAGAACTAGGAAGATCAGTAGGGGAAGAAAGGGATAAAGAAAAGGGGGTAAGCAGAAGGGGGAATGAAGCTTGAGAGACTATGGACTCTGAGAAACAAACTGAGGGCTTCAGAGGGGAGGGGGCTGGGGGAATGGGATAGACTGGTGATGGGTAGTAAGGAGGGCCCATATTGCATGGTGCACTGGGTGTTATATGCAACTAATGAATCATCGAACTTTACATCAGAAACCAGGGATGTACTATATGGTGACTAACATAATATAATAAAAAAAACATTTAAAAATATTTGCAGAAAATATGAACAGACACTTTTCCAATGAAGACATACAAATGCCTAAAATACACAGGACAAAATATTCAAAATCATTAGCCATCAGGGAATTTCAAATCAAAACCGCATTGAGATACCTCCTTGCACCAGTTAGAATGGCAAAAATTGACAAGGCAGGAAACAACAGATGTTGGAGAGGATGTGGAGAATGGAGATCCCTCTTGCACTGTTGGTCGGAATGCAAGTTGGTGCAGTCACTTTGGAAATCAGTGTGGAGGTCCCTTAAATAGCTAAAAATTGAGCTGCCCTATGATCCAACAATTGCACTACTGGGTATTTACCCCAAAGATACAGACAGAGTGAAGAGAAGTGCCATCTGCACCCCAATTTTCCTAGCAGCATTGTCCACAACAGCTAAATCATGGAAGGAGCCAGGATGCCCTTCAACAGATGACTGGATTAAGAAGTTGTGGTCCATACATAATGGAATATTACTCAGCCATCAGAATGAACGATTACACAACATTTGCAGTAACATGAACGGGACTGGAGGAGATTATGCTAAGTGAAATAAGCAGAGAAAGACAATTATCATATGGTTTCACTCATTTATGGAACATAAGAAATAGGAAGATTGGTAGGAGAAGGAAGGGAAGAATGAAGGGGTGGTGTAAACAGAAGGAGGAATGAACCATGAGAGACTGTGGACTCTGGGAAACAATTGAGGGCTTCAGAGGGGAGGTAGTTGGGGGATTGGGATAGGCCAGTAATGGCTATTAAGTAGGGCACATGTTGGATCATGCCCTGGGTGTTATACACAAATATTGAATCATGGAACATTACATCAAAATCTAAGGATATACTGTATGGTGACTAACATAAAAAATTATTATTAAAACATAAAGTAAAAATATAAAAAAATAAGTAAAATAATATAAAAACTTTAAAAAGGGGGGGAATTACCCAATTTTATAATTTAAGTAGTTAATGGAGGACATTGATGAAAAATAGTAGAGATAGAAATGCATCACGGTCTAGGCAACATTCTAATACATGTAGTCTTCACAGCCATCTTCTCTAGGAAACGGTCCCTGGTTAGGTTTAAATTCAGTCAGGTACTGGTTTGGCTGCCTCCCTGTGGGGTGCTCATGTCCAGAAGCAGCTAGACCAATGATGGGAAGGAGATCACATTAGATTGATCAGGAGGAAACCTCACATGGGATTCTTAAGAATAGTAGTTGTCCTTGTGACTTAGGTGGCTGTCCTGTGCCCAAGACAGAGAACTTTGTAAAAGGCAGGAATAAAGAGAGGGCATTAAGTTTCTCGATGTTATTACCATTATAGCCAGGGTACTAAGATCTATCAATCTCATTACTGGGTATTTATTCAAAGAATATGAAAATGCTGATTCAATGGGATATATGCACCCCTATGTTTATAGCAGCATTCTTTACAATACCCAAATTATGGAAGCAACCTAAGAGTCCATTGATAGACAAATGGATATAGAAGAGATGGTATGTGTATGTTTATATATACAAAATATTATATATGTTATAGTAATATATATAATGTATTATGCATATGCCATATATAATAAAATATTATCTAGCCATGAAAAAGAATGAAATCTTGCCATTTGCGACAACACAGATGGATCTAGAGGGTATAATACTAAGGGAAATAAGTCACTCAGGAAAAGACAAATACCATATGATTTCCCTCATATTTGAACTTTAAGAAACAAAACAAATGAACAAGGGGGAAAAAAAGAGAGAGAAACCCCGAACAGACTCTTAGCTATAAAGAACAAATAGATGGTTAAGAGAAGAGCTGGGTAGAGGGGGTGGGTGAAATAAGTGACAGGTATTAAGAGTACACTGATTTTGATGAACACTGAGTAATACATGGAATTGTTGAATCAATATATTGTACACCTGAAGTGAATATAACACTGTATGTTAATTACACAGGAATTAAATTTTAAAAATAAATGAAATTTAAGGTGAACAGTGAATTATTCTAGCAATAAGTAACATTTAAACCATATGTACGCAAATTATTTTTTTAAATTTTATTTAAATTCTATTTAGTTTACATACAGTGTATTATTGGTTTTAGAGGTAGAATTTAGTGATTTATCGGTTGCATATAACACCCAATGCTCCTTACATCAAGTGCCCTCCCTAATGCCCATCACACAATTACCCCATTCCCCCACCCACCTCCTCTTCAGCAACCCTGTTTGTTTCCTGTAATTAAGAGTCTTTTATGGTTTGCCTCACTCTCTGTTTTATTTTATTTTTCCTTCCCTTACCCTATGTTCATCTGTTTTGTTTCTTAAATTCCACATATGAGTGAAATCATATGGTATTTGTATTTCTTTGACTGACTTATATCCCAATTTTTTCTGAATCCCAGTGAGTATCTTTATGATTGTTGCTTTAAATTCTCCATCAGGCAGGTTCCTTATATCTGTTTAACTTAGTCTCTAGTCATGACCTTATCTTGTTCTTTCATTTGCGATGGATTCCTCTCTCTGGGTATTATGTCTAAGTCTCTGTCTTCTTCTGTGTATTTTAGAACTTGTTATGTTTCTGCTCCTGAGAGTAATGGTTTTATGAAGAGGTCATCTAGTGTCCAGGGCCTGGTGCTTCAGGGAGTGTCTTTGGTGTGTGCTGCGTGTGCTTTGCTGTTGTTTTGGCTGCTCTATTCTTCAATCTAGTCATCTGCAGAGGCTATCATTGTGTGCAGTGGGCAGTGTTTGGATCTTTGCCAGAATGTGACAAGTTTTAACTGCTTATTCAATGAGACCTGATGCTCCTTCCCCTAGAACTGAAACCCTGCAGAACTCTCTGCTTGGGAGATGTGGTGGGACAGGAGTTTCTGCTGGACTTTTGGGAAAGGGACCCACCATGCTTAGACTGAGGTAAGCTTGACCTTGAAGGGAAGTTCTGCCAAAGCTCAAGGGGGTGGAGCCTGGTGTAAGCAGGTTAGGCAGCCTAGGTGGGCACGGCTCTGTTTCCTGCATGTGGCCATGTGTTTATGCTGAGGTATGGGAAAAGGAAATGGTGCCAGCCAGCTCCTTTGCTCCCAGAGAGACATCTCCATCAATGCTGTTTCTCAGGAATGTGCTTCAAGAAGAGTGAATAATCTCCCCCTCCCCCCTCCATTTGTCCCAGGCATTTTTCAGATCGCTGTTTCCACAGTCTGCCTTCTACTTGTTTGCCTGCCTTCTCTCCAGGAGCAGAGCAGTGTCCCCCAAGCTCTATCTCAACCAACCCTGCTGACTTTTAAAACTCCAAGCTTTAGGGACATAGTGTGGGTGGGGGTTTGAGCTGTTCTTCTGGGGGAGGGGCCCACTGTACTTGGACTGAGGCAAGCCTGACCAAGAAGGGCAGTAGTGCCAGAGTGCAGGGGTGTGAGACTTGGTGTAAGCAAGATAGGCAACCTGTGTCAGCTCTGCTCTACCTGTGAAGGTGTCTCTGTGTTTATACTGAGGGGAAACTCCTTTGTCTCTAGAGAAGTGTCTTGGTGAATGCTGCCTCTCAGAAATGTGCTCCAAGAAGATCAATTAATCTTCCCCTTCTGTGTCTTAGGCATTTTTCAGTTTGCTGTTTTCACACTGTCTGACCCTTCATTGTTTAATGGGGCAATGTAGAGTGGTGTCCTCAGGGCTCTATCCCAGCCAAGCCTGCTAAACATTAAAACGTCAGTCTCATTTTCCCAGCCAATGGCTTTGAGGAAATGTTCTCCTTGTGTGTTCCCCTGTGTGCTCCTCTTTCTCTTGCTTTTCTCTGTAACCATGGCTCCCTCCTCTCTGCAATACCTTTGACCCATTATCCCTCTAAACCATGGTCCACACTTCCTTCTTCTTCAATATGGCTTCTCTCTAGTTGTGGAATGTGTTCTGTCAGTCTTCACGTTGATTTCTGGGGTATTTAGAATGATTTGGTAGTTATCGAGTTATGTTCCTGGGACCACACAAGCCAAAGGTACTTCTACTCAGTGACTGTTTCTATCTTACAAATCCTACAGAACTAGAAATGCAGCTTTAGAGGCAATTTAAAGTTTAACTATTAACTATTTTCTCTCTGTTAAAAGGACAGAATTTTGTTTTTTTGGACTTTTGTCTGCTTAAATATTTTTGAGCTGAAACATTTTAAAGGGTTTGGTAAACTAGAACTATTTGATATCCTAAATTACATGGGAATTACTGTCAAATAAGAAGTAATTCTAACATCAGGGAAATACAAATCAAAACCATAATGAGATACCACCTTAACACCAGTCAGAATGGCTAAAATTAACAAGACAGGGAAGAACAAATGTTGGTGAGGATGTGGAGAAAAGGGAACCCTCTTACACTGTTGGTGGGAATGCAATCTGGTATAGCCACTCTGGAAAATGGTTTGGAGGTTCCTCAAGAAGTTAAAAATAAAGTTATCCTATGATCCAGTAATTGTACTACTAGATTTTTACTCTGAATATACAAATATAGTGATCTGAAGGAGCACCTGGACCCCAATGTTCATAACAGCAATGTCCACAATAGCCGAACTGTGGAAAGAGCCAAGATGTCGACTGACAGATGAATGGATAAAGAGGTGTGGTTCATATATACAAAGAAATATTACTCAGTCATCAGAAATGATGAATACTTAACATTTACATCAATGTGGATGGAACTGGAGGGTATTAAGCTGAAAGTAATAAATCAAAGGATGAAAGACAATTATCATATGGCTTCACTCATATGTGGAATATAAGAACAGCAGAAGGATCATAGAGTAAGGGAGGAAAAGCTGAGGGGAATTCATCAGAGAGGGAGAAAAACCATGAAAGACTCAACTATAGGAAACAAACAGGATTGCTGGAGGGGAGGTTGGTGGGGGGATGGGGTAATTGGATGGATAGGGTAATTAGGTGATAGGCATTGAGTAGGGCATGTGATGTGATGAGCACTGGGTGTTATATGCAACTGGTAAAGTATTAAACACTACTTTTGAAACTAAAGATGTACTAATGTTGGCTAATTGAATTTAAATAAAAAGTTAAAAGAGTATAGTCCTAGCATAAGTGTAGACAAAGTTAAAAAAACACAAAGTGTATGTAGAAACCATACACATCAGGCCAGCTGATTTTCAGAAAAAGTGTCAAAAGGAGATAGAAATGAATCCTTTCCTCATAAAAATTAAGGATCATAGACATTAATAAAAAAGTGAAAACTATAAAAACTTTGAGGATATTACATAGTACAGTATCTTTCCAAACTTCCAGTTGGTGAAGAGTTCCTCGGGAAAGGAAGCTAAATAAAGGGGTAAAAGGTCATATTTGCCTCCATTAAAGTTAAAACCTTCTTCTCTTCAAAAAGACTGTTATGAATATAAAAAGCCACACCACATACTGAGAGGAAATATTTGTAGTAAGTGTATCTGACAAAAACACATTCAGGATATATGAATTTAATTCAGTAATAAAAAATGATCAACACAATTAAAAATTTTTTCTCTCAGAATTCAACTTAATTAACATATATTGTATTAGTTTCAGAGGTAGAATTCAGTGTATCATCAGTTGCATACAACACCCAGTGCTCATTACTTCAAGTGGTCTCCTTAGTGCCCATCACCCAGTTACCCCATCTGCGCTTCCACATCCTCTCCAGCAACCTTCACTTTGTTCTTTATATCCTTTTCTGCTTTCCTCTTATTTTATTTTTCCTTCCCTTCCCTTCCCCTATGTTCATCTGTTTTGTTTCTTAAACTCCACATATGATTGAAATCATATGATATTTGTATTTTTCTGACTGACTTATTTCACTTAACATAATACCCTCTAGGTCCATCCACATTGTTGCAATTGGCAAGGTTTCATTTCTTTGATGGCTTAGTAATATTCCATTCTACATATATACCACTTCTTTATGTATTCATCTCTGAAGGACATCTGGGCTCTGTACATAGTTTGGCTATTATGGATATTGCTGCTATAAAATTGGGGTGCATGTGCCACTTCGAATCACTATTTTTCTATCCTTTGGATAAATATCTAGTACTGCAATTGCTGGGCCATAGGGTAACTTTATTTTTAACTTTTTGAGGAACCTCCATACTGTCTTCCAGAATGACTGCACCAGTTTGCATTCCCACCAACAGTGTAAGATTGGTTCCCATTTTTGATCATCCTCAGCAACATCTGTTCCCTGAGTTGTTACTTTTAGCCATTCTGATCAGTGTTAGGTGGTTTCTCGTTGTGGTTTTGACTAGTATTTCTCTGATGATGAATGATGTTGAGCATTTTTCATGTGTCTGTTGGCCATTTGTATTTCTTTCTTCTTCTTTTTTTTTTTTTGAGAAATGTCTGTTTATGTCTTCTGCCCATTTCTTGACTGCATTCTTTGTTTTTGGGGTACTGAGTTTGGTAAGTTCTTTATAGATCTTGGATATTAGCCTTTTATCTGATAAGACATTTGGAAATATTTTCTCCCATTCCCTAGGTTGTCCTTTGGTTTTGTCAACTGTTTCCTTTGCTGTGCAAAAATATTTTATCTTGATGAAGTTCCAATAGTTCATTTTTGTTTTTGTTTCTCTCACCTTTGATTTGTCCAGCAAGAATTTGCTGTGGCTGAGGTAGAAGGGTTTGTTGCCTGTGTTCTTCTCTAGGATTTTGACGGATTCTTGTCTCACATTTTGGTCTTTCATCCATTTTAAGTTTACCTTTGTATATGGTGTAAGAAAATGGTCTTTCATTCTTCTAATTGTAGCTGTCCAATTTTTCTGACACCATTTGTTGAAAAGACTGTCTTTTTTCCATTTGATATTCTTTCCTGCTTTGTCAAAGGTTAGTTGGCCATAGAGGTGAGGGTCCATTTCTGGGTTCTCCATTTTTTTCCATTGATCTATGTGTCTGTTTTTGTGCCAGTACCATACTATCTTGTTGATTACAGCTTTGTAATAGAGCTTGAAGCTTAGCATTGTGATGCCATCAGCTTTGGATTTGTTTTTCAATGTTTTTCTGGCTATTTAGGGTCTTTTCTGGTTCCATACAAATTTTAGGATTGTTTGTTCCTGCTCTGTGAAAGATGTCCATGGTATTTTGATAGGTATTGCATTAAATGTGTAGATTGCTCAGGATAGCATAGACTTTTAAATAATATTTATTTTTCCAATCCATGAGCATGGAATGATTTTCCATCTCTGTATTTTCCTCAATTTCTCTCATAAACATTCTGCAGTTTTTAGAGTACATGTCTTTTACATCTTTTTTCTTTTTAAAGTTCAATTAGCCAACATGTAGTACATCATTAGTTCTTGATGTAGTGTTCAATGCTTCATTAGTTGCATAACACCTAGTCCTCTACCTCTTTGGTTAGGTTTATTCCTAGGTATCTTATGGTTTTAGGTGCAATTGTAATTGGATCAATTCTTAATTTCTCTTTCTTCAGTCACATTGTTTGTGTATAGAAATGCAATTAATTTCTGTGCATTGATTTTATACCCTGCCAAGTTGTTGATTGCTGTATGAGTTCTAGCAATTTTGGGGTGGAGTCTTTTAGGTTTTCCATATAAAGTATCATGTCATCTGTGAAGAGTGAGAGTTTGACTTCTTATTTACCAATTTGAAATAGTTTATTTCTTTTCAATGTCTGATTCCTGAGGCCAGGACTTCTAGTACTATGTTGAACAACAGTGGTGAGGGTGGGCATCCCTGTTGTGTTCCTGATCTTAGGGGAAAAGGTCTCTTTTTCCCCATTGTGAATGTTATTTGTTGTGGGATTTTCATAGATGACTTTTAGGATATTGAGATGTGTTCCCTCTATCCCTACACTTTGAAGAGTTTTAATCAAGAAAGGATGATGTATTTTGTCAAATGTTTTTTTCTGCATCAGTTGAGAGGATCATATAGTTCTTGTCTTTTTTAAATTATTATTAATGTGTATATCACATTGATTGATTTGACCATGTTGAGCCACCTTTCTAGCCCAGGAATAAATCCCACTTGGTGGTGGTGAGTAGTCTTTTTTTTTTTTAAATATTTTTATTTATTTATTTGACAGAGAGAGACAGCCAGCGAGAGAGGGAACACAAGCAGGGGGAGTGTAAGAGGAAGAAGCAGTCTCTGAACAGAGCAGGGAGCCTGATGCAGGGCTCAATCCCAGGACCCTGGGATCACGCCCTGAGCCGAAGGCAGACGCTAAACGACTGAGACATCCAGGCGCCCCAGGGAATAATCCTTTTAATGTACTGTTGGATCTTATTGGCTAGGATCTTGGTGAGAATTTTGGCATCCATGTTCATCAGGGAAATTTGTAATTCTCCTTTTGGTGGGGTCTTTGGTTTTGGATCAAGATAATATTGGCCTCATAGCACAAATTTGGAAGTTTTCCTTCTATTTCTATTTTTTTTAAAAGATTTTATTTATTTATTTGACAGAGATAGAGACAGCCAGAGAGAGAGGGAACACAAGCAGGGGGAGTGGGAGAGGAAGAAGCAGGCTCATAGCGGAAGAGCCTGATGTGGGGCTCGATCCCACAACGCCGGGATCACGCCCTGAGCCGAAGGCAGACGCTTAACCGCTGTGCCACCCAGGCGCCCCTCTATTTCTATTTTTTGAAACAGCTTCAGAAGAATAGGTATTATTTTTTCTTTAAATGTTTAGTAGAATTCCTCTGGGAAGCCTGCTGGCCATGGACTTTGTTTGTTGAGAGATTTTTGATTACTGCTTCAATTTCCTTGCTGGTTATGGGTCTGTTCCAGTTTTCTATTTCTTTCTGTTTCAGTTTTGGTACTTTATATGTTTCTAGGAATGCATCCATTTCTTCCAGATTAACTAATTTTTTGGGATATAATTGCTTATAATGTTCTCTTAGAATTGTTTGTATTTTTGTGGTGTTGGTTGTGATCCCTCTTCTTTCATTGATGATTTTATTTATTTGGGTGCTTTCTCTTGTCTTTTGGTAATTCTGGCTAGGGGTTTATTGATCTTAATAATTCTTTCAAAGAACCAGCTTCTAGTTTCATTTTTCCATTTTACTGTTTTTTTTAAAATTTCTATATCACTTATTTCTTCTCTAATGTTTATTATTCCTTTTCTTCTACTGGATTTATGTTTTATTTGCTGTTCTTTTTCCAGCTTCTTTAGGTGTAAGGTAAGGTTGCATATTTGAGACTTTTCTTTTTTTTTTTAGAAAGTCCTTATTGCCATATATACTTCCTTCTTAAGACTGCTTTTGCTGAATCTCAACAGATCTGAACTGTTGTGTTCATTTTCATTTGCTTTGATGTATTTTTTTAAAAAAATTCTTCTTTAATTCCCCTATTGACCTATTCATTCCTTGGTATGTTCTTTAACCTCTCTGTGTATTTATGGTTCTTCCAAAACTTTTTTTGTTTGACTTCAAGTTTTAAAGCCTTGTGGTCTGAAAATATGCAGGGCATTAATCTCAGTCTTTTTGTACCAGTTGCAAATG
The DNA here is from genome assembly GCF_002007445.2 of Ailuropoda melanoleuca. NCBI lineage: Eukaryota > Metazoa > Chordata > Mammalia > Carnivora > Ursidae > Ailuropoda > Ailuropoda melanoleuca. The sequence goes on along the minus strand of NC_048222.1, from coordinate 77,933,675 downwards.
GTTTTGTGACCCAGTATGTGATCTATTCTGGAGAATGTTCCATGTGTACTTGAGAAGAATGCATATTCTGCTGCTTTCCGATGAAATGCTGTTAATAAATTTGTTAAGTCCATCTATCCAGTGTGTCATTCAAAACCCTTGCTTTTTTGTTGATCTTCTTCTTACATGATCTGTCTGTTGTCGTGAGTGGAGTGTTAACATTGCCTACTATTATTGTATTATTATCAATGTGTGTCTTTAATTTTGTTATTAATTGGCTTATATATTTGGCTGCTCCCATGTTGGGGGGATAAATATTTATAATTTTTTTATATTCTTATCGGATAGACCCTTTTATTATGATATAGTGTACTTCTTCAGCTCCTATTACAATATCTGGTTGAAAATCTAGTTTTCCTGATATAAGGACAGTTACCTCATCTTTCTTTTGGTGTCCATTGGCATGATAAATTGTTCTCCACCCTCTTATTTTTAATCTGGTGGTGCCTTTGTGTCTAAAACAGGTCTCCTCTACACAGCATATTCAAGGGTCTTGGTTTTGTTTTTTTTTTCATTTTAATGCTTTATGTCTTTGGAGCATTTAGTCCATTTACATTCAGAGTAATTATTGAAAGATATGAAGTTAGTGGCATTGTATTACCTGTAAAGTCACTACTCCTTTGATTGTCTCTATTCCTTTCTGATCTTTGTTACTTTTGGGCTCTCTCTTCGCTCAAAGGAGTTCCTTTAATATTTCTTGCAGGGCTGGTTTAATCTTCACAAATTCCTTTAGTTTTCATTTGTCCTGGAAACTCTATCTCTCCTTGTATTCTGAATGACAGTCTTACTGGATAAAGTACTCTTGGTTACATATCTTTCCCATTTAGTGTGTTGTATATATCATGGCAGTCCTTTATGTCCTGTCATGGCTCTGTGGACAGGCTCCTGCCAGCCCAATGTTTCCACCCTTGTCCAGGGCTGCTTTCAGGATTTTCTCTTTATCTTTGAAATTTGCAAGTTTCACTATTATATGTTTAGATGTTGACCTATTTTTATTGATTTGAGGGGGGTTTTCTGTGCCTCCTGGGTTCTCCCCCAGATTCAGGAAGTTCTCAGCTATAATTTGTTTAAATAAACAATCTGCCCTCTCTCTCTCTTCATTTTTTGGGACTCCTACTATCTGGATGTTATTTTGCTTTATGGAGTCACCAATTTCTCAAAGTCCCTATTTGTGATCCAGTAGTTGTCTTCCTCTTTTCTTTTCAGCTTCCTTATTCTCCATTATTTTGTCTTCTATGTCACACTGACTCTCTCTTCTGTCTCATTTATCCTTGTTGTTAAAGACTCCATTCGTGACTGCATCTCAGTAATAGCATTTTTAATTTTAGTCTGATTAGATTTTAGTTCTTTTATTTCTACAGTAAGGGATTCTGTAGTGTCTTCTATGCTTCAAGCCTAGTATCTTTATAATTGTTTTTAAAAAATCTAGTTCAGACATTTTACTTATATCCTTATTGATTAAATACCTGGTGGTGAGTATTACCTCCTGTTCTTTCTTTTGAGGTGATTTTTTTTTCCATCTAGTCATTGTGTTCAGAAAAGAAAGGAGGAAAGAAAAAGTACAAGAAATAAAAACATCAAAAGCAATAACAGCAACAACAACAAAAACTTCAGGAAGTGTTTCTGGCATATGGTGTGTACACTCTTTTGTTGTGTTTTGGCTCCTCTTTCCCACTGGTCCTTCTTCTACAGAGTTCCTCCTTGCTTGTATTGAGGAGTAGGTGTCCTTTGATTTGTTTGTCAAAATAAGCCTGTAAAGGAGAAAAGAAAAGAAGACAAAATAAAATGAAAAACAAAAATAAAAAACAAAAGTCTGATCCAAGATAAGAGAAGAGGAAATGGAACAAAGATGGAAACAGACAAACAATAAATTATAAGCCTTATTCTAAAAAATAGGAAAGAAGAAAGGGAAAAAAAAAGTAGGAAAAGAAGAAAAGTGAAGGGGAAAAAAAAGATGAAGCTGATCTAAAAAATAGGAAAAGGAAACAAAAGAACCAACAAATGAACAAAAGATTATGAGTCTGATTTTAAAAAAAAGTGTGTGTGTGAGAGATAAAGATTAAAGAAATATATATATATATATGATAAAGAATAAAACATAAGAAATAGAAAATAAAATATTTATGGAACATAAGAAACGGCAGGGAGATCGGTAGGAGAAGGAAGGGAAGAATGAAGTGGGGGTAAAGAGAAGACGGAATGAACCACGAGAGACTGTGGACTCTAGGAAACAAACTGAGGGCTTCAGAGGGGAGGGTTTGGGGGATTGGGATAGGCCAGTGATGGGTATTAAGGAGGGCACGCATTGCATGGAGCACTGGGTGTTATACACAATGAATCATGGACAACCACATCAAAAACTAATGATGTACTTAACAGCAATGTCCACAATAGCTAAATCATGGAAGGAACCAAGATGCCCTTCAACAGATGACTGGATTAAGAAGTTGTGGTCCATATATACAATGGAATATTACTCAGCTATCAGAAAGAATGAGCTCTCAACATTTGCTGCAACATGGATGGCACTGGAGGAGATAATGCTAAGTGAAATAAGTCAAGCAGAGAAAGACAATTATCATATGGTTTCTCTCATCTATGGAACATAAGTACTAGAAAGATCGGTAGGGGAAGAAAGGGATAAAGAAAAGGGGGGTAATCGGAAGAGGGAATGAAGCATGAGAGACTATGGACTATGAGAAACAAACTGAGGGCTTCAGAGGGGAGGGGGCTGGGGGAATGGGATAGACTGATGATGGGTAGTAAGGAGGGCACGTATAGCATGGTGCACTGGCTGTTATACGCAAAATGAATCATCGAACTTTACATCGGAAACTGGGGATGTACTGTATGGTGACTAACATAATATAATAAAAAAACATTAAAAAAATATATAAAAAAAGAATAATCAGAGAACTAACACCAGAGGGATTTTTAAGGCATGATAAGAAACCTACCCCCAAGGATTGATGAATGGTTGGGTGAATTAATCTGGGATATTAAATAAAACTACTCTAATGGACTCCATTTTAAAGCAAAAGTGTTAGCTTTTACCACTGCTTATTGGATATGTCCTTAGGTGAAATAGAACAATTAAATCTTGATCTTGACATTAAAAAAAAAAACTAATGATGTACTGTATGGTGACTAATATAACATAATACAAAATTTAAAAAATTATATTTTATTTATTTATTTTTAAATTAAGAAAAGAGGAGGAAAAAAAAGAAGGAAGTCTGGTCCTATTTCCCCTGGAAGCTGATGTTTTGGAGCTTTCTTTAATCAGTAGACTTGGTATATATGGACGCCTGTGTTCTGAGGGAGAGGCCTGCTGGGGTGACTCACAAGCTGACTTGCCCTTCCCTGTAAAGATATGTCTGTCAGGCACAGGGGGACAGAATTTAGTGTAGGGAACTCCAACCTCCAGTGGAGGTGCTGTATTTCTCTCTGAAGTAGGACTGTGCTTGTGGGCAGGAAGAGGAAGGGGTGGTGGAGGATGTAGAATATTGTGTCACCTGCCCTGTTTTCCCTGGGGAGTGGGACTCCAAGACACTGCTGTTCAGAAGGCCTTCTTACAAAAGCAATCTCCTGTGGCCAGGTTTTCATCAGCTCCCTGCCCTTAACCTGTCTGCACCTGGACAGTCGGAATGCCCAGAGCCACAGATCTCCTGTATTTTATCTCTGTCCAGTCGCTGGGATTCAAAACTCCAAGTTTTAAAGGACCTGGTAAGGTGTGGGCCCACACTTATCCCCCAGAGGAGAGGCTCAGGGCATGCTCAGCACCATCCTGCCCCAGAAAAGCCATCACACAGTGTGTGTCCAGGGCCTAGAGTTTATTGCAATGTTCTGTGAAAAGCTGGAATCATGTTATCAGACATCTGCACTTTGCTCAGTCCCCTACTTCCTTCTGTCCCAGAAAAGCAGTCACACAGAGGCTTGAATCTATTGTGGCAGACAGTGAAAAGTGGCAGCCAGGTTACCTGCAATCTACTCCATTCTCTCTGCTCTCTGCTCAGTTCAGCTGCTGCAAAGCAACCACTAAGCATGCATGCAGAGACTTAAGCCTATTGTGGCTCACAGTGAAAAGTTGTTAAGAGATTTTCTGCCCTCTGCATGAATCTCTGACCCTGCTGTTGAGTGCTGCTCAATAGCTCCCTGGCTGCCCCTTTGTCCTTGCAGAGGCAAAATGAACTCTTCCAAATACCCTCTGGGAAGGGGAGTGATCTCTCCCTGTGCTACCCAGGGGATCTCCTCATTTTGGCTTATTATGTGGACCCTACCCACTGAGCTCTTTCTGACTTTCTCCCTCTTCCTGACTTTGCTCTGAAAAAGGGTTACCTCCCCTTTGCAGCCATGCCACTTTCCTCTCTGCAAATTCATGGTCCCAAATCTCACATCTGCCATGTTCTCTTGCTCCAACTGTGCTGATTATTTCCATAATCCTCAGATCATCTTTCTAATTGTTCAAAACATTTGAACGTTGATCTACCTGTATTTGAAGGACAAGGCAAGTTCAGGGTCCCCTTACTACTCTGCCATCTTAACTCCTCCCCTCTCACAATTTTAAATCAGGCAAAATCATTAAAAAGTATCACCAATTGTCAATAAGCACGTGAAAAACATGTTCAAGATCAATAATTACCAGAGAATGTAAAATACAACTATGTGATATCACTATGTACACTTGAATGTCTAAAACTTAAAAGACTGAATATATAAAGTTTAGATAAAGATATGGAAGAATTGGAATTATCATAACTAGATGTTGGGAGTACAAAATGGTAGAACTATGTTGGAAAACAGTTTGACAGTTTCTTATAAACATACAACTTCCCTATGATCTAGCTATTTTACTAGGTATATACCCAAAAGAAATCACTTATATATGAATATTCATAAAAAGCTTTCTGTGTAATAGCAAAAAAAATGGAAATAATCCAAATGTCTACCAAGAGATGATTAGGTAAACATGGATTCATATTTATACAATGAAGTATTACCCAACTATACCAAGGAACAAACTACTGATGTACAAAACAATATGCAAGAATCTCAAAAATGTTAAGTTGGCTGAAAGAGATAGACATGATAGAGTGTGTACTGTTTGTTTCCCTTTATACAAAATTTCTACAAGAAGTAGAATGAGAACTTTCTGGCATGATGAAAATATTCTATGTCTTGATTATTGTGGTCAAAACTTATTGGCGAGGAGTGATATCAGCAAAATGGCACATTAGGAAGCTCTGAGTCCTTGTTCTTCCATGGAGACATCAAGATATAATCAAAACCTTGCTAAAAAAAAACTAATAGGAAGCTCTGAAAACTAGTTACAAGTCTATAGCAACTTAGTGAACACTCAATCAGGAAAAAGACACGTTTAAATCAGTGGGAAATTTTGTAATTTTTTGCTTGCCTTTTCCCTATCTCTTCTTCTACATATCCCGTGTGACAGGCTTGGTCTAGAGAAGTAAACAGCCCAATTCCAAATCTCCTCATGAACCAAAAGGAGTAAAGCAGATCTTATTTGAAAGATTCTAACCTATTTGGGGGCAGCCTGAAGAAATGGTCTCTTTTTCTTCATTCCTATCCAAGCAGAGGGTTCAGAAAAGCTAGAGGGAGACAAAAATCCACAGATGCCTAGGGCTAGAAATTACAAGTGAAGATATATGGTAGACCACTGAATGCAGCAACCCAGTTCCCAGTTCCTCTTTTGAACCAAATGAAGCAGAAAAGATCTTATTTGTTATAGTCTAACTTATCTGAGGGTTTCATGAAGGACTGGTTTCAGTTTCTTCTCACTCAGAGCTCAAGTAGAGACAAAGACCAGATGGTGCTTAGCAATGTTTTAGGGAGACTAAATTTCACAGACATCTGGGGGAAGAGATTATGGGTGAATACGCAACAATAGAACATCCAGGAAGAGAATCTGGAGTAAGGGTTGATATCTAGTACAGTGGCTATTATAAACTAAACTAACCCCAAAACAGAAACTAACAAGAGTTGGTGCCCTGTGCATTGCTGTTGGGACTGTAAAATGACCCAGCTTCTGTGGAAAACAGCATGACAGTTCTTCAAAAAAATATAGAACTACTGTATTTAACAATTCTACTTAAGGGTAACTATTCAAAAGAATTGAAAGCAGGGACTTAAATAGATGTTTATACACAAATGTTATTACTCATAATAGCCAACAGGTGGAAATAACCCAAATGTTCATTGATGAAAATATGCATGAACAAAATGTGTTATATGCATATGATGGAATATTATCCAATTTTTAAAAGTACAGAAATTCTGACACATGCTACAGAATGGATGAATCTTGAAGACATAGTGCAAAATGAAATAAGCCATAAAAAAGATAAATATTGTATGATTCCATCTATATGAGGGACCTAGAATAGTCAAAATCATAGAGAAATAAATTATAGTAGTGGTTACCAGGGGAAGGAGAATAAATGGAGAATTATAGTTTAATGAATATAGAGTTTTGATTTGGGCTGATGAAAAAGCTCTGGAGATTTATAATGGTGAGCATTGCACAACAATGTGAATGTACTTAACACCACTTGGATTGTACTCTAAAATGATTACAACTGTAAGTGTCATGTTATATGTATTTCACTGCAATTAAAGAAAAACTCATTGAATAATTTTGGTGGGCTTTGAATTATAAGGGTGGTCTCTCTTGCCTAATATATGGCCTGGGAATGGTTAAGACAGAGGAGTATTGTCTCCTGAAATGGCAGGCTAGAGGAAATACGGCTCTGGATTGGTTAGTTTGCATTATGAAAGTCATATCCCCACTAGGTCTTTACCAATTTTTTTTGAAATTGACCATCCCAGCAAAAGGCAGTCTCTCCCCAGCCAGAAATTAAGATGTCCAAACATCATAATACCTACAGAAATTAAAAACACATATGATACAAACATCTACTGAACATTTCACCCAACAGTAGCAGAATATTCAGTCTCGTCAAGTGCACATGGAATATTCTACAGAATAGAACACATGCTATGTCATAAAACAAGCCTTAGTAAATATAAAGAACTTATACAAAGAATGTTCCATGACCACAGTGGGATGAAATTAGAAATCAATAACATATAGAAATTAAAAAAAAACCAGAATAACCAAACCAGTGTTAAAAGACAGAATAAAGTTAGAGGTTTCACATTTCCTGCTTTCAAACTTACTACAAAACCATTACAATCAAGATAGTATGGTACAGACTAAAAGATAGAGATATAATCAAAGAAATAGAATCGAGAGTCCAGAAATAAATCAGTTTTCACATTTGTGGTCAATTGATTTTTTGATAAGATTAGGTAAAGAATAGACTTTTCAACATATGTTGCTGGAGAACTGGTTATCCATGGTCAGAAGAATAAACTCGGATCCCTATACCACAGCATTCATCCACTCAAAGTGGATTAGAGATCTAAACATAATAGCTAAAACCGCAAAGCGTTTAGAAGAAAACAGGGGTAAATCTCTGTGATCTTTGAGTAAGCAATGGTTTCTTAGACATGATAACAAAGACACACACTATAGAAGAAAAAAATACATAAATTGGACTTCATAAAAATTAAAAACAACAACAACAACAACAACAGCAACAATAACAGCAGCAAAGCATATGAGATTCAAGGGACACCTTCAAGAATGTGAGGAGACAATCCAAAGAACTGGAAAAAAAGTTACAAATTATATATCTGATAAAAAATTTGTATATAGAATACACGGAAAACTACATCTCAATAATAAAAGACAAATAATCCAAATAATCCACATTTCTTCAGAGAAGATATACAGATGGCTAGTATGCACAGAAAAAGATCCTCAATATCGTTAGCTATTAAGTACATGTAAATCAAAACCACAATGAGATAACACTTCACACTAAGATGTCTGTTATCAAGAAGACAGATAATAATAAGTGTTTGTGAGGATTTAGAGAAATTAGAACCCTTATACACTGCTGGTAGGAGTGCAAAATGGTGCAGTGACTTTGGGAAGCAGTCTGGTAATTCCTCCAATGACTAAACACAGGGTTACCATTTGACTCAGCAATTCTACTCCTTGGTGAAAACACATATCCACATAAAAACTTGTATCTATGAACGTTTATAGCAGTATTATTCAAAATAGCCAAAAGTTGGAACAATTCAAAGGCCCATTAACCAATAAATGGATAAATAAAACGTGGTATATCCATATAATGGAATATTATCTGTCATATAAAGAAATGAAGTACTGACACATGATTCAACATGATGACAAAACCACGTGTTATACAATTCCATTCATATGAAATATTGAGAATAGTCAGATCTATAGAAATAGAAAGTATAATAGTGGTTGCCTAGGGCTGGGAAGCTTGGGGGAAATTGGGATTGACTTGTTATAGGTTTGAGGTTTGTTTTTGAGGTGATGAAAATATTTTAAAATTGATTGTGGTAATGGTTGTAGAACTCTGTGAATATACTAAAGGACATTTAATTGTACACTTTAAATAGATAAATTTGGGGTGCCTGGTGGCTCAATTGGTTAAGCGTCTGCCTTCAGCTCAGGTCATGATTCCAGGGTCCTGGGATCAGGTTCCACACTGGGCTCCCTGTTCAATGGGAAGTCTTCTTCTCCCTCTGCCTTTCACCCTGCTTGTTCTCTCTAGCTCTCTCTCTCTCTAAAAAATATAAATTTTATGGTATGTGAATTATATCTCGATAAAGCTGTCTTCTCTCTCTCTCTCTCTCTCTCTCTCTCTCTCTCTCCCTCTTTAATAGTGGTAGGGGTGGTCACAGGTAGCAGAATGTCGCTGGGATAGGTATAAAAAGGCAACGAGATACAAGTCATTGGGAGGTGGGCAGGGCTGCAATACAAGTAGATATGAATAATACAGAAGAGGCAACATTTCAGGTGTGAAGCCCCTGCAAGTTTAAGTTTTAATACACAGGCACTAGCCATGGTTGTAAGGTGGTCCCATTAACCTTTAAATGAAGAAGGAGAGAATAATTATAGGGATATCAATATCCTAGTCAGTTCTACCCCTGGGAATCTATGTGAGTCTTAATGAACATGATATTAGGAAGCTTTATTTTTCTCAAGGTTTCACCAAGGTTTCTCAGCGACAACGTTATTGACATTTGAGGCTGGACAATTCTTTATTATGTGGAGTTGTATTACGATGTTTAGCAGGGAGAGGAGGGTTAAAATGGCAGAGGAGTGGGGTGACCCTAAGCTTGCCTTCTCTCTCAAACCCACAGCTAGGTAAATATTAAATCATTTTGAACAGTGAAGAAATCAATCTGAGGACTGAGAGAACAAAGCTGTACATCTATAAGCAGAAAAAATGATCACCTCATGGAAAGTAGTTGCTGCAGAGAGTTGATTTTGGGGAGAAAAGAGCCCAAGGCTCTTTAATCAGAGGGAGCTCTGATTATAGAGAGAGGAGCTAGAGAGAAAGAGAGAAAGAATGAAAACACATGCAGGGGGGCTCCTGGGTGGTTCAGTCATTAAACATCTGCCTTCGGCTCAGGGCGTGATCCCAGGGTCCTGGGATAGAGCCCCACATCAGGCTCCTTTGCTGGGAGCCTGCTTCTTCCTCTCCCACTCCCCCTGTTGTGTTCCCTCTCTCACTGGCTGTCTCTCTCTGTCAAATAAATAAATAAAATCTTAAAAAAAAAACCACATGCAGGGAATTGCACAAGACAAACTCTTCCCTTTAACCACTGACTGGGAAAAGGAGAGAGTTTAAATATCACAATTTTTTTTTATAAACAGTGGAGCACAGAGTCTGAAGTTTCAGAGGTCTTCAGCATTGCCAGTGTTATACCTGGCGTTCTTGGTGGTGCTCCAGCAGGGTAGGAGGGTGGAGACCCAGAAGCAGGTAGCATGGTCTGAGGATTCCCTGGGTCATATGCATAGAAAAAATTCCCCTGCTTGGAGTGTATTTGGTAGAGGTGATATAGTCTCTCAGGGGGCAAAAGACCCTACAGGCACCATTGAGCAGCCCTGTTCACCAGCATAGGAGCTAAGGTGCTGGATGAGGGCAGCAAACCTTGGCTCTGGCTTTGTGCTGTGCTCTCCATAAACTCTGAACTGCTGCACAGTCATGCCACCATTTTCTGGGACAAGCTTCCTGCACCAACCACAGTGCAGGAAGACCCTCCCCCAGAGGATCAGCATAAGTCCATGTCATAGGGGTCTCTGAAGTTTGGAGTTTTGAAGCCCAGCCATGCCTGAGATAAAACACTGGAGTGGTGTGCAGCCTGGCAGGCAGACAGCTCAGAAACAGGGTGAAGGCAGGGATCAGACAGAAGCCAGGAGCACAGGAGGGGTGATTGCTCATCTGTGAGGGTTTCCTGAAGAGTGGTGGGTGAAGCTTCCTTCTCCAGACGTGAGAGAGCAGGGCAGGGCCATTTTCTTCTTTTTTTTTTTTTAATATTTTTTATTTTGATACATTAGTCACGATACAGTACATCCCTAGTTCTTGATGCAATGTTCCATGATTCATTATTTGCGTATAACACCCAGTGCACCATGCAATATGTACCCTGCTTAATATCCATCACTGTCCTATCCCAATCCCCCACCCCCTTCCCCTCTGAAGCCCCCAGTTTGTTTCCCAGAGTCCACAGACTCTCATGGTTCATTCCCCCTTCTGTTTACACCCCTTTATTCTTTTCTTCCTTTTCCTACCAATCTTCCTATTTCTTATGTTCCATAAATGAGTGAAACCATATGATAATTGTCTTTCTCTGCTTGACTTAATTTCACTTAGCATAATCTCCTCCAGTCCCATCCATGTTGCTGCAAATGTTGTGAAATCATTCTTTCTGATGGCTGAGTAATATTCCATTGTATATGGACCACATCTTCTTAATCCAGTCATCTGTTAAAGGGCATCTCGGCTCCTTCCACAATTTAGCTATTGTGGACAATGCTGCTATGAACGTTGGGGTGCATATGGACCTTCTCTTCACTACGTCTGTATCTTTGGGGTAAATACCCAGTAGAGCAGTAATTGGATCATAGGGTAGCTCAATTTTTCACTTTTAAAGGGAACTCCACACTGTTTTCCAGAGTGGCTGTACCAACTTGCATTCCCACCAACAGTGGAAGAGGGATCCCCTTTCCCCACATCCTCTCCAACATCTGTTGGTTTCTGCCTTGTCAATTTTTGCCATTCTAACTGGCGTAAGGTGGTATCTAATGTGGTTTTGATTTGAATTTCCCTGATGGCTACTGATTTTGAACACTTTTTACTGTGTCTGTTAGCCATTTGTATGTCTTCATTAGAAAAGTGTCTGTTCATATCTTCTGCCCATTTATTGATTTGATTATTTGTTTCTCATGTGTTGAGTTTGAGAAGTTCTTTGTAGGTCTTAGATACCAGTCTTTTATCTGTAGTGTCATTTGCAAATATCTTCTCCCATTTTGTGGTCTGCCTCTTAGTTTTTTAAACAGTTTCCTTGGCTGTGCAGAAGCCTTTTACCTTGATGAAGTCCCACAAGTTAATGTTTTGTTTTGTTTCTCTTGCCTTTGGACATGTGTCATGAAAAAAGTTGCTGTGGCCAATGTCAGAGATGTTGCAAACTGTGTTCTCCTCTAGGATTTTGATGGATTCCTGTCTCACATCGAGGTCTTTCATCCATTTGGAGTTTATTTTTGTGTATGGTGTGAGAGAGTGGTCAAGTTTTATTCTTTTGCATGTAGCTGTCCAATTTGCCTAGCACCGTTTATTGAAGAGACTGTCTTTTTTCCTCCGGATGTTTTTTCCTGCTTTATCAAAGATTAATTGCCCAAAGAGCCAAGGGTCCATTTCTGGGTTCTCTATTCTGTTCCATTGGTCTATGTGTCTGTTTTTGTGCCAGTACCATGCTGTCTTTGTGATCACAGCACTGTAGTACAGCTTGACATCTGGCAACGTGATGCCCCCAGCTTTGTTTTTCCTTTTCAATGATT
>NC_048222.1:77853648-77921344 GCF_002007445.2 Ailuropoda melanoleuca | reverse complement strand
TAGATTTTTCTATTCTTTTGAGTGAGGCTTGGATGGCTATGTATTTTCCCCTTAGGACTGCCTTTGCAGTGTCCCGTAGGTTTTGGACCGATGTGTTTTCATTTTCATTGATGTCCAAAAATTGTTTAAACTGATTTTTAATCGGTCTTTTAATTTCCTGGTTTACTCAATCATTCTTGATCAGGATTGTTCTTAGTTTCCAAGTATTTTAGTTTCTTCCAAATTTTTCTCTGTGATTAAGTTCCAGTTTCAAAGCATTGTGGTCTGAGAATATTCAGGGAATATTCTCAGTCTTTTAGTATCAGTTGAGACCTGTTTTGTGACTCAGTATATAGTCTATTCTGGAGAATGTTCTATGTGCATTAGAAAAGAATGAGTTTTCTGTTGTTCTTTGGTGTAGTGTTGTGTGTATATCTATGAGGTCCATCTGGTCCAGTACGACATTCAAAGCTCTTGTTTCTTTGTTGATTTCTTGCTTAGGTGATCTGTCTATTGCTGAGAATGGAGTATTGAGGTCCCCTACTATTTACATATTATTATCTATATGTCTCTTTATTCTGGTTAAGAGTTATCTTGTGTATCTAGCTGCTGCACTGTTGGGGGCACAGATATTTATAATTGTCATATCCACTTGTTGGATACATCTTTTAAGAATAATATAGTGTCCTTCTGTATCTCTAACAACAGTCTTTAGTTTAATATCTAATCTGTCTGATAAAATAATTGCTACCCCAGCTTTCTTTTGAGGTCCATTGGCATGAAAAATGGTTTTCCATCCCTTCACTTTCAGTCTGGATGTATCTTTAGATTCAAGATGAGTCTCTTGTAGAAAGCAAATGGATGGGTCATGTCTTTTTATCCAATCTGCAGCCCTGTGGCATTTTATGGGATCATTTAGACCATTCACATTGAGAATGATTATTGAGAGATGTGTTTTTAAAGATGTCATGTTGCCTGTGAAGTCTTTTTTCTGTAGATTGTAAATTTTTTTTCTGTAACACTCTTGGGGTCTTTTTACTTTTATAGAACCTCTCTTAGTATCTCCTGTAGGGCTGGTTTGGTGGTTATGAATTCGGTCAGTTTCTGCCGATTCTGGAAGGTCCTTATCTCTCCATCAATTCTAAATGACAGCCTTGCTGGATAAAGGATCTTTGGCTGCATGTTCTTCTCAGATATAGCTTTGAAAATACCCTGCCAACCCTTCCTATCTTGCCCGGTCTGTGTAGACAGGTCTGACTTTATTCTGATATTCTTACCTCTGTACATAAGGAATTTCTTTGCCCAGGCTGCTTTCAATACTGTGTCCTTGGATCTAATATTTGTGAATTGCACTATGACGTGACGTGGTGTAGGTCTGCTCTCATTGACCTTGGGAGGGGTCTTCTCTCTCTCTTGGACATGAATGCTTGTTTCCTTTGCCAGATTAGAGAAGTTCTCAGCTACAATTTGTTCAACTATCTCTTCTAGACCTCTCTCTTTCTCCACCACCTTGGGGATGCCAATGATTCTGACATTGGAACGTTTCATTGAATCAGTAATCTACCGTAATCCACATTCTTGAGATTGGATTTTTTTGATACAAGTTTCTGTTTTAACTTTTTCTTCTACCATCCCATCCTCCAATTCATTAATTCGTTCTTCTGCCTCATTTACACTGGCCATCAGAGCATCTATTTTAGACTGCATTTGATTCTTAGCATTTTTAATTTCTGCCAGATTTGCTCTCATTTCCTCCCTTAGAGATTCTATATTCTCAGTAATATTTTCATTGGTATTTTTTTCCAGCCTACACATCAACTTGACCATTGTTACTCTGAACTCCATCTCTGACAATTTGGTTATATCCATATCCATCAGTTCTATGGCAGAGGCCACAGGCTCATTATCTTTTCTTTGCTGGTGGGGATTTCTCCTTCTCATCATTCCAATGAGGATAGTTTGCTGGGATGCCTAGAGTCCAAATTATTGACCAGGACCGAAGCAGTGTGCACTTGTTTTATAGGGACCTTAGGGATGTGGGCTTCTTGATTTTTCAGCCTGCCTTCTGGGGGAGGGTCCTGCCGCGTGGGTCTCAGGCAACACTGTTTGGGTAGAATCGCCCTGTCCCCTGAGAGAGGGGATGGGGATGGCACAATGTGAGCTGGTATTTCTGGGCTTTTGTTCTCTGGCAGCTTTCCCTGGCAGTTTTCTGTGACTCTTCTGAGAGTCAGAGAAGCAGTGGCTGTTTCCTAGCCTCTGTCTCAGAATAGAGAGATCACAGTCCACTCTCCACTGAGCTCTCCTGGCCAGTGTAACTCTGTTTCTGTTGGTGCTTCTAAAAACCCTGCAGCATCCCGGGTTGTTCACCCCACAGCTGCTCTCCCAGCCCTCACTCCCAGGGCTGGCACAACACTTTCCTTTGTGCTTCTAACACCATCAGCCACCCCCAGGCCCGTGCATGCTCCCGACCTCTCTGTTTCAGTGTGTTTCATGCTCCTGATCTCCTGGTTTCAGTCTGGTTCATGCACGTGCTCCCAAGCTCCCAGTATCAGTCCACTTCCAGTGAGTGCTCCGGAGCTCCGGTTTTCACTCTGGTCACATGCCCATTCCTAGGCTCATGGTCTCAGTCTGCTATTGCATGGGTGCCAGTCCACGAGTCCAGCCCACTCCCCAGGGCAGGTGGCTACTGCTTCCTGGCACCTGAGCATGCCAGCTTCCTCCCCCTTCCATTTATCTTCGGATATCTGTGTGCAGATTCATGGCTCCCCGCTTCGTACCTCAATATTCAGCGCTGGAGATGTTTGTTTGTAGAGATCCAGATGTATCTTCCTGCATCTCAGGCTGATTCCTTGGGTTTTCAGGTTGGTCTGGTAGATATCCAGCTCGACTCAGGGGATCAGCTGAGAAAGGGGTCCCCTACTCCTTTACCATCTTTTCTCCTCCTTGCAGAAAGTGGTTGCATTTTTGTTCATAGAGTTTCTGCTACTCTTCTTCGTTCTCCAGTTGCGTTCATAGGTATTCAGAATGGTTTGGTAGCTCTCTAACTGAATTCCTGGGACCAGACAAACTTTAAGTCTTCTGTTCCTCCACCATCTTGGAGAATTCTGGGTTCTGGGCAGGGTGTGGATGGGCAAATCCTTTGCTCTTTCTGCCATCACCTAAGTGGTCCACAACTGGCAGATGGGCTGGTCAGGAGGTTCCCAAATGGCTTCACTGCATGTCCAAGAGTATTGACGCTTGTCTTGGGCACTCACAAGACAAACATATCTCCAAACTCTCACCAGAATCTTAGAAGTTTATATGAAGGGCATAGCTGGGTTTAGTCCCCACATAGACTGTTCGGATGGTCTCAGCAGCACATTGGTTTCTCAAGGCTACATCCTTGAAGAACGGCAGGCTGCAGGAAAGGTGTGCAGAATGTCAGGGCAAAGCCATTTTCACCCCCAACCCATCAGCACTGACCTACATCGGTGAAAAAAACAGCACCACCAAGTTGTGGCTGGAGCCAATTAAACCAAGCCCTACCCCCTTATGCCATGCAGGTGCATCTCCACTAGAGCAAGTTCACCAGAGAATCTGAGGAGCAGGCCTCTCCCCCAGAAGACCAGCATAAACCCCTTGCATGCACCAAGTCTACTAAGAGTCCTGAAAAGCTTCAGCTCTGGGGAAACAGGATCTAGCTTCCCTTTTTATTGTTGTTGTTTCGTTGTTGTTTGTTTGTTTTGTTTTTTGGTTACAGAAAACAATTTTTTTAAATTATTTTATTTTTATTTTTATTATTATTTTTTAAATTAAATTAAAATAAATTTAATTTTTATTTTTTAGATCAAGCTTCTCTTAGCAAGCAGATCAAAACATACCTAAAAACATTTATTTGTATTTTTTTAGACCTCCAAAATGTCAAGAGGGAGGAATTTACCACAAAAGAAAGAACAGGAAGAAGTTACTGCCAGGAATTTAATCAATACAGACATAAGGTGTCTGAACTAGAATGAAAAAAAAAAAAAGAAAAGAAAGCAAGTATAAGGATACCAGCTGGGATTGGAAAAAGAATAGGAGACACTAGAGAATCCCTTACTGCAGAAATAAAAGAACTAAAACCTAGTCAGGACAAAATTAAAAATGCTGTAACCAAACCCAATCAAACCCAAATGGATGTCATGACAATGAAGATGGATGAAACACAGGAATAAATCAGTGATATAGATGATAAAATTATGGGAAATAACGAAGCTGAAAGAAGAGGGGAGAATGGTATTGGATCATGAATGTAGAATTAGAAAACTCAGTGACTCCTTAAAGCCCATTAACGTTTGTATTGTAGGAGTCCCAGAAGATGAAGAGAGAGAAAGGGGGCAGAATGTTTATTTGCACAAATTGTACCTGAAAGCTTCCCTAATCTGGGGAAGGACATAGACTTCAAAATCCACAAGCCCAGAGAACTCCCACTAAATTCAACAAAAGCCAGCCGTCACCAAGACATATGGTAGTCAAATTCACAAATGCACATGGAAAAATTTTGAAAGCAGCAAAGGAAAAAAAAGTCCTTAACCTACAAGGAGAGACAGATCAGGTCACAGCAGATCTGTTCACAGAAATTAGGCTGGCCAGGAGAGAGTGGCATGATATATTCAACATGCTGAATGGGAAAAATATGCAGTCAAGAATACTTTATCTAGCAAGGCTGTCATTCAGAATAGAAGGAGAGATAGAGTTTCCAGGACAAGCAAAAACTAAAGGAGTTTGTGACCACTAAACAAGCCCTGCAAGACACATTAAAAGGACCATTTGGGGGGATGTGGAGGGAGAGCAAAAGCAACAAAGACAAAAAAAGGAATAGAGAACATCATCAGAAACACCTATTTTATAGGACACACAATGACACTAAATTCGTATCTTTCTATAATCTCTCTGAATGTAAAAGGATTAAATAATCCAATCAAAAGACACAGGGTATCAGAATGGATAAAAAAAGAAGACCCATCTATATGCTGCCTACAGGAGAGTCATTTTAAACCTAAAGATACCTGCATACTGAAAGTGAAAGTTTGGAGAACTGTCCATCTTGCTAATGAACACGAAAAGAAAGCTGGATTAGCCATACTTATGTCATACAACCTAGATTTTAAACCAAAGACTGCAACAAGAGATGAAGAAGGGCATTATATCATAATTAAGGGGTCTTTCCATTAAGAAGATCTAACAATTATAAATATTTATGCCCCTAACTTGGGAGCAGCCAAATATTTAAATCAATTTTAATTGATAAGGAAACCCATTGATAATAATACAACAATAGCAGGGGACATTAATACCCCACTAACAGCAATGAATAGATCTTCTAAGGAAACAATGGCTTCAAATGACAAACAAGACCCAATAGACTTAACGGATATATTCAGAACACTTCATCCTAAAGCAGCAGAATACACATTCTTTTTGAGTGCGCATGGAATATTCTTCAGAACAGATCACATACTGTGCTACAAATCAGGCCTCTCTTCAAGTACCAAAAGGGACTGAGATCAAACCATATGTATTTAAAGGTCACAATGCTATGAAACTTAAGTCAACCACAAGAAAAAATTTGGAAGGACCTCAAATCCTTGGAGGTTAAGGAACATCGTACAAAAGAATGAATGGGTTAACCAGGAAATTAAAGAGGAAATTTTTAAAAAGTACATGTAAGTAAATGAAAATGAAACATGACAGTCCAAAACCTCTGGGATGCAGCAAAGGCAGTTCTAAGAAGGAAGTATATTGTAATACAGACCTACCTCAAGAAGAAAAAAAAATGACTGAAATACACAACTTCACCTTACACCTAAAGGAGCTAGAAAAGGAAGAGTAAAGGAAGCCCATATCCAGCATAAGAAAGAAATAATAAAGATTAAAGCAGAAATAAATGATATAGAAACAAACAAACAAACAAAAATGGTAGAACAGATCAATAAAACTAAGAATTGGTTCTTTGAAAGAATCCATATAATTGAAAAACCCCTTGCCAGACTTATCAAAAAACAAAGGAGAAAGGACCCAAATAAATAAAATCATAAATGAAATAGGAGAGATCACAAACAATACCACAGTAATACAAACAATTATAAGAGAATATTATGAAGAATAATATGACAACAAACTGGGCATTCTGGAAGCAACGGACAAATTCCTAGAAACATTCATACTACCAAAACTGAAATAGGAAGATATAGGAAATTTGAACAGACCCATAAACAGTAAAGAAATTGAATCAGTAATAAAAAACCTCCCAACAAACAAAAGTCCAGAGCCAGATGGCTTCCCTGGGGAATTCTACCAGACATTTAAAAGAAGAGTTAATTATTCTTCTCAAACTGTTCCAAAAAATAAAATGGAAAGAAAACTTCCAAACCCCTTCTATAAAGCCAGCATTACCTGGATTCCAAAATCAGACCAAGATCCCTGATGAACATGGATGCAAAAATTCTCAATAAAATATTAGCAAATTGAATTTGGTAGTACATTAAAAGAATTGTTCACCATGATCAAGTGGGATTTATAACTGGGCTGCAGAGGAAGTTTGATATTTCTAAATCAATCAGTGTGATACACCACATTAGTAAAAGAAAGAATTAGAACCATATGATCCTCTCAAACTATGTAGAAAAAGCATTTGACAAAATTCAGCATCCATTATTGATAAAAACCCTCAACAAAGTAGGGATAGATGGAACATACCTCAACATCATAAAAAACATAAAGACCCACAGCTAATATCATCCTCAATGGTGAAAAACTGAGAGTTTTCCCCCTAAGGTCAGGAATAAGACAGGGATGTCCACTCTCACCATTACTATTTAACATAGTACTGGAAGTCTTAGCTTCAGCAATCAGATAACAAAAAGAAATAAAAGACATCCAAATCAGCAAGGAAGAAGTTAAACTTTCACTATTTGCAGATGACATGATACTCTGTGTAGAAAACCCAAAACACCACCCAAAAATTGTGAGAATTCATACATGAATTTAGCAAAGTTGCAGGATATAGAATCAACTTAACCGAAATCTGTTGCATTTCTCTACACCAATAATGAAGCTATGGAAAAAGAAATCAAGGAATTGATCCCATTTGCAATTGCACCAAAAATAAGATACCTGGGAATAAACCTACCCAAAGACGTACAGGATCTGTACTCTGAAAACTATAAAATACTTACGAAAGAAACTGAAACTGAAGAAGACACAAAGAAATGCAAAAACATTCCATTCTCATGGGTTTGAAGAACAAACATTGTTAAAATGTTTATACTACTGAAAGCAGTCTACACATTTAATATAATCCCTATCAAAACCACTAGCATTTTCCACAAAGCTGGAACCAACAATCCTAAAATTTGCATGGAACCACAAAAGACCCAAAAAAACCAAAGCAATCCTGAAAAACAAAAGCAAAGCTGGAGGTGTCACAATTCCGGACTTCAAGCTATATTACAAAGCTATAGTCATCAAGGCGTATGGTATCTGCACAAAAACAGACACATAGATCAATGGAACAGAACACAAAACCCAGAAAAGGTGACTCCTGGGTGGCTCAGCCCGTTAAGTGTCCAACTCGTGATTTTGGCTTGGGTTGTGGGATAGAGCCTCAAGTTTAGGTCTGTATTCAGTGGGAGTCTGCTTGAGTTTCTCTCCCCCTTGCCCTTCTCCCCCTCTGTCAAATAAACAAATAAATATTTTTAAATATTTAATATTTATAAAAAATATTTTTTAAAGGAAAGAAAACCCAGAAATGGTACTACAACTATATGGTCAACTAATCTTTGACAAAGAAGGAAAGAATATCCAGTGGAAAAAAGACAAGTCTCTTCAAGAAATGGTGTTGGGGAAACTGAACAGCAACATTCAGAAGAATGAACCTGGACTCCGCTTTCTTGTACCATACACAAGAACAAATTCAAAATGAATGAAAAATCTAAGTGTGAGACAGGAATCCATCAAAATCCTAAAGTAGCACATTGGCAGCAACCGCTTTCACCTTGGCAATACAAACTTCTTATGCAACACGTCACTGGTGGCAAGGGAAACATATGCAAAAATGAACTATTGGGACTTCATCAAGATGAAAATCTTCAGCACAGTGATGGAAATAATCCACGAAATTAAAAGGCAGCCTACAGAATGGATATTTGCAAACAACATTATTGGATAAAGTGTTAGTATCCAAAATCTATAAAGAACTTATCAAACTCAACACCTAAAAAACAAATAATCCAGTCAAGAAATGGGCAGAAGACATGAATACACAATTTTACAAGGAAGACATTAAGATGGCTAGCAGACGCATGGAAAGACACTGAACATCACTCACCATCAGGGAAATACAAATCAAACCCACGATGAGATATCGCATCACACCTGTCAGCATGGCCAAAATTAACAACACAGGAAACAACGGGCATTGGTGAGGATGTGGAGAAAGATGAACCCTCTTACCCTGTTGGTGGGAATGCAAACTGGTGTTGCTACCCTGGAGAACATTTTGGACATTCCTCAAAAAGTTAAAAATAGAGCTACCCTGTGATGCAGCAGTTACAGTACTAGATATTTATCCAAAAGTTACAAAAATACAGATTCAAAAGAGCACACACATCCTGATGTTTATAGCAGCATTATCAACAATAGCCAAGCTATAGAAAGAGCCCCATTGACCATCAAATGATGAATGGATAAAGAAGATGTGGTATATATAAAATAGAATACTACTCTGCCATCAAAAAGAATGAATTCTTGCCATTTGCAACAACGTGGTTGGAGCTAGAGTGTATTATGCTAAGTGAAATAGTCAGTGAAAGACAAATACCATATGATCTCACTCATATGTGGAATTTAAGAAACAAAACAGATGAACATGTGGGAGGGGAGGAAATAGAGAAAAATAAACCATAAGAGACTATTAAGGATAGAGAACAAACTGAGGGTTGATGGAGGGAGGTGGGTGACGGATGGGCTAGATGAGTGGCGGGTATTTAGGAAGGCACTTGTTCTGATGAACACTGGATGTTGTATCTAAGTGATGAATCACTGAATTTTACTCCTGAAACCAATATTTCTTTTTTATTTATTTGAGAGAGAGAGGGAGAGCACACACATGAGTCGAGGGGTTGGGGAATGGCAGAGGGAAAGGGAGAAGTCAACTCCCTGCAGAGCAGGGATCAGGACACTGGCTCAATCCCAAGACCCCAGGATCATGACCTGAGCTGAAGGCAGATGCTTAACCGACTGAGCCACCCAGACTCCCCTCCTGAAACCAATATTGCACTGTATGTTAAATAACCACAATTTAAATAAAAATTTAAAAAAAATGTTTAGCAGCATTTCTAGCTTCTACCCACAAGATGGCAGTAACACCTCCCTGCCCTTACCTTTCATGACAACCAAAAATGTCTCCATACATTGCCAAATGTCACCTGTGAGCCCAAATCACCCCAGGTTGAGAACTTATGTTTTATATGTTTTATATGTAACCCTTTAAAGGGTAGGAATAAGTGCTGTATTTAGCCTACTCACTGTTTTGTGGAAAACACACACACACACACACACACACACACACACACAACTTAGTTTTAGTTTGTACTATTTGCCCATTTCCATACTCCCTTAATGGATTGTTTCAAGTTCAAATGCCATCAACCTGCTTGCATAGTTCCTAAAGGTTTAGCAGTAATCTTTAGCAAGGTTTTATAAAGCCTGCTTCAGCAAATTACAGATAAGGATTAACAGTGCTTGAGTGAATAGAGCAGTCCAATTGAGACTGTTGATGTTAAAGTGATGTCCTGGACCAGGATTCTAGTAACCAAGAATAGGCCCAGAGCTCCAATTTTTGTGGTCTCCTCTCCTTTCATTGTGGACTTTGACACTTATTCTCAATGTTCTCTATCAATATCTAATGAATTGCTTTCCTTGGAACTTTTCAGCGAAGCTGCTACAGTCAAATTCCAAGATAGAAAAGTCTTTGGCATTCAGGCAGGACTGAGATGACAAGACTCCCTATTTCCTCCTGGCCAGTCAAGTAGACAAATTGGATTCAAGACCTCTAGAGAAAGCCCTTAACAATATGGGCTCAAGGTCCTGGCAGATTTATGCCCTTCTTTCATTTCTCTTAGGTAATAAGTCAACTGGGTTGACCTGTAGCTTGAAATAGTCCAAAGAGTGCATCTAGGGTAGGATATGTGTAGTAGTCTTGGGATGACTGTGTAGAACTTTGGACAAGGGTCAGTCAAATCTCTGTGTAGTGAGAAGACATATGGTAATTGATGTGTGAAATCAGAGAATAAGCTTTTTAGAAATAATTCTAAAGATTAATTTGTCTGCTGATTTTCCCAGGTGATTGTCCAAGTCCAGTCAAACTCTCAATTCTGAGTATGATGCCTTAGCCTTTATAATGCTGAAGACTGTTCACATGTGGCACAATGTATTATTATTAGACTATTTACATATCTTGCATGAAAGGCATTGGAATTGGTACCGGACAACATATACATAATTTTTGATAAAATAGTACTCTAACTCTACTAGTGATGACAAAAAATCAGTAAAATGGCAAGGTTAGTTTTATACTAAAATAGCAATACAAGTAGGAGAAAAATATCACTTATAAAATCATGCTGGTTGCTATAACATTTCTAAATCATACAATAAAATTAAAACACATTACTGTATAATCATAAATGTTTATGACAAGGCAAGCTCAGATCTGGATCCTCTTGATTTGGTTCTGATTTGCATTTCATTTGTGAATGGCATTACATTGCTAAGTTCAGTCATACGTAAGCTTCTCTAAAACTTCAAAGGTTTCAATTTATCCTTTTAATTCTGGCTTTTTACTTAACTATTTTGCCAAGGAAACTAGAAACAAATTTTAAGATAAATATAAATACCTTGTATTATATACTGATTTTCACCTTTTAAACTTTCCCTTCCTTTCTTACTCTATTCATCATTTGTTCATATAAATGTTTGAGTATCTATAGTGGTGCCCAAATCTATATTTGTTGCTAGGGAAACAGAGGCTATGACTGAGGTTTCATCCGTAACTTTGTGAGGCTACCATCTCAAGCAATAAATAGACAGTAAACAATATTATATTGTATGTATAATAATCAATAAATGGATACTATTTTGCAACACCAGGAGGTCATACAAACTCTTGGAAGGAAATCTGGGAAACTCTATGAAGAAAGAGGTACTTAATAATATGGCAGTCCTTCAAAGACTTAGAAATAGAGTTACTTACTGTATGACCCAGTAATTCTATTCCTTCATATATACCCAAGAAAATTAAAAACATACTGTTCACACAAAAACTTGTACATGAATACTTATTAGCAGCTTTATTCATGGTGGCCAAAAAGTGGGAACAACCTGTATTCAACAACCATTAATTGATAAATAGATAAATAAATAGATAAATAAATAAAATGTTATATGCGTACAATGAGATATTATTTAGCATACAATGAAAAGGAATGAGGTACTCATCTTTCAAGGTGAATGAAACTTGAAAATATTATACAAAATGAAAAAAGTCATAAAAACCACATATTATATGATTTTATCTTTTATAAAATATCTAGAATAGATAAAACTATAGAGACAGAAAGTAGCCCAGGGTTGGGGCTGGGGGAAGGAGGAGGGGAAGTGACAACTAATGGGTACAGACCTTCTTTGGGCATGATCAAAATGTTCTACAATTGGTCATGTACACGCAGCTCTGTTAACATATTAAAAACAATTGCATGCTTTAAATGGATGGATTGTATATGACTTATATCTTAATAAAGGTATTTTGTATCACATTAGTCATATATCTAAAGCTCTTAGAATGACGCCTGGCACATATAGCAAGTGCTATATGAGAGCTAGCTGTTATTATTTAAAATAAAAATTAAAACAAGAGATCATTTTTCACTTTCCAGGTTGGTAGAGATTAAATAGTTCAATAATATATAATAATTACCAGAATATCCACAATCACTCAACTCTCCTACACTGTAGGTAGGAATGTAAATTGGTGCCTTTTCGTTAGAGGACAGGAGACTTTACTTATTAAGATGATAAATATTCATACTTTTTGACTCAATAATTTTAAAGAATTTGTCTTTGTTCATCATAGCCTCGTTTATATTATCAAAAGATCTAAATAACTATTAATGATGTCTGGTTTAATAAATGATGGTACCACCATATAAGGGAAATTCACATGGCCATTAAAATTTTAAAAAGAGAGGTGTTCTTCATAAGCTCATCTCTACGTCACATATTAAGTGGAAAAATAAATTGCAGAACAGTTCTTACAGTAAGCTAACATTACTGTAAAAGTAAGTTGTGAATTTGTGGATGAATATGAACATACACAAGCACACATTTACAAACACATTTATGCTTGCAAATGCATAGACTTTCTACAAAGGTACATAAGAAAGGGAACTAGTTGCTTCTGGAGAAAGACTGGAGGATTGAAAGTATGAGGTCAGAAGAAGACTTTTATTTGGTTGCACACACATTTGTGCTGTTTGAAGTTTTTTTTGTCTTTTGTGGTTTTATTTTGGTCAAGAATAAATTACTTTTTTTTTTTTTTACCAAAGAGTTAGTTAAGAGGAAGAAGAGAAATATAAGGACAGTAGAAAGCTCCAGTCAAATAAAGTTATCCTCCATTTTCATAACCCAGATAGATTTGGCTTAGATTATGACAAGTTTCATAATTTCAAAATTCAGCAAAAATTAAAAATAAAAACTATCTTGCTATCTCCCACATTTAACACTGGATCATCTTTTACTCAGTGTTATTAATTCCCCCAACAGCTATTGACCAAGAACCTCTTAAGTTCCCAGCATATTCTGATGCTATGGGAAGTACCACAGAGGTGATAAGAACAATACCTTCCTTCATGTTACATATAATTTAACAAGATAAACAAGAAAAATTCAAGTAAAAAAAGAGTTAATGATTATTCAAGTTAATTCTGTCTGAAGCTTCTTAAAATAGCTTAACTTTTTATTTACATCATTTTAAACTCGTATCAGGAGCAATAAGAGTGCTGGGTTGTTAAACATTTATTAAACAGTTTAGCTTCTTCTAATCTGAAGATTTTTAAGCCTATTACAAAGGAAATGCCAATTATGAAAAAAGTCAAGCATCATGTTATCGGTAATCAAATAACTTTGCTGAAGTTTGGACGAGGCACTTCACTGAGGCATTTCGCTAACGCACAGGCAGTCCAGGCTCAGAGATCAACCGAGCCTCCGCAGGACACGCAGGCATCTCTGAGAACAGCCAATCAGAAGAGCGCGTTGCCGCCACACCCACCTGTTCCTTGCTTGTCGGGGGATGGGGATTGGAGCCAAATTGTCTCCTTTTTTAACAGGCTGAGTTGCTGGGAGCTAATTCTTCCTGGAAATCTCTGCAACTCTGATGGACATGCAGCATAAACAGCACAGGCCATTCCAAAGCTGGTTTCATGTAAAAAAAAAAAATTACTCTATCCCTTGATTGCTTTCATTTTGTTGTCTGTTAACCTGGGAAATCATTTTAAACATACATTATAAGACTCAGATTTCCCTTTATCAATTACGTAACATCTTCTTGTAATTCTCTGGAAGACACAGAAGTGCAGATTGGATTGTTTATCTTAGCAAACAATATTTATGTGTGAAAATAGACTTCATGAGTATTATATATAAGATAGTAGGTATTTTTGCACTTTTGTTTATATGTCATTTATATCTTGAGCTCATTCCATGCAACTGCATTCGTTTTGTGTCATTTTTTAAAATTAGAATTTACTATACATTTTTGGAGGACTACCACATCATAGTTATTCATCTCCTGCACAGTCTGTTCTAAAGTTCCTCGGAGGGGTTTAACTCTTGGCAGGTTTCGGAATTCCTCTACATGCTTTGTCATCTAGAATGAATGTGCACAATATATTGTTAAATAATTGCAGCGCAAGACAATATATTGTGTTGTGGCATTCGATGCATCAAAATTAACAATATAATTTTATTTTACAGAAAACAAATTTAGAATTATTGGGGTATTATGGGATGTATTTCATTTATAAGAAAAACTTAACATATGAGCCCAGTTTAAATTCTGTGGCCTTTCAGCCTTCTCACACACAAATGTGGGTGGGGGTAGAATGAGTAGAAGGAAGCATTAAAGATATTCAAAGAAATAATTCAATATAGACAGTGAATTGGAGGTTTTGATTTATGAACCTGTTTCTCAGATGTAGTGTGGAATATAAAGATAATTGTTTTTCTTGGCTAATGCAAATTATTTACAGAAAGTATTCTGAACATTTTGGCAAAAAAAATATCCAACGAGGCTTCATTATTCTTATTTTACTTGCATACCTCAAGACAACATTTTTAATAGGTTTATTAAGATATAATTTACATACCATAAATTTCACCCATTGAAAGTGCACAGGTTAATATTTTTAAAGTATGCTTATCCAGTTGTACAACCAAAACAATAATGTAACTTTAAAACATTTTTTATCACTCTTTCCCCAAAACTTCTCCATTGTTCCTCAGCTCCTATTCCTCAGCTCCAGGCAACCACTAATCTACTTGGTCTCTAAAATGTGCCTATTTGTGGATTTTTACATAAATAGAATCATACAATAAGTATTTTTTTGTGACTGGCTTCTTTCACTTTTCATAACAATCTAGTTTTATATTATTTGACCTCAATAATCTGTCTCTGATGATAAAATGTTATCCTTGGTTTCCTTTATGAGTTTGAAGATTGGTTATAAATTTCCTGAGAGAAAATTTAGAAACTAGTTAGAGCAGGAGGGCTTTTCTCCACCACACAGGCTAATCCATTTTGCCAATATCAGTATACCAGATTGTGCAAGCATAAGCTTCAGAACAATGTGTGTCCATGGATCCCTAAATTGACATTGTCCAGGAGAATTTCTGGAAAAACAAACATTGCAAGTTACAAACAGAAGCCATCGAAAGAGAAGTATAGCTTACGTATTGATCAAATGTAGTTTAACAACTTAACCTTCCCCTCCTTGGAAAACTGGTAATTGAGAGTATTTAACATAAATGCATATAAATTTGTGTTTGGTGCTTGTACAGGGGACCCTTGCAAGACAGAGTCCTTAGGAAAAGCAAATAGGAACCTTACAGAGAAAGCAAATTTTCCCTTCTGCCCTTTTCCCCTCTTCTCGTGGGCGAGGTTTATCCTCTATACAGTTTGTTCAAATACTTGGAAATGAATTTAGGGCCCTCCCCCCAACTTCTGATTTTATAGCCAATAGGTGATGAGGTTTATTTGCATATTTCCAGTCACATAAGCAGCTGTGGAGTGGAAACAGTGTCAGACTCCATTCTTCCTCCTCCTCCTCAGAGGGAACCTGCCACTTCCAGCTGCCCTGACCTCCCTTTTAAAGGGCAACTTGCCCCACGCCGGACCTCAGCTCCAGCCTGCTCCCACCTCGGGCTCAGCTGGTCCATCACCCTGTCCGCGCTTCTGCTGGTGCCTTGTAGCTCCCCCAGAGAGACGCGCCCCTAGATGGAGAGCAAAGCACTGTTCCTGGTGGCCCTCGGCATGTGGCTCCAGAGTCTGACCGCCACCCGCGGAGGGGTGGCCGCCGCCGACAGTAAGTTTTGC
Source organism: Ailuropoda melanoleuca (assembly GCF_002007445.2). Classification (NCBI taxonomy): domain Eukaryota; kingdom Metazoa; phylum Chordata; class Mammalia; order Carnivora; family Ursidae; genus Ailuropoda; species Ailuropoda melanoleuca. Next base: position 77,905,698 of record NC_048222.1, on the reverse strand, counting down.
CCGTAGACTCCCCTCCACCCTCAGACTCCGCTTTGGCCACTTCCACACGTTATGATGTTGGAAGGAGGAAGTTCAAAGGGGCTGCAGATGCGCACCGGAGACTTTCCTAGACTGAGAGTCAACGGGCTGGGATCCGGGAGGCATAGGGAGAGAATTCCCCCTCTGATCTCCTTGGAGCCGTTCCCGCGCTGTCCCTTCCAATCTGGCCGAGGCAGTGTTTCCGGGTCCTTAGACTCGGAGAGGAAGAGTAGGGGGCAGCTCGAGGGGCGGGACGAGAGAGATCAGAGGAAGGGCATTTAAGGCAGTGATCGGCAGTGACTTCCTCCCTCGAGGACCCTGGAATGAAAGGCACGCGGGTCAAGGTGACCCTGGCGCGGCCGCAACCGCGGCTCAGCCCTCGCCTATGGGAGCGCGGATAGAGAGTGGACCCTTCTCTTAGAGAAGCCGACCCGACGGGGTGCGGACGGGGGCGGGGAGGAGGCGATGTCCGCATCTCGGGAGCACTGGCCACTCGCTCTCGGCGTCTACACGGTGGCGGGGGACTGGGACGCGTGGCGCGGAGCTCCGCGGACGCAGCTTCCTGTACGCGTTCCGGGTCCGGGAAGCTCTCCAGCTTCCATTCTTGCACGCGCCGCTTTTCTTAGCACCCAGAAAACCTAGCGAAGGGCTGCCTTCCTAAAAACATGGCGCAGAGGCCAGCAGTCTGTGGCGCCGGCTTGGGAGTTACACGGTTTGCGTTCGGCTACTCTTGGAGTCCTCCGGTTTGAGTCCCGCTCCGACGCCCAGCCTCGCTGAGTCCACCAGCACGTGGGGCTTCCGGAAGCCGCCGCGTGAACCCCAGTCACTGCCCCGGCGCCGCCGGCTGCACTCGTCGCGGTTAAGGCATTACAGGAGAGATGCGAACAGGGGCAGTCCTCCTACCTGGAACCGTGCTTGGTTCACTGAACATACAACAGCAATCAAAAGGCAACTGAAGCAAATCATAAAAGCAGGCAACATTTTCTTCTCCATTTGTGGTGAAATTGCAGTTAAGGCAGTGTCGCTTGGATGTGCTTGGTTCAAGTTATATTCGAGTTTGTCCACGACTTTGCAGCTGAAAGTTTATTTCAGCGGTGGTTGTAAAAGAACATTTTTGTTAAATTTATTTTAAAAATGTAGATTTCATCAAGTCTGATTGGATAAAAAAAACCAATATCTGGAGGTTCAGTAAAAAAAAGTCTTAAATATCTTACATAGTGACATGTTCCCCTCCATTTTTTTTTTTAAATTTATTTTGAGAGAGGGAAGGGGAGAGAGAGAGAGCACGTGTGAGCTCGCACAAGGCAGGGAGGGGGGAGAAGGAGAGGGAGAGGGAGAAGCAGACTCCTGGATCATGACCTGAGCTAAGGCAGAGGCTTAACGAATGGAGCTACCCAGGAGCCCCTGTTTTTACTGGCTTCTTAGGAGTTCAGGACCGTAAATTCCTGGTCTAGTTAGTGTCACCTTTCTGGGTTTAGATTCCTCAACTCAAAAATAAGGAGTTCAGGCCACACTCAAAATTCTCTTAGTCTCCTCTAATTCATACTCTTCGATTTAAATGGACGCTTTGCCGATCGATGAATTAAATTGGATTTTAACCAATGCATGCTTTAGCTAGCTGTAAATGTATCAAGGGAGCAATCTTTTTTTAAATAATTTAAAACTTTTTTTAAAAAAGATTTAATTTATTTATTTGACAGAGAGAGAGAGACAGCCAGGGAGAGAGGGAACACAAGCAGGGGGAGTGGGAGAGGAAGAAGCAGGCTTCCAGTGGAGGAGCCTGACGTGGTCCTCGATTCCAGAACGCCGGAATCACGCCCTGAGCCGAAGGCAGACGCTTAAGGACTGAGCCACCCAGGCACCCCTAAACTTTTTGTTTTTTAAGAGAGACTGAGCCTGAGGACGAGGAGAGAATGAGAATGAATCCTAAACAGGCTTCACACCCAGCCTGGGCTCCATCTCCAAAGCCTGAGACCTTAACCTGAGCCAAAATCAAAAGTTAGATGCACAAGGGACTTAACCACCTAGGCGCCCCTAAGGAGGAATCATTTTTAGGTAGACTTGAAATTAATCCCTCCTTTCCTTCCCTCCTACTCTCACTCCACCACTCCCTCCCTTTATATTATGCTTCTCCCATCACAGCAAATTTCCAACCCTTTTCTCCTCCAGATGAATTCATCTAGGAATACAACAATTTCAGAGGCAAGAGTTATGAGTGTGAGAGCATGGTAAACAACATCACTCTGGACTCTGACTTTACTTATTCTGGATTTTTTTTTCCCTAAGAAGGATGTGAGGCTAGGAGGCGCTTACTGCCCTTAGGCTCTTTGTTCTTGAAGCCACGTCAGTCTGCAGGGCCTCGTTAGGAAACTAGAAGAGCTAGACAAGGAGCCTATGGATCAGTACTCAGTAGCTGCAATTCTATTTGACCTGCCATAGTGAATTTCCAGGCTAACATCTAAGTTAAATGTGATGGGTGATGACAGCAAAATAGCTGATACCATTTGCAAATGGAGCAGAACTCAGCACTGGTGTGATTGATTAATAGTAGTATTGAAAAGTGAGTGCCAGACACAGGGGTAGAGTTACAATGGAAAATTTTCACTTTCTTTCAGGTTAGTGTAGTGTATTTTTAGCTTAACCTTCCTTCTTTGCTTTGTTCGAGGAGGAGAAATTGAGCTATATAGTTTACTGCTTCTCTTTTATGAATATTTTTTCTATAAAAATGAAAAGCAAATCTGCTCATTAAATAAGTCAAGAGCATTGTCTACATTGAAATATCTGAAAAGACCAATCAATTCAGTCAGATAGGATATTGATTTTTTTCCTCATCAAACTTTTTTTGTTCTCACCCAATCAGTCTGGTTTTTGGCATTCTGTAGAAGCTGCGTGCATCAGGAAGTATGACCGTCAATTTCAGAGAGAAGGTAAATTATTGATGAAGTCCTTTAGGTATGTGTGTGGTGGGGTAGAAACTTCAAGGAGAACTGCATCATAATTGAGCTTTTGTACCTTGTCTTCATATGCACACTAATCCTGTTCATCTGATAATTGTGAGATGACTTTAGCTTTCCTGGGATGCTTAATGTCCCTTCTTTTCAGAACAACAATAATGTATCCCTATAAATTTACCTTTGAAGCGCTTTGATCTCTCAACCTAATTTCATCTCTGTGAGTTATTATCCACATTAAGTAAATTCCTTGTCTTTGTTTATACACTTAGAATTTTAGCTACTTAATAATTTAGAAATAAAGATTATATAGTCAAGAAATGCATTAACTTGTAACTTACCCCAAATCTTACCTTAGTGCTGAATAATGACATATCTGATGGGAACCAACCAGTTGGTGTGGTGATGCTGATATGATAAGTTGAATTCAGGATGGAAGCTCTTAAGAAGGAATACACCTTAGGCAGCCTCCCTTCCGCTAATTTAAGGTAGCTTTAATTTATAAGGGGACCTGATAAAAAAGATTCTTATCCCCTTAAAGAAGATAAATCCAAAGTCATTAATACCATTTTCATGTATGGAAAACAATAATTCCCTTAGTAACAATTGAGTCTGATCAGTTCATCTGCCAGCCAAGAGCAATCCCAGTGTATATACTGGGACAACTAAACATATTGACTGACCCACATCAGTTGTGTGAGAAAGTGAAGCTTGGGAAATACATTCATCTTTAGGATGCTGAGATGCTCTTACACCAGTAGTGTGAAAATTTCTATCAGAATACCAAAGAGAAGGAAAGACTGACTGTAATCGCTAATAACATTTATGATTTCATATATAGAACTGACATAGAATTGAAAATGTCTCGTAGCATATAGAGTGGTGCTGTCTTCCTGTCAAATGCTTCATTATGCTTTCTATAACTTAAAATGAAAAAAGAATTTCCCTGAGAAGTGAAATAAAAATCTCCAAATACGAATTTGTTTGAGAATGGTGAATTTCCTATTTTTTTACTTAGAAGCTATGTACCCAACAGGAAATGTTAGTTGTGGAAAATTGGACCTCTCAATGGGCTATGCAGATAATCTGTACAGGAGCTCTGATTTTTTTTTTTTTGAGAGGGAACCTTCAAGGCCTGAGAGCAGAATCAGATTAAATATTTACAATATTTTTTTTCTACTATCAGGCAAATAATGAGACCACCAGAGTACTTCCTGGTTAGAAAGGAAAAGGAAGACCTACATCTTCAAGTAAGATGGAAGGCAGAGTGTGTTTTTGAGGGGTCAGTGGCTTTCAAGTGCAATTTTACTATATGAAAATGAAAAAAAAAACACCCTTACGTATCAATAGTTTACCACAGCTGTTATTTGGGTAAATTATTTTGGAATGTTCAGGTGCTAGAAATGTGTGTGTGTGTGTGTGATCAACTTGTCACTTATAATGAATTACTTAGCAAGTAGCCACAATATTGCTTAAGGAGTTTTAGAAAGTAATTAAAATGTTGACCAGTGCTCAGCCTGATTTGAATTCCTGTACATTCACTATACTATATCATTCTTATTTTCACTTTTTGGCCTGGCTTTTGCAATATTATTTGAAATTTTAGATTTTCAGCATTTGAATTGTGAAAAGAGGAAGTTTAGATTAAGAAATTAGACGGACCAATTATTTATCTTCTGAGTGTTAAATAGGGAAATCTAAAAACTACAAATTATTACCTTATAGTAAATAGTTTTTAATTTTTTTACATGTTAAGAAATTAAATAATTTCCCCTAATATAACTTCCCTTTGACTTGCTCACTTTGTGTAAAAATTTGACTTTATTTGAAATACAATTTACTTCAAGCATTCACTGTATAATTATTAAATGAAGATTTATCAAAATTTAGATTTATTGTCAAGAGGGTCAAAAGGTTGGTTGAAGTTTTATTTCTCTCCTTATTCACTTTGGGGTTGACTATGAAGAGTCAAAGTGGATTCTTTCCCAAATCTGCTTTGCTGTAGTTTTTAAAGCTTTGACTTTGTGTGAAAGACTGCAAAGACAAGGAATATTGGAAAAGAAATATTTGCAAAAAGAATTAACCAGTTCAGGGACTCCTGGATGGCTCAGTCAGTTAAGCATCTGCCTTTGGCTCAGTTCATGACCCCAGGGTCCTGGGATTGAGCCCTGTGTCTGGCTCCCTGCTCAGTGGGGAGTCTGCTTCTCCCTCTCCCTCTGCTGCTTCCCCTGCTTATGCGCTCTCGTGCTCTCACTGTCAAATAAATAAATAAAAATCTTTAAAAAAATGAATTAACCAGTTCACACATAGCACAGGTATTTCTGAACAAACCACTGAATGATTTTTTAAAACATTTTTTAACTGATGTACCTTGCTATGGGGGTGGGAATAATTTTATACAAAAATTTACTTGGGCTTCCAGCTTTTGTAATTGCTAACATTTAAAAAAATTATGCTAGTGAAAAGGAAACAGGCTTTCCTCAAGCCTATTATATAATATTTTGGGAAAACATTTCTTTGTTGTAACCAGAGATTGAAAGAGGATGAAATAATATATGAAATAAGTGGGACTTCACAATGCAAGAGCCATAAGCCGATGTTCTTTGGGAGAATGAGTTTTGAATTATAACCAAAAGACCTGGATTCTGGTCTCTGTCAACTTTGATCACCAATGGAGAGTTAGTCATTCTCTTTCAATCTATATATATTTAAAAAAAATAGAAACAAAAATAGCATTGGTGGTAGTTGCTTATAAACCTAAAACATACCATTCCAGCAAATAAAACAAACAACCCTCCAATTAGCCACTTATCCAATTTTTCCTTTTCAGGAATTACAGGAGGAAGAGAGTTTATAGATATTGAAAGTAAATTTGCTCTAAGGACCCCTGAAGACACAGCTGAGGATACTTGCCACCTCATTCCTGGAGTGACAGAATCTGTGGCTAACTGCCACTTCAACCACAGCAGCAAAACCTTTGTGGTGATTCATGGCTGGACGGTAAGACGGTCTCTTTAGGAAGGAGCCAATTGGGGTAGACCAGGCGTCCTGCCTGACTGACTTGCTATCATTGTTGGGAAACCTGTGATGAGTCTCCATATCCTGTATGGAGATTGTTTTCCAGTGGCTTGTTTTCCAATGGCTTTACTTTAAACTTGAGTGCAGGCAATTCTGGCTTGGGGTGGGGATTGTGGAATCTAAAATCATGGGTTCATGAGTACTTCCTCCAGGTAGTGCCATCCTTCATTTTACCATGGTACCTAGTTGGTGCTCTCGAACCAGACATTCTTGTGAGGTGGGAAAACAAGGCTTTGCTCAACTACAGAGCAGAATGTAGGTTGTCATTTTAGGAAACCAGTGGAAACCTGGCACAATCCTGATTCATGCAGCACATCACCAAAGGTCCTTTCCTAAGGGAAAACCTGTCAGAGAGAGGAGGGGATTGGAGTGGAGTGGGGAAATAGTGATTTTGGTTCTGGCTTTGCCATTCTCCAACTCTGTGATGTGATTGACGCTACTTCTCATCTCTGGGCCTCAGTTGACTGAGGTGTAAGACAAAGAGGTTAGACTCTACTTCAGAATTCTCCAGTTGTAAACTTTAGGGAACTTTTCTAGAGATGAAAGAGGGTTAGCCAGGGAAGTATCATGCAAAATGATTAGAAAAAGTGAAAACTGTGGTTACTTTTACTTTTTCTTTTAAAGAATAAGAACAGGTGATGGGGATGAAGGAGTGCCCTTATTGTGATAAGCACCAGATGTTGTATGGAAATGTTGAATCACTAAATTTTACATGTGAAACTGTGTGTAACTAACTGGAATTTAAATAAAAACTTCTAAAAGAGAAAAAAAAGTATATGATTAAAGTAGTGCCTTCTAAGTATGCCAGACAGTCACTTTCCATGGTGGAGTTCTTAGCTACTTCAGTTGGTAATATTTTAAAACCCTAGTGAGCAGATTTCATTTTTTATATGAAAAGGACTTTTTTAAGATGGGAAGTTAAAGAGAAATAGTACTGCCATTATGTCAGAGCTAATAGATACTAAATAAATTTTAATGAGATAAATTAGAGAATGATTGATAGACTTCTAGTCTCGATTTCTTTTCCTGTGTAACTTAAGTGCCTTTCTTATTAACACTCCAGGACAATTGCTATAACTTTTATGGAGATGAAGGCGACTACTAACAGAATTTACATGGATGTTTCTTCAAAAAAGTCTATTTACTAGAGTTAACATAATAAATTATATATCTTATGATAAAAATAAATATTCAAATTCTTAACATAGATGTTTTTACATTTTAAGAGATTTAAATAAGAGGAAGTAATCATTGGTAGTTTTAGAGACATTTTGTTTGTACACAGAACATTAAATACTTTTCAAAAAAGTATAGTAAGCTTAATAAACATTTTATATGACAGAATAAATTAAATATCTCAGACATCTCAATCTTATTCCTAAGAGAACTGATACTTGAGGAATTTTTCAAAAGCATAGTTCCTTCTCATGCAAAGATGACATGACTAACCCAGTCTCAGTAGATAGTGCCAATTTTATCATTGGTCCTCCTGCCCACTAAGCCCACCATAATCTTCACATTGTGTATCTTGACATTTTGAGAGCCTGAGCTTGGAGGCCAGGCCACTAGTTGTGAAACTGAGTTTCATCATAAAGAGCTGTTTAGCCTATGCGATAACTAATCCAGCCACACTGGGTAACTGATCTCAGCTTATCTCAGTGGACTGTCTGGCTGGTTCAGTTGGACCACCTGGAAGTGGCCAGAAGGGCTTCAGTTCAGCTGTGTGTCTGAGAATCAAAGATTTTAAAAATTTGTGGTGATTTAAGGAACCTCAGGAAAAAAAACTAGTAAATAATACCTTTTTAGAATTAAAGAAGGTGAGTACTTGGATTTTCCACCCCTTTGTTGTTCAGGGCTACTAACAGCAGTATTTTATGTCAAATTAAAAAAAAAAGGATTAGAATAGTTTTTAGGCAGTTAATAAAAGTATCAGTCACTGTAGGAGTAAGTTGGGTTACTTACTCTTTCACAGTTTGCCTAACCTGGAAACATTGATAATGATGAAAAAATTATAATAGGGGCTTAGAGCAAACAAGATTTTTTGCCTTATCTGAGGTAAACCATTTAGCAACTCAAGGTCATAGGACAAAGGGAAGTGAAGAAGTTCTGTGGCTTTGCCGTGGAAAATCCGAAAGAATGCTTAGCATGTAGTGTGCGTAGAACACATCCCAGAAGGCAGTTTAGACACAGCTGTCCTGGAGCTTTGCCACCTGCTTAGGTTTCATAGAGCAGAGTGTTAAGTACAGAATTCTCATTGTGGTAGGAGGTCCTCATGCCTGGCTGAAAGAAGGAGTGGTTAACATTGCATTCTGAAGAACTGACATCATCCTCTCTTGAAAGGCAAAGGGTGGCAAACCCCAACATCTAAGAGAGGAGAAGAGGAGACAGGACCAATTCATCAGGGTTTGGGGCTTGGTGGAGTTCTGACTTGTTCCCTCAATGACCCAGGCTGCACATAGACTTTTTAAAGCAACCTCTAGCTGAGACAGATTCAAAGAAGGTTTAAATGAGTTTCTAATGGACTAATATCACCTTTATACCTTTTCTTTTTTTCTCTTCATACTAGAAATGGCAATAGATTTAGAGCTGGTATTACATCACTGCAAATAGATTGGGAATCAAAATGGTTACAAGAAGACATTTATGAGGTGGCAGGTAACCAAGATCATCTGAACTCAAACCCTTTGTTTTATTGGTGGCCTACAAGGTTAAAACAGTGCTTGCGTTCATAGAAGTAATTATTGGAATAGCTGGGAACCTGAGTTCCAGGTTTGCTTTTTCCTTCCACAGAGCACAACAGTGAGATGAAAAAGTGTGCAGTTGTTAGTGTCAGGAGTGAAGTGAGATCTCACGTTTTGATAGTTTTAGTCTAGAAAATAAACTAAATAAAATGGAAGCATAAATCGGAAAGAATCCACTATATAAGATCAAAATTCCAAATGAAGTCCCTTGATTTGATAATTCATGACTCCTATTTTTGTTACTGGAATTAATCTAAGAAGAATATAGGTTTTATAGGTCTCCCCTGACAAGCTACCTTAAAAATGTATTTGAGAACCTTCTTTGTTGAGTACATATTTAAGTAACCTTTATTGTGCCTACAACATAATTTTCTCTCAGGTCATAGTAGGGTGGGGAGATTTGGGGATTTGAATCAGGTTACTGCTATGTTCGAAGATGATACACAATTTTACAATCTGCAGTGTTTAAGTGTGTTTCAATTATTTTAAAGTATGCACCTTTGCAAAGGTGTCCAATGTCCTCTCTGGAAATGTAAATTAAAATTTTACATAAATAGAATTAACCTGAGAACTCTTACAGTTCTTTTGACTTTGAATTTGGGAGCCTTTTAAAAATAAGAAGCAAAGAATTACAGTTGGAAGTCTCCTTATCTCCAAACAGGGCCAATCTAATAATTTGGGAATTGTGACTATTAAATCTCATTAATTTCCACTCTGATAATTAAGAATTGGAGAGAATTATAAAAAAAAAATCTAAACCAAAGCTGATCATTTGCTTATGTATTAACAAAGAGATTGCTAAATGAATTTACCTTCTGTTAGGATTAGTATGTTTGAAACTATTTTTTTCATTAGCACATCAAATGTTTTATATAAATGACTCTCTATAAGAAAAAAAAAAGTGCATTCACATCCTCCAAAATAATATGGTTGGGAAAAATTTATAGCCTAATTGCAAGTAATTAAATTAAATATATTTTGAAATAGTCTATAATTCTGCTGCAGAATTTTAACTTATTCAGATTGATCTTTTATATAAATTATTGGTTTTACAGAATTTATAAAACAAGTTTTTAAAAATTGGTAGTGCAAACCTAATCTGCCACTCCTCAGTTCAACATATTCCTTCTTTGGCATACTCAAATTTGCCTCAGTAGAGGCAGGCACAAGTCTCTGAATATGCTTTTGCATGGTTTGGGTTATCTTTCTGAGCCACTGGGCTTCCTTTCAGGTTTGTTTGTTCATTTTCTTTCCACTTAATGTAGGTGTATTAGGCTGACATACCTATAATACGTTGCAGGTGGGTATTTTAGGAAAGCTTGTATCATCCTCCTCAGGTGACAGGAATGTATGAGAACTGGGTGCCAAAACTTGTGGCTGCCCTGTACAAGAGGGAACCAGACTCCAATGTCATTGTGGTGGACTGGCTGTTGCGGGCCCAGCAGCATTATCCAGTGTCTGCAGGGTACACCAAGCTGGTGGGAAAAGATGTGGCCAAGTTCATCAACTGGATGGCGGTAAGACTGGGGGAAGAAGACTTATGTGTCCAAAACTAGCCTCTTTGCTAGTACTGAACAAAATGGTGGTCTTGATTCCTTTTCACTTAAATATAAATATTTTCTGGGGCAACTCAAATCTTCAGAATAAGCACAGGCATTTTTTAGCCAGAAAGCAGCATGGTGATAAGAATGATAAAACTGTAAAGTCAAGGCATAGTCCTGCCCTGCCATATCCTTTGATATTCTCATAGTGAATAGATCTGGTGAGACCAAGAACTAAGTGGGCAGAGCAGACAAAAGCTTTTTATTTCAGGACAGAAGGAAGATGTCATGTTTAGCCAAATCCTTCTCTACCACTTGGCTGGCACATGGAAATCCTGTCCTGCATTTGACCCATTAAAATACCAATCTTTTTCGTGAAAAGATTAATACTACCCATTCCATAGTGTAGATTAAAGATCCAGGTTTTTGTTGAGGGTTAGATAGACAGATTTGAGCTAGGAAGAAAATGGCAGGGAAGGTCTGTAGACTATGAGGTGGCTACGGGTCAGGAGTTCTGATTTAGCTTCCACTTTATCCACTTGTATTCTCTGATGGCATCCTCTGAAAATTACCTTTGAAAAGTATCTTAGGGTTGGCTGAAAGAAAGTTAATACTCTGACAGGGCCAAATTATTTAAGCCAGATACTTGAAGATAAAAAATAATCTCTGTTTATTAGACTGGTCATTAAAAGATAAAAGTTCTTTTCTTCACCCTTTTGCTTATCAGGAAAGTGAACCTGGGCAAATTACATCACCTGCCTGAGCCTCAGACTTCTCATCGGTTGAATAAAGAGGCTGGACCATATGTATCTATGGTTCTTTCTCCCTGTAATATTTCCCAGGTTTAAGTCATTTTCTGGCTAACCTTAAAGAATAAAGTGATGTAGGGTATTTAGAGTAGGGAATAATGGGTTAAAGTTAAATATATATTTAATATATTTGTGTGTATTTACATATAGCTTATCTACATATAGTTTACATATATCTACATATATCTACATATAAATATGTAGCTACACACGTACATTCATACATATATTTTCAGATCTGTGGAAATTCAGATTTCCATACACTTCGATTTCAGATGGATGGGAAAACTTTCTAACTTCAATATGTTTTTATTTTTTTTATTTTTTATTTTTTTTTTAAAGATTTTTTTATTTATTCGGCAGAGATAGAGACAGCCAGCGAGAGAGGGAACACAAACAGGGGGAGTGGGAGAGAAAGAAGCAGGCTCATAGCGGAAGAGCCTGATGTGGGGCTCGATCCCAGAACGCTGGGATCACGCCCTGAGCCCAAGGCAGACGCTTAATCGCTGTGCCACCCAGGCGCCCCTAACTTCAATATGTTTTTAAAGAAAGAGAAAATCTCAACACTATAGAGTGATCTAGAACACAAAATTAAAATAAGTAGTGTTTAATTTTCAGCATTGCCTGTATTTCAAAAACAATACTTACATATTTTTTTCCTTTTAGCTTTGATCTTTTGTACAGAACTGTAAGAACCCCTTTTTCTTTTTCTCTTCCAAAGGAGGAATTTCACTATCCTCTGGACAATGTCCATCTCTTGGGATACAGCCTTGGAGCCCACGCTGCTGGCATTGCAGGAAGTCTGACCAATAAGAAGGTCAATAGAATTACTGGTAAGAAAGCAGTGCCAGTAGTCTTATCACAGAAGAGTTGAGATGCCTGGCATTCTGAAAGAGAATCAGAATGTCTGTCATATATCCATATGTGTCTGGTGTTCCTTTGTGTTTGCCCAGCAAACACAGCAAATTATCTCATGGGAGGGCTTTTTTTTTTTTTTCTGGAGTAGGATAAAATATGGACCCTTGCTCTACTGGGCTTACTTCCTACTGTTAGAAGAGAAGTAGAGCAGAGTTAAGCACAGAGAGCTCAGTGGAGTCCCTGGGAAGCTCATTCCCCTCCTCCCTCTGCTCTGTGCTTTGGTGATGTATTGCATGTATGTCATCTCTCACATCAGTGAGAAAAAAGGCCAAACTAGAGGCTATTTGGAAAAAGGAAGACAGTCAACCAGGGCATTCAAATGATGAACAATCGAATGCTAAGGTGACACTAATGGAAGCTAAAACAAATGGGAATTTAAAAATCTGTGAAGCCTCTTTATTTATTTATTTATTTATTTATTGCATTAAGGCCTAGATCCAGCTGGACCTAACTTTGAATATGCAGAAGCTCCAAGTCGCCTTTCTCCCGATGATGCAGATTTTGTAGACGTCTTACACACATTCACCAGAGGGTCGCCTGGCCGAAGTATTGGAATCCAGAAACCAGTAGGACATGTTGACATTTATCCTAATGGAGGCACTTTTCAACCTGGATGTAACATTGGGGAAGCTATCCGTGTGATTGCAGAGAGAGGCCTTGGAGGTAAATATGATTTAGAAGTTAATTAAATGTTGGGGCGCCTGGGTGACTCAGTCATTAAGTGTCTGCCTTCCGCCCAGGGCATGATCCCAGGGTCCTGGGATCGAGCCCCATATCGGGCTCCTCTGCTGGGAGCCTGCTTCTTCCTCTCCCACTCCCCCTGCTTGTGTCCCTCTCTCTCTGGCTATCTCTCTGTCAAATAAATAAATAAAATCTTTAAAAAAAGAAGTTAATTAAATGTAAGTTTCACACTTAATTCTTATTGATCTAGTCTCCTACCCATTCCCCACAAATATGTAGATTTAATATACACACTTAATCAAGAAATGTTTCTGAAGAAGCTATCATATTCAGCACGATCACCTTTACAGCCTTAGTACTGCCTTTGGTCAGACAGACAGATATGTTTTCTTTTATGTATTGTATTGTAGACTACACTAAGTACTGAGCTTCCAGAAATAAAAGAAGAGAAAGGTGAGAGCTACACAAGAAACCTCCATTGTGTTGGATAATAGCAGCATAAAATGATAATGAGCCACATGTTGTTATACTTTGAATATGTTTGTGAAACCATAAGAGTTATTGTTAATTAGTCCAAATTTCTTTTGTCAATCTTTTAAAGAGATGTACAAATAAGAAACAAATCAAGGGCTCTTGGGTGGCTCAGTCTGTTAAGCATCTGACTCTTGGTTTTGGCTCGGGTCATGATCTCATGCGTCATGAGATCCAGCCCTGAGTGAGGCTCTGCCCTCAGTGGGGAGCCTGCTTAAAGATTCTTTCCCTCTGCCCGTCCCCTCACTCATGCGCATGTGTTCTCTCTCTTCCTAGCTCTCTCTAAAATAAATAAATAAATCTTTAAAAAAATAAAATAAATCACTATTCTCTAACAATAAATATTCCAAAATTTAAAGAAGATATAATTTAATATTATCTCAATGTTTACTTCAATAATCATGTTCGTGTTAAATTTATAATTTGTTTTAAGGGATCTTTTCATCCTTTGTGGGCAATGGAACCTACCTATAGTCAATATGCTCAGGTTTTTTGTGCATATGTTATAGAAATTACAGCTTAATATTACTATTTTCAATAGTTATAAAAGCTTATGGTAAGAGGTACACTTTTATTACATTGCTAATTATTTCTGTGGTTCATTTGATGTAAAAATTGTTAGTGAGACAACCTCCAATTATACATAATATCTATGATAAAATACTATTCAGTTAACAATTCTGCCTTTTATGATGTTTCTAGAAGCATGTAGAAATGTCTTATGTTTTCAATATAAGAGAAGGATGTGACAAACTGGGGGAAATCAACTTCTACCTTGATTGTCTCTTATTATGCCTTCATAAACATACATAAGACAGCAGAAAAGGCAAAAGTTCTCTGAAAATTTGCAATTTTGACACTCAGAAAGAGATGAGAAACTGCCACCAAAAATACCTCCTTAAATAGGACTTACACTCAAGCAGTCATAGGACTAGATCCTTAGGTAATTTTATTCTGAAACTTGTTCAGACATACAGGATGAAACACTCATTGTGGACACCCATGGAGTTGAATTTTCTTTGTGCCTCATTTTCCCCAGATGTGGACCAGCTAGTGAAGTGTTCCCATGAGCGCTCCATTCATCTCTTTATTGACTCTCTGTTGAATGAAGAAAATCCAAGCAAGGCCTACCGGTGCAATTCAAAGGAAGCCTTTGAGAAAGGGCTCTGCCTGAGTTGCAGAAAGAACCGTTGCAACAACTTGGGCTATGAGATCAATAAGGTCAGAGCCAAAAGAAGCAGCAAAATGTACCTGAAGACTCGCTCTCAGATGCCTTACAAAGGTAGGTGGAGGATGTTGTGAATAAAGAAAATAAATTCCATCCTATTTCTTATTGCTCATTGCATCACATGTATTGCGTCTGTCCATTGTAACAGAGGTAGCGAAATGGTATTACTAAACCCTGAACCCTCACTTGTATTTCCGTTGGTGGAGAGGGAGTTACCACTCGTCCATTTAACTGAAGCTCCCAATTCCCATTGCCAGTAAGGCCCAGGGCGCAACTTGCACTACCCTATGCAGCAGCCTTGCTTTCCACCCTCCTCTGCCATTATGACCACTCGCATGGGCCAGCCCATTAGTACCAGGCTGTGAGCTAATTTGAAACCATCCATCTTTCCAGGGTCAGCAGGCTAATGGGCCAACTCCAGCCCATCGCCTGCTTTTGTAAAGAAAGTTTTATTAGAAAACAGCCACACACATTCATTTTTGTGTTGACTAAGTTCTTTTGTGCTACTGCAGCAGAGTTAAGTAGTTGGGACAAAGACTGTATGGCCCACAAAGCCTAAATTATTGCTATCTGGCCCTTCACAGAAAAGAGTACCCACTCCTAAAGTTTGCTTTAAGTGAGGGCAAAAACTACCTGTATTTTAAAATTCAGCTATTTCTGGGAGGGAAGAATATACCAGACCTCAAAATATTTCCATTTTGTCATGAATTTGTACGCAGTTGAATTTCAGACATGTTTAGAGCAAGATTTATAGGGATTGAAGGGAAATGAGAGGAGATACCAAGGAAATCTGGCAAGAGGAACTAAGACCAGAAAAGCTAACTTATGTGGAGTCCAGGTGGAAGTCTGAGGGAAAGGATGAGAATTGAAGTACAGTTTTCCAAGGTTAAGTATATCTGACGGAGGCAACTATTTGTAAGGTGGTTTGTTAGAACCTCTATAGTGGTGTATTTGGTGGCCCCAAGGTTTGGAGCAGCAATAATTCAAGGGAACCTTTTAAGCAATGAGGAAACCCTTAGTTTCTCTGACTTTTCAGAATGAGAAAGTATGTGTGAGGTATAGAGGAGACTGGAATTTTCTGAAGACTCATCCCCAGGCGTCCTGCTTGTTGCTATGCAGTGCTCCATCACTATTCTTGGGGATACTTCGGCAGTCTCCACTTCCCCTGCTCTGGTCTGTGGTGATGCCTGCAAGGGCTCCATTCAACCCCAAACTCTGTTTCTCTTCACCGTTAGTAGCTGTATGTTAAGCCTGCTGCTGTTCCTATCTCCTTAACCTCCCCCATCCCATTTACTCAGGGTTTTTAGTAGAGATGGCATTAGCAGGGAGGAAATGTAGAAGTTCAATTATCTGCTTCCAGAGGTTCTCCCTAATTACAGAACACTTTAGGAACTAGCAGTCTTTATGGCCTCACTGATGATTCAATGAATAAGTGATTGTGAGCCTGCTATAATACCTACTGTGTGCTAGATGGTGGGGGGATAAAGAGGATAAATGTGATCTTCTGACCTGAGGGAATTTACACATAGGGTAGGGAATCAGACATACCCATAAAACATGAAGAAACGGTCACATACAGTGTCCCATTAACAAATGCCAAATATGCTCTGTATAGAAAGTCGGGGACAAAGATGGCCAAGAAAGGGTAGAGTTCTTGGAGAAAGAATCATGGGTATTTCGGCTTCTCAATTTGATCTCCCTTGTGTCCCATCAAAGATGATTACTTTCTAGGACTACTTAACAATTCATATGCACCTGGGTTCCTCCTATCTGCTACAACCATACTTTCCTGAAAGGGAGTGGAATGCAAGGTCTGAAGTTTCTAGTAACAAACACTGTGCAGAAATGAAGAAATCTTTCCAAGCCACACTGGTAGTCATGTGTGAGCACTTCCTATTTAATGGATCAGAATTCTGTGGTTCTGAGTTGCCTGCTTATTTGGGGGTGGTGGTGTTTCCATAAAAACTGATCAGCACTTGTTCCAATTTTCTCCCTACAGTCTTCCATTACCAAGTAAAGATACATTTTTCCGGGACTGAGAGTGATACACAGACCAACCAGGCCTTTGAGATCTCTCTGTATGGCACTGTGGCTGAGAGTGAGAACATCCCTTTTACCCTGTGAGTAGCTGCAGGGCATTACTGCCAGCATGTGGGTTGATCATGGTAGTGTTACCTGCTATAACCATTGGTCTTTAGAGCAGAAGACAAGTAGAANTGAGTAGCTGCAGGGCATTACTGCCAGCATGTGGGTTGATCATGGTAGTGTTACCTGCTATAACCATTGGTCCTTAGAGCAGAAGATGAGTAGAACACTTGGAAAAGAAATAGTCATCAGATTTTTTAAAAAAGCTTTATGGCAAAAGATATTCATTACATTGGTACATATAATAGCATGGATTAGAAACAAAATGAGTACCCAACATTGAGGCAGTGGTTAAAGTTTAAAGTCAATGAAATCAATCTAGCTTCTTTTTTTTAATGATAATTTTTTATTATATTATGTTAGTCACCATACAGTACATACCTGGTTTCTGATGTAAAGTTAGATGATTCATTAGTTGCGTATAACACCCAGTGCACCATGCAATATGTGCCCTCCTTACTGCCCATCACCAGCCTATCCCATTCCCCCACCCCCCTCCCCTCTGAAGCCCTCAGTTTGTTCCCCAGAGTCTATAGTCTCTTATGGTTCATTCCCCCTTCTGTTTACCCCCCTTCATTCTTCCCTTTCTTCTACCGATATTCCTACTTCTTATGTTCCATAGATGAGAGAAACCATATGATAATTGTCTTTCTCTGCTTGACTTATTTCACTTAGCATTATCTCCTCCAGTGCCGTCCATGTTGCAGCAAATGTTGAGAATTCGTTCTTTCTGATAGCTGAGTAATATTCCATTGTATATATGGACCACAGCTTCTTAATCCAGTCATCTGTTGAAGGGNCATCTATTGAAGGGCATCTCGGCTCCTTCCACGATTTAGCTATTGTGGACAATGCTGCTATGAACATTGGGGTGCATATGGCCCTTCTCTTCACTCCGCCTATATCTTTGGGGTAAATACCCAGTAGTGGAATTGCTGGATCACAGGGTAGCTCTATTTTTAACTTTTTAAGGGCTCCACACTGTTTTCCAAAGTGGCTGTACCAACTTGCATTCCCACCAACAATGTAGGAGGGATCCCCTTTCTCCACATACTCTCCAACATCTGTTGTTTCTTGCCTTGTCAATATTTGCCATTCTAACTGGTGTAAGGTGGTATCTCAATGTCGTTTTGATTTGAATTTCCCTGATGGCTAATGATTTTGAACATTTTTTCTTGTGTCTGTTAGCCATTTGTATGTCTTCATTGGAAAAGTGTCTGTTCATATCTTCTGCCCATTTTTTTGATTTATTTGTTTCCCGTGTATTGAGTTTGAGAAGTTCTTTGTAGATCTTGGATACTTATCTTTTATCTGTAGTGTCATTTGCAAATATCTTCTCCCATTCCATGGGCTGCCTCTTCGTTTTTTTGACTGTTTCCTTGGCTTTACAGAAGATTTTTATGTTGATGAGGTCCCACGAGTTCATTTTTTCTTTTGTTTCTCTTGCCTTTGGAGATGTGTCATGAAAAAAGTTGCTGTGGCCGATGTCAAAGAGGTTGCTTCTAAAAACTGTAATTATAGAAAACTAGGTAAAACATGGCAAGAAATGGAAAGTAAAATATGAAGTAAAGAAAGAATAGAGAATTATATGTATCTTATGACTTTGACAAAGTAAACATGTTCACATAGCAATATAGATTGAAAGGGGATATATGAAAATGAATATAAATGTCTCTGAATGATTGATTTATGGATTTTTTTCTTAAGAGTTGTATTAAATAGTTCATATTGTTAGTGTAAAAGTTAGAATAGATTAAAAGGGTGTAGATATCTTTTAAAATACCCTGAATGCCATTGATCTTCATCTTGAGTATTTTGTTGGACATTGTTTGCATTTTTAAAATATCTCCCAAACAATAAAGCTATTTGTATCTTGGGAGGAAGAAAAATGAGAAAAATATAAAACTTGTTTCCAGAACTAACCAAATACGCTGATTTTTGCTTCAGGTCTGAAGTTTCTGCGAATAAGACATACTCCTTTCTAATTTACACGGAGGTGGATATTGGGGAACTGCTAATGTTGAAACTCAAATGGAAGAGTGATTCATACTTCAGCTGGTCAGACTGGTGGAGCAGCCCTGGCTTTGCTATTGAGAAGATCAGAGTAAAAGCAGGAGAGACTCAAAAAAAGTAATTACATTTATTTTTCTCCATTCGCTTTAGACTCACTGCGTCCTTACCTAGGGATGAGTATGGGTGGAACTTTAGTAAGCTTTTTCTTTGAGACTATATCAACTAGATAATAATACCTATAATTTTGGGGAGGAGTGTTCTTTTATTATCATACTAATGAAGTAATAGTATTTCTGAATTTCATGGAAAGAAACTATAAGCCCTTAATTGATCACAATTATTGAGAGCTGAGATTTTAAGTTGAGGATCTCAGCTTCTCATTTAGCACTGTTTCTTGCAAGCACAAAACAGTTATGGAAAGAATCTCAGAGATGTTACTTTGACATTCAAAGATTAAAATCAGCTGTTCGAGAAGAATGAGAAGGTAATCTCATTCTATCTCCCACCCCACCTCACGTATATCTATAAATTAATTGCATAGAGACCCCCATAGGATTTAAGACTTTTATACTAAATATACAGGGATTTTGCAAACTATAGTGTGCCATTGTTGTTAATAAAAACGACTGTTTAAATTAGGATTGATAATTTTTTTCTCTTTGGTCATTTTCTTTTATAACAAAACAAAAACAAATAAAAAACAGGTTGTGGATGGAGAGGCTATGCAGAGCATTTGTTTCTCTAACAGGCCAGTTGAAGGATGGTTTGTGAATTCCCTAATGCAGAAAGGAGGAAGTGGTAAAGTTGATCTTGTATCACCTCGTGGTGAAAGCTTTGTGATTTTAAGGCTGCTCCAAGCTATTTATATGCCTGTCTAAACTGATTAACTCTATTGTTGAACAGTGGGTTAGGCCCTCAAATAACTCTCTGGTTCAGATGTGTTGCTGACCAGAATGGCCTGACTTTAAACAGTTTATTGGAAATATCAAAGTAATGAATCCTAGTGATCGGGTAGGATTTAAACAGCCCTGATCGAACCATATATTTTCAGTTATTTCTCTTTTCCCATATGACATGTTCACATTCATTTTCTTCTATAGGGTAATCTTCTGTTCCAGGGAGAAAGTATCTCATCTGCAGAAAGGAAAGGCATCTGTGGTATTTGTGAAATGCCATGACAAGTCTCTGAATAACAAGTCTGGCTGGTGAGCATCAGGGGCTGAAGTTCCTTGGGTATCCTGAGCTTGCACTTAGGGACACTGCTGCATACGTCGCTCTTCATCCCGTAACTAAAGACTTGCACTGATTCTTGTGGCGAGAATCTTCAGGTGCTCTTTCTTAGCCCTTCCATATACACATTGGCCTGGCCCATTTGTTTTTGGCAGTACTTCCTCTTTTTTTCATTCTCTTTCTGTTCTATATTTTCCTTTTGCACTGCCACAAAATCTTTACTGCTGCTTTTTTCTGTACTGAATCCCTGCTACCTTTACGGAGCCTGTGTGCAGAGTGTACAACACAATAGTCGTCATTGTGACTGTGGGCATAGCCGTTCCAGGGGAGCAAAACATCAGCGGCAGCACATAGTCCTTCTTGGTGCCCCAGGTGGCAGCCAACTCCAGGACAGAGAGCCAAAAAGGGGAAGTTACCAAGCCTCCATCTCAAAATCCCCAAGGATGTGGAGATAATGGAGTTAGAATTTAGGAGATGATCTTCTTTTCCGTCTCAAAACAATACCCTGGCTCTTTTCTACCAACCTTTAAGACTAATCCATATGGCAGCTGTCAGCTAAATCTTTCCAGATCAATACTAAGTGGAGATTAAGCATGTGACCCTCTCTCTCCCCTCCTAAATTCTCACATTATCTCACTTTTATTTCTCTACTCATTCCCCTGCCAGATACCAAGTTCTAATGGGTTACAAGTATAAAGGAGAAAAGCTTAGATCATGTCATACAAGCCAGGGAAACAAGAAACAATGGGAAAGGCTGGTACAACATCATCCAGAAATAGAAAAAATAATTGCTTCTGGTTTGTCTTCTGGTTTGTCTTCTCTCAGTTACATTTATAGACAAAAGTACAGAATAAGAGTTGCCTAATCAGAAAAGCATATTAAAGACCCTATGTGAAATATCTCTATTATTTTAAATTTCTATTTTATGTTGTAATTTATCCATGGATAATTATGAATTATGGATAAATTAGGAAAAATAGGCAAAAATAAAATCACTGTGACTCTATCCCCCAGGGCTAACTCCCAATTAACATTTAAATTTATATTCTTTCAGACCTTCTCAACGCATATATAATATTAATATTTTTCATTTTTTACAAAAAATGGAATTATGACATACACTTTGAACAATAAGATTGAAGCCATCTGATTAAAAACATTAATGTGGGAGCACTCAAGATAAATTTAAAATGGAAAATAGTTGATGGTATTGAGCCAGAATAACTGAATTTTTATCTAAGTGGAGACTATTCTACTCAGAGGTTCATTGCTTTGTTTTCCCTCCTCACAAATCTGAGATAATTTCATATTTGCTTCAACTTTTAGAAGTGACTCCTCTGTGAAGTTTTATACATGCATTTATGTCACATACAAACATACACAAACGCTTGTACACCTACATTTTCCCCAAATCATCCACAACTTTAAATCTATATGTGAATGTAAAAAGAAAACCTGAAAATTTAGGAAATATCTCCAGCTTTTTTAAAAGTATTTCTGTTCATATTATTTATGTAAGTCATAATCATTTACCTGAGAAAGTCTAGTGATACATTCCTTGTCTGATTATAGGATTACTGAGACCACAGATATTTAGGTGGCTTTTCCTTATACATCTGAACTTTACCTAGGAATTATGAATCAGACTAATAACTTTCTGCAGTTTCTCTCTTCTGTCACTAAATTAATCAAAAGTTCTCTGTCTCTTATCTTCTGATATAACTCTTTAGAGGACTCATATCACAAGAAAAGAAAAGAATCAGGCATTTCATTTGACAAGTTTTAGAATTAAGAAGTCTTCTTAAATCATATTTTCTTTGAAATAATTTGGTTCAGTCTTCTGAAAATGATAGTCCTTATTGGAACATGGCTAAGTAGATCTTAGAGTGTCTTTCATTCCCCCAAGCCTGCCTTTATCCATTTCTGATTCGTTATCCACATATCCCCTGGGTATATACTCACAACCTTTGTCCTGAACTTCCAGTTGAATAACTTTTTCATCATGAAGGTGGGAGGGGAGAGCGTTGTAAAACACTAAGCAAATAACAAATTGCCCTTCCTCTACTTTTTCTCAGAACCTGGGCAAATCTGCAGAAGGAAGAGCAGCACATGAATTCCATGAAGAATGAAATAACTTTTACAAAAGATGCCCAGTGCTTTGGGTGTTTCAAAGAGAATTTTCCTGAGTATTAATCCCTAATCAGTAATTAATTAGTTACTTTAGGATACAGTCTCAAATACTCAAAAAAGCGACTAATTCAATTTGAGGAATATAGTGGCCAAATAGTACATCTTCCAACATTAAAAGATCGCAGATTTGAAAATCACTGTTCTGCCCTTTGAGAAAGAAATAAGAACCAATTTGGCTCATGGTAATGTAATAAGCCTTCTTTATCTGGTGAGTTTAACCATAGCTTAAAATTGAGTAGAATCTCATTTTTTAATTGAAGTCTGCATTTTCTGGACTGATACCGTCTCAAAGTTTTCTCCAAGTCTGAATATAGAAAATAAAAAAAAAAAAATTTTTTTGGTGACATGAGTTGGACCCATTTACTTACTAGTCAAGACACCTGACTTTTTTGGAATGGTTCTTCTCTTGCCATTGGGTGCTGTGTTGTCCAGGAGTTAACCAGGGACTAGTGACTTAGAGAGAGGAATAGAAAATGAAGTTGATAAATCACTGAAACTCTAAACCCTCCCTGCAGCTGGTTGCATCATTGCTAAGTTACAAATTAAAAGAGATATAAAATTTAGACCAGTTCAGTTTTAATAAGCTTTAATCTCTACCTGCTGTTTGCTTCAAGATTATATTTTAACATTGCTTTCTATGTTGGTGTTTTAAATGAGCCTGTTATTGTCAGCTGACACATAATTTTAACTATGGGGAAAGAAAATGATACCACAGTTTCATTAATCAGATTTCTGAAATTATATTCATCAATTTGAAGTCATTTAATATCTCATAGGCACTGTTCAATTTTAGGTTTATCTCAGTCATGCTTCAATCATTCTTTGAGCATGTCTCTTTCTTCCGTGGTTTTAGTAAGAAAATATGTACTCAAGGTCAAATTTTACATCATGCAAACCCTATAAATTTTACACAAGGGCCATTGTTACTAAGAGGTGAAAAAGTATATATCCATAAACAGTGCTTAAAACCAAATTGGAAAATTAAAAGAATCCTCAATTGCCATAGCCACATGAAATGCCATGAGAGGTGTTATTTTTAACTAGTCAAGAGTGAGCGAACAGATAAATATATCTATTTATAAACTAGATAACATATTTTCAGAATGATCTTCTATATATTAATGTAAATTGATAAGGAAGTAAAATGTCTCGAAGATTATTGCTGGGAATCCAAGCTGTGAACATGTGTAGCTATCTAAACATATTACTCACATATGAAGCCCCACATGTACATTTGTTATTCAGCATAGCTTGGAAAATAAATAATCAAGAGATACAGTATTAGGACATATTGGACTAGAAATTATTCCAGAGGTGCCAGAACCTCAGCCTTTCATTTCAGAAATATGGTTATACCTATACAAAGTATGATGAATGCTGTGATTGTGAGCCAACTTGGAATGAATTTTCTCTAAAAATAAAATATTGTGAGATTTGTTGTTGTCATCCCCCTTTATTGCTAATTCATTAATTTTCTGGATTTGGGTTTTGAACAGGGTGTGTAAACTTGAGAAAATATGGATCCAATCAGTGTATGGTCCTAGGAACTGTGGCTTCTACAGACTTCATTATATATATATTAGCAATGCTTTGGCTTTAAATGTTATTTATTAGCTGTAAATATATGTGTGTATGACTAAAGGGAAATTGTATATTGGAAAGGTTGTGGCTAACTGCATTTATAGACATGTGGTGCCAACTTTGTACATGTCTTTGTCAATGACAGTCTCACTGGGCCAACTTACTCTGGTGAAATAATACCATAAAGTAGACTTTTTTTTAAAGAAAAATTAACTATGTTAAGAAATGGAATCTGCTTTTAATAAAATTGACAAAATTTTATTAACACTAAGTCATTATTTTGTATTGTTTTAGTTCCCTAAAAATATATTTATTCTTAGGGCAAATTCATTCAGCACATTTTTACTGAGTAAAATTACTCTACTTGGTAAAAAATATAGCTTCTAAAAATTACAATGCACATTATATTTTATTTTTATATTTACATTTGTACAAAGCCTTAGAAATCCTTTAACTATAAAGGGAAGTAATACAGATTTTTTCCTAAATAAAATGCGCAGAATTTTCCCTGCTTGCACCTACTTTTTCACTAGTAAAATATTAAATTAATATAAAAAATTCTGACCATTTTCTAGAATACATTGTCTTTATTTCTGAGGTCTAATTGCTACTCATGAAGTGAGTTTGTGCAATAAAATTATCTATTTGATGTGGGAAGCTGCATTTTTTAGAACTTTTCTTTGGGAAAAGAACAACATAGCCATACATGCAACTAAGTAGAGATTGCGTCTTAGTAGTCAGAAAGAATTTCATACAGAAAACAATTGTTTCAGTGGCCACTGACCCAAAACTTCACTGTTAGTTGGGTATAGGGTCTTCTGGTCTGGGGTCCCCTTGACAGGAAGAGACTCCTCAGTTTAAACTTTGCTCACTGTCCATCAATGCCTGTTGAAATAATCAAAAAGACAAATAATAACAGGAGTTGGCAAGGCTGTAGAGAAATGTGAACCTGCATGTATTGCTGATGGGAATGTAAAACAGTGTGGACACTCTGGAAAACAATTTGGCAGTGTTTCCAAAAGTTGATTATAGAGTTTAACCCATTTGACCCAGTGATTCCACTACAAGGTATATACCCAAGAGGAATGAAACATATCCACAAAGATTTGACAAAATGTTCATAGCAGCATTATTCATAAGAGCCCCAAAGTGGAAACAACCCAAATGTCCATCAACTGGTAAAGACCTAACGAAAATGTGGTATGTTCATGCAAAGGAATATTATTGAAAATTAAAGGAATGAACTGTTGATATCTGCTATAACATGGATGTACCTCAAACACTTTTGCTATATGAAAGGACCAGATGCAAAAGGCTACATATTGTATGAATCCATTTGTATGAAATTTCCAGAAAAGGCAAATTTATAGAGAAAAAAGTAGATTTAGTTGTTGCCTGGGGATAAGAGTTGGAAGAAAATTAATTACAAATGAATATAAGGGATCTTTTGGGGATGAAGAAAATTAGATTGTGGTGATGATTGCACAACTCTGTACTTTACTAAAAAATTATATTGTACACTTAATAAAATGGGTGACTTTTATGGCATGCCTCAATAAAGGTCTTAAAAATGTGGGGATAGACACAATCACATTACATATCTGACCTATGAAAACTATAATTTGGAGACTGTGCCACCTTGCCTCTACAGGAGGAATCTGCACTGTTTATCTACTATCCTCTAACACAGCCTTGTGTATCCCAGGGCCTAACACATGGCAGTTTGTCATACGTGAATGCTACCATAACCTTGTTCTATTAAAAAATGTCTTCTTTTATATATGCAACTGATAAATCACTAAATTCTACCTCTGAAAATTTATAGCAATACAGGCCCATCCCAAGAAACAAGAAAAATCTCAAATAAACAATCTAACCTTACACCTAAAGAACTAGGGGAAAAAAGGAACGAACAAAACCTAAGGTTAGCAGAAGAAGGGAACAATAAATATTGGAACAGAAATAAATGAAATAGAGACCAAAAAAAAAAAAAGAAGAAGAAAGAAAATCAATGAAACCAAGAGGTGGTTCTTTGAAAAAATAAACAAAATTGATAAACTATGAGCCACATTCATCAATACAAAAAGAGAAAGGACTCAAAATTAGAAATGAAAGAGAAGCAATGATTGGCATACAGAAACACAAAGGATTATAACAGTATGAAAAATTATATGTCAGCAAATTCAGCAATCTAGAGGAAAATAAATTCCTAGAAACATACAATTTTCCAAAACTGAAAGGACAAATATGAGTAAGCAAATTGAATTGGAAACTACAGAAAACTACAAAAAACAGAAGTCCAGGACCAGATGGATTCACAGGTGAATTCTACAAAACATTTAAAGAAGAGTTAATAACTATTCTCTTCAAACTATTCCAAAAAAATAGAAGGGAAGCTACCAAATACATTCTATGAGGCCAGGATTACTACGATACCAAAAGTTGACAAAGATACTACAAAAATAGAAAATTACAGGCCAATATCCTTGATCAGCATAGATGTAAAACTCAACAAATATTAGCAATCTACGTTCAACAGTGTATTGAAAGAATCATCCACTATGATCAAATAGGATTTATTCCAGGGGTGCAAAGATGATTCTATATTTGTAAATCAATCAATGTGATACACAATATCAACAAAATGAAGGCTAAAAATCATATGACCATCTCAATAGATGCAGAGAAAGAACTTTACAAAATTCGGTATCCATTTAAAGCCCACAAGCCCACACACAAAGGGCAGTAATCCCAAACCCTTGGACTTCCCCAGGAGGATTGAAGAGGGCATACACCGCAGGAATCTGTGAAGTTTGGCACAAACAAAAGTGAAGAACAGTTTGTTCCGGAAGGTTTACTGAAGAGGGGCTTCCATGACCTTTTGGCTTTGGTCCAGAGATCGGGGTACAGCCGTTTTTATTCTGATCCTCTAAAAAGGCTCCAGGGCACAAAAGCCACACAGAGGACCAGCTAATACTGTGCCCAGTCCCCTGGTAAGAGGTGGTGCAACTACACCCAAGCAAAGACACCTGGGAAGCATCACAGCAGGCCCCTCCCCCAGAAGACCAATGGAAAGAAGAGATGGACAAATACTTTATGGATCCCACAAGACTGTAAAACTCCAGCACCAGGGGAAAATAGCATATTGAGCTTGAGATTTTTTTCCTCATCATTCATTTATCTTTCAGTCTAAAATTTTCCATTTCTTTTCTTTCTTTTTTCCTATTTCAACGAATCTCTTATTTTACCAACTTTTCTAAAGTCGCTTTTTAACTTTTATTGTTTATATCTACATTTTATAGATAAATGCCTCATTTTTGGCTTATTTCACTCTAATCAATTTTATTTCTATATATATATAGGTTTTGCTTTCTTTGCAATTTGGGATTTAGTGTCTAGTGTATTTTTTTAAGGTATTTTTTTATTTTAATTTAATGTTTTTTTACTATATTATGTTAGTCACCATACAGTACATCCCTGGTTTCTGATTCATTAATTGCATATAACACCCAGTGCACCATGCAATACATGCCCTCCTTACTACCCATCACAAGACTATCCCATTCCACCACCCCCCTCCCCTCTGAAGCCCTCCAGATTGGTTCTCATAGTCCATAGTCTCTCATGCTTCATTCCCCCTTCTGATTACCCCCCTTTCTTTATCCCTTTCTTCCCCTACCAATCTTCCTAGTTCTTATGTTCCACAGATGAGAGAAATCATATGATAATTGTCTTTCTCTGCTTGACTTAGTTCACTTAGCATTATCTCCTCCAGTGCCGTCCATGTTGCAGCAAAAGTTGGGAATTCGTTCTTTCTGATAGTTGAGTAATATTCCATTGTATATATGGACCACAACTTCTTAATCCAGTCATCTGTGGAATGGCATCTCGGCTCCTTCCACGATTTAGCTATTGTAGACAATGTTGCTATGAACACTGGGGTGCATATGGCCATTCTCTTCACAACATCTGTATCTTTGGGGTAAATACCCAGTAGTGCAATGGATGGGTCATAGGGTAGCTCAATTTTTAACTTTTTAAGGGACCTTCACACTGTTTTCCAGAGTGGCTGTATCAACATACATTCCCATCAACAATGTAAGAGGGATCCCGTTTCTCCACATCCTCTCCAGCAATTGTTGTTTCGTGCCATTTCTATTTTTGCCATTCTAACTGGCGTAAGGTGGTATCTCAGTGTGGCTTTTTTTTTTTTTTGTAGAGCGGGGTTTTTTTTTTAAAGATTTTATTTATTTATTTGACAGAGATAGAGACAGCCAGCGAGAGAGGGAACACAAGCAGGGGGAGTGGGAGAGGAAAAAACAGGCTCATTGCGGAGGAGACGGATGTGGGGCTCGATCCCTTAATGCCGGGATCACGCCCTGAGCCGAAAGCAGACGCTTAACCGCTGTGCCACCCAGGCACCCCTCAGTGTGGTTTTGATTAAAATTTCCCTGACGGCTAATGATTTTGAACATTTTGTCATGTGTCTGTTAGCCATTTGTATGCTAATGATTTTGAACATTTTGTCATGNGGCTAATGATTTTGAACATTTTTTCATGTGTCTGTTAGCCATTTGTATGTCAATCATATTCTGACCATTTTATGATTTATTTGTTTCTCGCGTATTGAGTTTGAGAAGTTCTTTGTAGATCTTGGATACCAGTCTTTTATCTGTAGCATCATTTGCAAATATATTCTCCCATTCCATGGGCTGCCTCTTAGTTCTTTTGACCGTTTCCTTGGCTGTGCAGAAGCTTTTTATCTTGATGAAGTCCCACAAGTTCATTTTATCTTTTGTTTCTCTTGCCTTTGGAGATGTGTCATGAAAAAGGTTGCTGTGGCCGATGTCGTAGAGGTTGCTGCCTATGTTCTCCTCTAGGATTTTGATGGATTCCTGTGTCACATCAAGGTCTTTCATCCATTTGGAGTTTATCTTTGTGTATGGTGTGAGAGAGTGGTCAAGTTTCATTCTTTTGCATATAGCTGTCCAATTTTCCCAGCACCATTTATTGAAGTGACTGTCTTTTTTCCACTGGATGTTTTTTTCTGCTTTATCAAAGATTAGTTGCTCAAAGAGCCGAGGGTCCATTTCTGGATTCTCTATTCTGTTCCATTGGTCTATGTGTCTGTTTTTGTGCCAGTACCATGCTGTCTTTGTGATCACAGCTTTGTAGTACAGCTTGAAATCTGACATTGTGATGCCCCCAGCTTTGTTTTTCCTTTTCAACAGTTCCTTGGTGATTCGGGGCCTTTTCTGGTTCCATACAAATTTAAGGACTATATGTTCCAGTTCTTTGAAAAATGTAATTGGTATTTTGATCGGGATAGCATTGAAAGTGTAGATTGCTCTGGGTAGCATGGACATTTTAACTATGTTTATTTTTCAGATCCATGAGCATGGAATATTTTTCGTCTTTTTGTGTCTTCTTCAATGTCTTTCAAGAGTGATTTATAGTTTCTAGAATAGAGATCCTTTACGTCTCTAGTTAAGTTAATTCCAAGGTAATGTATGCTTTTTGGTGCTATTGTAAATGGGATGATTCCCTAATTTCTCTTTCTTCTGTCTCATTATTTGTGTATAGAAATTCAACTGATTTCTGAGCATTGATTTTGTACCCTGCCACATTACTGAATTCCTCTATAACTTCTAATAGTTTGGGAGTGGATTCTTTTGGGTTTTCCATATAGAGTATCATGTCATCTGCGAAGAGAGACAGTTTGACTTCTTCTTTGCCGATTTGGATACCTTTGATCCCTTTTTGTTGTCTGATTGCTGTTGCGAGGACTTCTAGTACTATGTTGAATAGTAGTGGCGAGAGTGGGCATCCTTGTCGAGTTCCTGATCTTAAGGGAAAGGCTCCCAGCTTTTCCCCATTGAGAATAATATTTGCAGTAGGCTTTTCATAGATGGCTTTTATGAGATTGAGAAATGTATCCTCTATTCCTACACTCTGAAGGGTTTTAATCAGGAATGGATGCTGTATTTTGTCAAATGCTTTTTCTGCATCAATTGAGAGGATCATATGGTTCCTGAGTCTTTTCTTGTTGATATTATGCATCACTTGATCAATTTCCGAATGTTGAACCAAGCTTGCATCCCAGTTATGAATCCCACTTGGTCATGATGGATAATCCTTTCAATGTACTGTTGGGTTCTATTAGCCAGGATCTTGTTGAGGATTTTGGTGGCCATATTCATTAGGGAAATCAGTCTGTAATTCTCCTTTTTGAGGGGGTCTTTGCCTCATTTGGGGATCAAGGTAATATTGGCCTCATAAAGTGAGTTTGGTAGCTTTCCTTCTGTTTCTATTTTTTGAAATAGCTTTAGGAGAATAGGTATTATTTCTTCTTTGCATTATTGGTAGAATTTCCCAGGAAAACCGTCTGGGCCTGGAGTTTTGTTATTTGGAAGGTTGTTTATCACTGACTCAATCTCTTCATAATTAATTGGCCTGTTTAAAAAATCCATTTCTTCCTGTTTAAGTCTAGGTAGTTTATAGGTTTCCAGGAAGGCCTCCATCTCTTCCAGATTGCATAATTTATTGGCATATAGCTGTTGATAAAAGTTTCTAATAATCCTTCCAATTTGTTGTGACCTCTCCTTTTGTCCTTTCTCTTTTCTTTTGGATAAGTCTTGCCAGTGGTCTATCAATTTTATTGATTCTCTCAATAAACCAGCTTCTAGTTCTGTTGATCTGCTATACTGTATTCCTGGTTTCTAATTCATTGATTTCTGCTCTAATCTTGGTCAACTGCTTTCTCGTGTCTGGATTTGGCCTGTCCCTGTGTTGCTATTCCAGCTTCTTGAGGTGAGAATAGAAAAACTGCATATTATATATTTTTAAAGATTTTATTTATTTATTTAACAGAAATAGAGACATCCAGCGAGAGAGGGAACACAAGCAGGGGGAGTGGGAGAGGAAGAAGCAGGCTCATTGCAGAGGAGCCTGATGTGGGGCTCAATCCCTTGACGCTGGGATCATGCCCTCAGCCGAAGGCAGATGCTTAACTGCTGTGACACCCAGGCGCCTCTAAAAACTGCATTTTAGATTTTTCTATTCTTGAGTGAGGCTTGGATGGCTATGTATTTCTCCCTTAGGACTGCCTTTGCAGTATCCCATAGGTTTTGGACTGTTGTGTTTTCATTCTCGTTGGTCTCTATAAATTGTTTAAATTGATTTTTGATTTCCTGGTTCATTGAGTCATTCCTGAGTAGGATGGTTCTTAGTCTCCAAGTGTTTGAGTTGCTTCCAAAATTTTCCTTGTGGTTGAGTTCCAATTTCAGAGCGTCGTGGTCTGAGACTATGCAGGGAATAATTTCAGTCTTTTGGTATCAGTTGAGACATGTTTTGTGACCCAGAACATGGTCTATTCTTGAGAATGTTCCAAGAGCATTAGAATAGAATGAATATTCTTTTGTTCTGGGTTGTAGTGTTATCTATATATTTATGAGGTCCAAATCATTGAGTATGGCATTCAAAGCTCTTGTTTATTTGCTGATTTCTTACTTAGGTGTTCTGTCTATTGCTGATAGTGGAGTGTTGAGGTCTCCTACTATTAGTGTTTTTCATCTATATGTCTTTTTATTGTGGTTAAGAGTTGGCTTGTGTACCTTGCTACTCCCCTGTTGGGGGCATATGTATTTATAATTGTCATATCCGCTTGTTGAATACATCCTTTAAGAATAATATAGTGCCCATGTGTGTCTCTAACTATAGTCTTTGGTTTAAAATCCAAACTGTCTGATATGAGAATTGCTACCACAGCTTTCTTTTGAGGTCCATTGGCGTGAAAGATGGTATTCCATCTCTTTACTTTCAGTATGAATGTATCTTTAGGTTCAAAATGTGTCCCTTGTAGTTAGCAAATGGATGGGTCATGTCTTTTTATCCAATCTGCAAACCTGTGGCGTTTTATGGGAGCATTTAGGTCATTTACATTGAGACTGATTATTGAGAGATAGAATTTTAATGATACCATGTTGCCAGTAAAGTCTTTGTTTCTATTGGTTGTGACTTTCTGTTCTGTATCACTGTTGGGGCCTTTTTACTTTTATAGAATCCCCCTCTATATCTCCTGTAGGGCTGGTTTCATGGTTACAAAATTGCTCAATGACTGGCGATTCTGCAAGGTCTTTATTTCTCCATCAATTCTGAATGACAGCCTTCTTGGATAAAGGATCTTTGGCTGCATGTTTTTCTCTGAAAGAGCTTTAAAATTGCCCCCCCCAACCCTTTCTCTCATTCCAGATCTGTGTAGACAGGTCTGACATAATTCTGATAACTTTGCCTTGGTACGTGAGAGATTTCTTTGCCCTGGCCGCTTTCAATACTGTATCCTTGGATCTAATATTTGCGAATTGCATCTAGACCTCTGTTTTTCTCCACCCCCTCGGGGATGCTGATAATTCTGACATTGGAATGTTTCATTGAGTCAGTAATCTCCCGTAACCTACGTTCCTGAGCATGGATTTTTTAATTTGTTCAAATATCTCTTCTAGACCTCTGTTTTTCTCCACCCCCTCGGGGATGCTGATAATTCTGACATTGGAATGTTTCATTGAGTCAGTAATCTCCCGTAACCTACGTTCCTGAGCATGGATTTTTTTGAGTCCAGATTCTATTTTAGCTTTTTCTTTTACTAATCCATCCTCCAATTCGCTGATACGTTCTTCTGCCTCATTCACCCTGGCCATCAGAGCCTCTAATTTTATCTGCATTTGGCTCATAGAATTTTTAATTTCTGCCAGATTCACTCTCATTTCTGCCCTTAGAGATTCTATATTGTCATTAACATTTTCATTAATACTTTCTTCAAGTCTACACATCATCTTGACCATTGTTACTCTTAATTCCATTTCTGATAATTTGGTAATATCCATATCCATTAGTTCTGTGGCAGAGGCCACAGACTAATTGTCTTTTCTTTGCTCCTTCTTGTCATTCCGATGAGGAGCGGTTGCAGGGTTGTCCAGAGCCCAAATTATTGACCAGGACCCAGGCTGCGTGCCCTTGTTTTATAGGGATCTTAGGGATGTGGCTTCTTGATTTTTCAACCAGCCTTCTTGGGGGGTAGCCTGCTGTGCTGATACTCAGGCAACCCTGTTTGGGTAGAGACTCCGTATCCCCTACAAGGGGGGATGGGGATGTGCACACTGTGATCCAGTATTTCCAGGCTTTTGTTCTCTGGAGGCTTTCCCTGGTGGTTTGCTGTACTTCTGAGAGTCAGAGCTGCAGTGGCTGAATCTCAGCCTCTGTTTGAGAACAGAAGGCTTGTGGACCGTTCTCTACTGATGTTCTGGCCACTTTAACACTGTTTCTGTTGGGTCTGCTCAACCCTGCAGTGTCCCGGGATGTGTGCCCCACACTCGGCATCCCAGCCCTCACTTTCAGGGCTGGCGTACCTCTGTCCTTTGTGTTTCTAACACTGCCAGCTGCCACCTGCCAGCCGCCAGCTGCCCCCATGCACTCCTGGAGCTCCCGGTCTCAGTCTGGTTCCAGTGAGCGCACCGGAGCTCCGGTTTTCAGTATGGTCGCATTCCCCAGCTCACGGTCTCAGTCTGCTCTCTCACGGGTGCTGGTCCAGTCCATGAGTCCGCCCACTCCATGCAGGTGGCTACTGTTTCCTGGCATCTGAGCATGGCGGCTCCCTCCACCTTCTGTTTATCTTCTGATATCTGTGCGCAGTTTAACAGCTTCCCGCTTCGTACCTCAATACTCAGGGCTGGTGATGTTCATTTGTAGAGATCCGGATGTATCTTCCTGCATCTCAGGCTGATTCCATGGATGTTCAGGCTGGCCTGTTACCTATCAAACTCGACTCAGGGGACCGGCTGAAAAAGGGGTCCCCTACTCCTCCACCATCTTAACCATCCCCCAGTGTCTCATGTCTTCTAACACACAAGCCAAAATACACTCAGAGACAAGTAGATCACTCTGTTTTGTCCACCTTGTGAGATTATAGTTTTGCTCTCTGCCCCCCCTTTTTTCTTTTTTGTTCTGTTTTGCTTTTTATTTGTTTGCATTTCTGTTTTGGTTTCTGACCACTTTGGATTTGTCTAGTGTGTATTTTGCTTGGATAATGGCTGATATTTTTGATTCTGCTCCCTCACTCACCATTCTTCTCTGGGTAAAAGGACTAGAAGGAGGAATTCACAACAAAAGAGAGAACCAGAGTTAATATTTTCTTTCACAGATCTAATCTATATGGATATAAGTAAGATGGAATTCAGGATAGCAATTTTAAAGTTTATAGCTAAGCTTGAAAAAATGCATAAAAGACAATAGAGAATCTCTTAGTGCAGAAATGAGATCTAATCAGACTGAACATAAAAATTTTATAACTGATATGTAGTCTAAATTGGATGTTCAAACAGCTAGGGTGAATGAAACAGAAGAGAACGTAAGTAATCTTGAAGAGAGGCTGATGGAAAGGCAAGAAGTTGAGGAAAAGAGAGAAAAACAACTCAAAGCCTGTGACCAAAGCCTCTGAGATATTAGTGATGCCCTGAAATGAACCAATGTCAGAATTCTGGGGGTGTCTGAGGGGGAAGAGAGGGAGAGGGAGGGCCAGAAACTATATTTGAGCAAATCATAGCTGAGAAATTCCCTAATCTGGAGAAGGAAACAACATTCATGTCCAAGAGGCAGAGAGGACCCCTCTTAAAATCAATAAAAGTAGATCAACACCCCAACATATAATAGTGAAGCTTATAAATTTTAGACAAAGAGACACTTGAGAGCAGCTTGAGACAAAGGGCTGCTTACTTACAGAGGGAGGAACATCAGATTAACATCAGACCTATCCACAGAAACCTGTCAGGCCAGAAAAAGCTGGCAAGATATATTTAGGATACTAGTTGAGTAGAAAATGCAGCCAAGAATACTTTAGTGAGAAGGCTATGAATCAGAATGGAAGGAGAGATAAAGAGCTTCCAGGTCAGAGAGAACTAAAAGAATATGTGACAGCCAAGCCGTCCCTGCAAGAAATTTTAAGGGGGATCCTGTAAGCAAAGAGAAAGTCCAAGAGTAACATAGAATAAAAAGAGAGACAATCTACAGAAACAGGGACTTTACAGGCAATACAATGGCACTAAATTCATATATAGTTACTCTGAATGTAAATGGGCTGAATGCTCCAATCAAAAGACAAAGGGTACCAGATTAGATAAAAAAGCAAGACCCATTCATGTGTTGTCTACAAGAGACTCGTTTTAGACCTAAAAACACCTCCAGACTTGAACCAAGGGGGTGAAGAAGGATTTACCATGCTAATAGACCTCAAAACAGAGCTGGGGTAGCAATCCTCATAACAGACAAACTAGATTTTAAACCAAAGACTAGTAAGAGATGTAGAGGGACACTATATCATACTTAAAGGGTCTATCCAACAAGAAGATCTAACAATTGTGAGTATTTATGCCCCCAACATGGAATCAGACAACTACATAAACCAATTAATAACCAACTAAAGAAACACATTGATAATACTACATCAATAATGGGGGACTTAAAAACTGCACTCACAGCAATGGACAGATCATCTAAGCAGAAAGTCAACAAGGAAACAAGAGCTTTGAACGACACACTGGATCAGATGGACTTCACAGATATATTCTATCCTAAAACAACAGAATACTCATTCTTCTCAAGTGCACATGGAACTTTCTACAGAATAGATCACATACTGGGTCACAAATCAGTTCTCAACTGATACCAAAAGATTGAGATTATTCCCTGAATTTTTTCAGACCTCAGTGTTTTGAAACTGGAATTCAATCACAAGATTAAGTTTGGAAGGAACTCATACACTTGGAGGTTAAAGAGCATCCTGCTAAAGAATGAATGGGTAAACCAGGAAATTAAAGAAGAATTTTAGAAATTCATTCATTAAAATGAAAAACATCAGTTCAAAATATTTGGGATACAGCAAAGGCAGTCCTAAGAGGAAAGTATATTACAATTTAAGCCTCTCTCAAAAAATTAGAAAAATCTGAAATATACAAGATAATCTTATACCTAAAGGAGCTGGAGAATGAACAGCAAATAAAGCCTAAACAAAGCAGAAGAGAAATAATAAAGATTAGAGCAGAAATCAATGAAATAGAAACCTGTAGAACAGATCAACAAAACTAGAAGCTGACTCTTTGAAAGAATTAATAAGATCAATAAACCACTGGCCATACTCATCCAAAAGAAAAGAGAAAGGACCCAAATTAATAAAATTATGAATGAAAGGGTCTAGATCATGACCAACACCAGGGAAATATAAATAATCTCAAGAACATATGGTGAGCAACCATATGCCAACAAATTAGGCAATCTGGAAGAAATGGATGCACTCCTGGAAACTTATAAACTATGAAGACTGAAACAGACCATCTGAGCCATAACCAGGCCAGATGACTTCCCAGGGGAATTCTACCAAACATTTAAAGAAGAAATAATACCTATTCTACTGAAGCTGCTTCAAAAAATAGAAATGGAGGGAGAACTTCCAAACTCGTTCTATGAGGCCAGCATTACCTTGATCCTAAAACCAGACAAAGACCCCCATCTAAATGGAGAAATACAGACCAATATCCCTGATTAATAAGGATGCCAAAATGCTCACCAAGATACTAGCTAATAGGATCTAACAGTACATTAAAAGGATTGTTCACTACGATGAAGTGGGATTTATTCCTGGAATGCCAGGTGGTTAAACATTTGCAAATCAATCAACATGATAGATCACATTAATAAAAGAAAAGACAAAAACCATGTGATCCTCTCAATTGATGCAGAAAAAGCATTTGACAAAATACAGCATCCTTTCTTGATTAAAACTCTTCAAATTATAAGGATAGAGGGACTATACCTCAATATCATAAAAGTCATCTATGAAAAGCCAACAGCAAATATCATTCTCAATGAGAAGAAACCAAGAGCTTTTCCCTTAAGGTCAGGAACATGACGGGGATGGCTATTGTTTTTTTATTTTTTTTATTTTTTATGATTTTATTTCTTTATTTGGCAGAAAGAGAGCACAAGCAGGGGGAGAAGCAGGCAGAGGAAGAGGCAGAAGCAGGCTCCCCGCTGAGCAGAGAGCCCAATGGGTGGCTCGATCCCAGGGCCCTGGGATCATGACCTGAGCCAAAGGCACTGCTTAACTGACTGAGCCACCCAGGCTCCCCTAGGGATGTCCACTCTTACCATTATTATTCAACATAGTACTAGAAGTCCCCGCTTCAGCAATCAGACAACAACCACAAAATAAATAAAAAGCATCTAAATTGTCAAAGAAATAGTCAAACTCTCTTTCTTTGCAGATGACATGATACTTAATGTGGAAAACCCAAAGGACTCCACCCCAAAATTGCTAGAACTCACACAGCAATTCAGAAACATGGCAGGATACAAAATCAATGCACATAAATCAGTGGCATTTCTGTATACAAACAATGTGACTGACAAAGAGAAATTAAGGAATCAATCCCATTTACAATTGCACCAAAAACCATAAGATATTAGGAATAAAACTAACCAAAGAGGTAAAGGATCTGTATTCTAGAAACTACAGAACACTTATGAAAGAAATTGACACAAAGAGATGGAAAAGCTCGTGGATTGGAAGAATAAACATTGTGAAATGTCTATGCTGCCCAGAGCAATCTACACATTAAATGTAATCTCTATCAAAATACCATCAACATTTTTCACAGAAATGGAACAAACAATCCTCAAATTTTTTATGGAACCAGAAAAGACCCTGAATCGCCAGGGGCATGTTGAAAAAGAAGACCAAATCTGGAAGCATCACAATGCCTGACTACAAGCTGTGATCATCAAGGCAGCAGGGTACTAGCACAAAAACAGACACATAGACCAATGGAACAGAATAGAGAACCCAAAATGACCTTCAACTCTATGGTCAATTAATCTTCAACAAAGCAGGAAACACTATCCAATGGAAAAAAGACAGTCTCTTCAATAAATGGTGCTGGGAAAATTGGACCGCCACATGCAGAAGAATGAAACTAGACCCTTCTCTTACACCACACACAAAGATAAACTCAAAATGGATGACAGACCCACATGTGACTGGATTAAGAAGTTGTGGTCCATATGTACAATGGAATATTATTCAGCTATCAAAAAGAACGATTTCTCAACATTTGCTGCAACATGGACGGCACTGGAAGAGATAATGCTAAGTGAAATAAGTCAAGCAGAGAAAGACAATTGTCATATGGTTTCTTTCATCTATGGAACATAAGAACTAGGAAGATCGGTAAGAGAAGAAAGGGATAAAGAAAGGGGGGGTAATCAGAAGGGGGAATGAAGCATGAGAGACTATGGACTCTGAGAAACAAACTGAGGGTTTCAGAGGGGAGGGGGGTAGGGGAATGGGATAGGCTGGTGATGGGCAGTAAGGAGGGCACGTATTGCATGGTGCACTGGGTGTTATACGCAACTAATGAAACATCGAACTTTACATCAAAAACCAGGGATGTACTGTATGGTGACTAACATAATATAATAAAAAAATATTAAAAAAAAAAGAAAAAGAGAAACAAAAAGGAAAGAGAAACAGAGAACAGGATGGACAAATAGAACACAACTAGAAAATAATATCCTTAATTCTCTAACCATATCAATAATAACATTAATCATAAATGTTATATGCACCCCCCAATAAAAAGGGATTTTAGGGGTCTGAGTGGCTCAGTTGGTTAGGCATCTGACTCTTGATTTCAGCTCAGGTCTTGATCTCAAGGTTGTGAGTTTAAGCCCCATGTTGGGGCTACTTAAGTAGCCCTTTCTTTAAGCTTAATTAGAAGAGATTTTATATATATAATATATGCATATATATTATATATGTATTTAAAGAAGTAGCCCCTTCTTTAAGCTTAATTAAAAAGAGATTTTATATATCTATATATCTATATCTATATATCTATATATGAAGAGATCATCAGAGAGAATAATAATGAGAAAATAAAACTCTCATACATGACTAGTGGGAGTATTAATCTATATTCATTTTGGAAAACAGTTTGGCAAATTCTTAAAAAGCTAAACAAACACCTACCATATAATTCAGACTATCTACTCTTAAGAAATTAACAAAGAAAAATGAAAGCATACATTCATACAGACTTGCATAGGAATGTTTATAGCAGATCTATTTGTAATAGTTATAAACTGGAAACAAACCACAAAACTATCAACATGTGAATGTGTGAACAAATTGTGGACTGTTGATACACTCAACAACATAAACTAATCTTAAAATAATTATTGCTGTGTGAAGAAACCAGACAGAAGAAGAGTACAGATTGTATTATTTCATTTATCTAAAATTCTCCTAATTTCAAATTAATCTATAATGACAGAATGCTGATTAATGATTGCCTGAAGACTGAAGCGAGGGAAGACAGAAGAGAAAGGTTGTAAGGCAACATGAGTAAGTATTTGGGATTGTGGATATGTTCATTATCTTGACTGTGGTGATGGTTACACTGTTAGAACACTTATTAAGTTTATATTTAGAAATGTAGTTTCTATAGTTTATTGTATGCAACTTATACTTCAATAAGCTGCTCAAAACAAAACAAAATAGAGAAAAAGCTATATAATATTTACCCATGGATATATTAAAAATCAATTTTTCTCTTACAGAAATAACCATTGCTGGGGCCAAATAATTGAAGGAGTCTCACAAAGCTCTATCTGCTCCAGCAAAACCTTGGGAATACCTTCCCCAATATGTGAAGCTTTCATGTACCAACTTGTCTTACAGACCATCTTGTCTTAGTTCCATCATGTTCAGTAAATTCGTTTTTATCATTCACCAAAGAAGCTCAAGATTCCTACATCATTCATCATCTAACTCTCCTCCCTTTATGGCTCTGTATATTCCCTAATTAGACTCTGTCTCCCACCCTCCCCCAACTCTACGCATCCTTCCACATTTTACTCTGGGGTTCTTGATTTGTAATCAGTAAAATCCATTGATGCTACTCGGTATTTACCTCAAAGAAAGAGTTGTAGTGAAAAGAAGGGGCACATGCACCCCAATGTTCATAGCAGCAATGTGCAATAGCCAAACTGTGGAAGTAGGTGAGATGTCCTTCAACAGATGAATGGATAAAGACGATGTGGTCCATATATACAATGGAATATTACTCAGCCAACAGAAAGGATGAATACTTACCATTTGCATTGACATAGATGGAACTGGAGGGTATTATGCTAAGTGAAATAAGTCAAGCAGAGAAAGAGAATTATCATATGGTTTCACTCATACATGGAACATAAGGAATAGCATGGAGGATCATAGGGGAAGGGAGGAAATACTGAATGGGAAGATATCAGAGAGGGAAACAAAACATGAGAGACTCTGGGCTCTGAGAAACAAACTGAGGGTTACAGAAGAGAGGGGGTGGGGGAATGGGGTAACCAGGCGATTGGTATTAAGGAGGAGTGCTCATTATGTGATGAGCATTGTGTGTTATATGAAACTAATGAATCGTTGAACACTATATCAAAAACTAATGATGTACTATATGTTGGCTAATTGAACGTAATAAAAAAATCCATTGTATGTTCAACCTCTCTTCTGAACATAATCTTTACCTTCCTTCTCTGAGACTTGGTTGTGCCTTGAGAATACCTCTTTCTTTGTAGCCTTCTGTAATGGTAGATATTTTCTTTCCTCTTTTGTCACTTGGCCTGAGGGTGTAGGTAACTCTGCTTCTCCTTGCCACTTTTATACCATTGCCCTTTCCTCTCCCCTCAAACCCCAAGTTTGCTAAAGCTCATGTCAATGAACTCATTATCTTCTCTCTCTCCTTGCAGATATCTATATAGACCTCTGAGTTATACTTCCTAACCATTATTTTAGGACCTGGCTCACACACTCTCTCTCTAACACTAGTCTTGTCATTATTCTTATTGATTGGATATCCACACTGTGGCAGATTTTATTTCCCCAAAATGACCACAACAATATTTCCCATTCTACATGTTCTTCTACAATGTTTTATGTTCCCATCAATGGCTGGGATCTGTTCTCCCCACTCCTTTGAATCTATGTGGGCCCTGAGATTGCTTCTACTAATGGAATATGGTAGATATGACACTGCATCAGTTTGGGTATAACCCTTTACCAGCTTTGTAGCTTCTGATTTCTACCTTTTGGAATGCTCGCTCTTGGGACACTTCTCTTTGGAAACCGGCACTTGCGATATTAGAAGTCCAAGCTACATAGAAAGGCCATATGTTGGCACTCTGGTAAAAACAAACAAACAAACAAACAAACAAACAAACAAACAAAACAAAACAGACCAAAAGCCAAACAAACAAAAAAGCAAATAGCTGAGTGTCCAGCCAGCAGCTAGCACTGTCAGCCATATGAATAAGGCATTTTGGAATTACAGCTATTGAGTGCTCAGAAGACGAAATTCCAGCTGGCACTTGGATGCAACCACATGAGAGACCCCAATAAAGAACTGTCTAGCTAAGCCTAGTTGACCTACAGTACTACGAGAGGTAATAATTAATTGTTTTAACTAAGTTTCAGGGAGATTCACTATGCAACGATAACCGGAATGTATACATATGATGCTTCCAATATTGTGGCCTCACAATTTCTTTATCTCCTCTCCTACCATGGTCTTGTCTTCCAATCTACATTTACATAGACTTTCTGAGTCATGTATTACATCATGCCATTATTCCATTACTACATCACTCATAAATTCCATTTCAAGGTCTCCCCTCTTTGGGCACTACTTTTTTTTCTATTTAATCAATATAATATTCCCACTGCAACAATTCCTCAAATGCCTTGAAACCTCCAATTCATTGATTTGTCCATCTCTTGCTTCCTTATGTATCCTCACTTTGATCCTTACTCAGCTTAGATTTTAAGGCCCAAGGTCATTATTACTCTACTGCAAAAACTCTCAGAGTTCTTGTCCCTCTCTCCCTGAATTGAACTTCTCAGGGCAAAATGCAAATCCTGAGTAAATTCAAATCATCACTTTCTCAATGACTGCATCTGAACTGCAGAATGTGACTGGAAACACAAATTCATGCACGTAAGTGCATGTGTGCATACACACATAAACACATGCACACACAAACAACCCTGGTGACTATCTCACTTTAACTTTGTCACCACCTCATTCAAACTGTCCCTGATAGCTGCTCAGTTATTCTACTACATTTCCAAATATTCTTTTACTCTACCCAGTGATTATTTAATCTGAAACCTGCAATAACTCCTTACCTCTCTTCACTCACAGCTAATTACTTAGCTTCTTATTTTACTGACAATATAGATGCAATCATAAGGAGAACTTTTATGTATTCTGCTCCTCAATTTACGAATCTCCCTGCTACTATGTCCATATACTCTGCTTTCCTTCTTGATATGCCATATTTTCCCTATGCCTATCTAAGGCCAATTCCTGTATATAGCAATTGTGAAGGAGAAGGAATTCCTTCTCTCCTACTCAGACATTGCTCTAAAGTTGTCCCTGTTCTTTTCTGCCCCTCAGTTTCTGCTTCCCTACTAAATCATTGTCAGCATATAAATGAGCTGTAACAGTTGCTACTTAAAAATAAAACATTTCTTTGATCCCAGTCCATCTCCAATTACCATTCTATTTCTGTTTTCTTTTTAAGGCAAAACTGCCTGATTTGTCTCCACTCACTTTTTCTACTCCCCTTCTCCATTTTCAAAGTCTAATCAAGCTGTCACTTTTATTCTACCAAACTTACTCTTGTTGAGATTACCATGATGCTAAACCCAA
This sequence comes from Ailuropoda melanoleuca, assembly GCF_002007445.2. Classification (NCBI taxonomy): domain Eukaryota; kingdom Metazoa; phylum Chordata; class Mammalia; order Carnivora; family Ursidae; genus Ailuropoda; species Ailuropoda melanoleuca. The sequence continues at coordinate 77,863,240 of NC_048222.1, read as the reverse complement.
CAGTCAATTCTCCTTTTGCTTACTTGATTTCCCAGCATAATTTGATACATCAAATTACTCTTTCCTTGAAACATTTTCTCATTGATCTCTGGAACTGCTATTTACCATCCTCCTCTCTAATTATCTACTCCTTCTCAATTTCCTCTGTTGGTTCCAGCTCCTCTTTTTTACCTTTAAAAGTTTGAGTTTGCCAGTGTTCAGTCCTCAGCCCTTTCTTCAAAGTGATCCTATTTAATTACATGGCTTTAAACATCATATTTGATGATGAATCCAAAATTTTCATCTTCAGCCTGTATCTCTTTTCTAAATTCCAGACTTGTGTATATCCAATTGCCTATTAAATATCTCCAGCTGGGAACTTTCAGTTATAAGAAGAAGTTCTAGGGATCTAATATACAGCATAGTGACTATAACAAAAAAAAAGAGTATAGCATTGTGGGGGCACCTAGGTGGCTCAGTCATTTAAGAATCCAGCTCTTAATTTCAGCTCAGGTCATGATCTCAGGGCAGAGATCAAGCTCTGAGTGGGGCTCCATGCCAGGCATGGAACTTGCTTAAGATTCTCTCTCTCCCTCTTCTCTCTCTCTGCCCCTCCCATGCTCCCTCTTAAAAAAAAGAATATGGTAGGTATTGTGTACTTGAAAGTCACTGAGAGCAAATCTTAAGCATTCTCACCAAACCGCACACACACACACACACACACACACACACACACACACACGAGTTAACTGTGCTAACTATTTGAGGTGATGCTGTGTTAACTATCTTGATTTTTGTAATTATTCTATAATATATATGTATATCAAGTTGTTACATTGTAGACTTTAAATATATACAATTGTATTTCTAAATGATTTCTCAATTAAGTTAATAAATAAATAAATATCTCCACTTGACTTTCTAATAGGTGTTTCAAATCTAACATGTAAAAAAGCATAACTATTGATTATAAACCTTCTAATTCCCCACTTTTTTCCACCCAGTTAATGGCAAATTCCTTCTGCCTGTTGCTCAGGAAGAAAACCTTACAATTTATCCTTAAATCCTTTCTTTCCCCCCTCCACAAGGCATAGTCAATCAGTCAAGAAATCCTTTCAGCTCTGATTCAAAATATATCCTCAATCTGATGACTTTTCACCTTATTAATGCTATCACTATCAAATCTTAACTGGATTATTACAATAGTCTTCCCTTAATCTCTCTGCAATTGCCTTGGCTACCCATTAGTCTTGTAATGATATAACAGACCCATGAACTTTCTAGAATACAACATAACAATCCCATTCCTCTACTCAAAACATAATTTCTCTGCTAACAACAAAACCGTAAATTATTATTTGCATATTTGAGCAAATGTGTGTGCAGGTATGTGCATGCATGTGTGTGAGTGCATATATGTGTGTGCGTTGTTTATTTTACATTTAGCCCATTTCTAGTTAATTTTTATATATGGTGCAAGCTATGGAATACAGGGGTTTTCATTATTATGGTGGAAGTGGCAGTCATTGTTTGTTTTTTTTTACTTCATATAGTCAAATTGTTTCAGCAGAATTTGGCCTTCCCTACTGGCCTTCATCAAAAAGAACAATTTCTCAACATTTGCTGCAACATGGATGGGACTGGAGGAGATAATGCTAAGTGAAATAAATCAAGCAGAGAAAGACAATTATAGGGTTTCACTCATTTATGGAACATAAGAAGTAAGAAGATCGGTAGGAGAAGAAAGGGAAGAAGAAAGGGGGGTAAACAGAAGGGGGAATGAACCATGAGAGACTATGGGAAATAAACTGAGGGCTTCAGAGTGGAGGGGGGTGGGGGAATGGGATAGGCTGGTGATGGGTATTAAGAAGGGCACATATTGCATGGTGCACTGGGTGTTATACACAAGTAATGAATCATGGAACTTTACATCAAAACCCAGGGATGTACTGTATGGTGACTAACATAATATAATAAAAAGAAAGAAAGAAAGAAAGAAAAGGCTGGACTTTCTCCATTGAATCACACTGGCAACTCTGTTCTCTGATCCTCACAGATGATTTACTCATAATGATTGATTCTTTTGGTGTATTTGGGCTCTGAACAGTTTAAACTCAGAAAGCCTGCACAAAAGTTCTAATGTGGGGAATTCCCTGTTTTATCATGGCTTAAGATTTTTGTTTACCTTCTCATTCCAGGCTTCTGGACCTAAAATGGAAATCTGCCTAAAATGTGAGATTAAGAGAAATACCTAGGGGCACCTGGGTGGCTCAGTCATTAAGCATCTGCCTTCGGCTCAGGGAGTGATTCCAGAGTCCTGGGTTCAAGCCCCACATCAGGCTCCCTGCTCCACTGGGAGCCTGCTTCTTCCTCTCCCACTCCCCCTGCTTGTGTTCCCTCCCTCGCTGGCTCTCTCTCTGTCAAATAAATAAGTAAATAAGTAAATAAATAAATAAATAAATAAAATCTTAAAAAAATAAAAGGGAAGTACCTAGACCTGTTTTCTCTGACCTCTCCTATTCCTTTGACATGGTTCCAACATCTTTAAAGTCTTTTTTGGACATAGATATCTTTTAATTTATAAGCTAAGGCAACATTTCTTTAGTGAAAGATAAAACACAAAGATTTCACAATCCAAATGAAACTCATTCTTAAAACACAACAGAAGAAATTGCTTAAAGGGATAAGATCAATAATTAGGAAAATTGGCTGCATAAGCCAAGGATGGTGAGATTTTCCTTACAGTCTTGGTATTCCTATAAGGGGCTAGTATAGTAGCAGAAATCATGTCATGGATGAGATGCTGAAGATTGGTACATGATCTGCAGCTGAGATCCAGAGGCTATGGTTCTAGGCCCTCACATGCATCTTCTTTTCTAATCCTTGTAATAATCCATGTGGTTGGTATCATTGCCCCATTATAGCTGAGGAAATGTTATGTCCAAAGTCCAAGCTTACACTACCAGAATATGACTACCAGGAGATATAATCCCAAGACCATCCCCTGAATTAGGCTGAGCTAAATCAAAATTAGGAGTTCTTTAAGCCCTTTAATGGTGAGATAATAGTCCAAATGCAGGTCAAGGGAAGTGGATTAATAAAGAGACAATAACTCATTGTATTCCCTATACTTCTCTAATTCAATCAAGTAATTCTTCATTAATCTAATATGGAGGCTCTGTCCCAGACAGCATGGACTCTTACTCTTTCCCCAAACAAGATTTCTTACTCTGACTTATACATTTTTGCTCATATGGCCCTACCTGCCAAGAATAATGACTGTATCTTCTCTATACTTTTAATGACTGTATTCAGAGTTCTGAGCTCCCTCCCTCAATCTCCTTTCTTCCATTGCTACATGACCAATAAGATCTGTCAGCATGAGTGTAGCATGTATTCAGATATTGCTTTTTTATTATTAAGTTCACTTAGCCAACATATAGCACATCATTAGTTTTTTATATAGTGTTCAATGATTTATTAGTATTGTATAACACCCAGTGCTCATCACATCATGATATTGCTTTAATAAGAAAAACAGATACCATTTTCTCTGCATCAACTATGTGCCAGACACTGTGCAAGTCACTCTGTTTACATTTGGTTTTTTAAAAGATTTATTTATTTATTTTAGAAAGAGAGAGTGGGGGGGGAGGGGCACTTGGAAAGAGAATCCTGAAGCAGACTCCTGTTGAGCATGGAGGCCAACACAGGGCTCTATCCCAAGACCCTGAGTTCATGACCTGAGCTAAAATCAAGAGTTGGCCACTTAATCAATTGAGCCACCCAGGCACCCCTACATTTGTTTTATTCTCACAATAGCCCCCAAGATAGATATTTTTATCTCCTCCTTATTGATGAATACATTGAGGTACAGAGAAATTAAGTAACTTAGAAATTAAAGACTAGTAAGTGGATAAGTTAGAATTCAAACCCAAGTTTGACATCAAAGTTGTTGTTTCTCCTCTAACTTTTAAACCTGTTTGAGCATGTCAGTGCACTTGGGGGATGGTCCACAAGGAATCTATTGGCAGAGAAAAGAAAACAAGATTACACAAGAGCAACTCATGGACAAGGGTCCAGGATGGGAAAGAAAAACAATTTTTGAATTCTGCCATGTGTCTGTTCTGCTGTCTTGTAGTCCAGCCTATATGGAGGTATGTCTGAGTTTTCGGGAGAAGGGGCTAATATGTGGATGGCTAGATTAAGCATCCATGGTGTGGAGCCAAACATTTTCCCAGCAAGTTTTAATGCACAGGAATCTCTAGTGCTTTTTGTAAGCTGCAGTGGCTTCAGTGGGGACTCAATCAGAAAATCTTGACATCTCTTCCATTTAAATGATTCATTGGTGGTGAGCTGTGACAAGTGATATTATTAGCAGCTGGAGGTACAGAGGAAGACAAATATAAAGTCAATTCAAGCTGTCAATTTTATTAGGCACCTACTACATGCAGACAATTTGTAAAGTACTAGGGTCACAGTACCTATGGCAAGTTTGAGCAGGCATATGGGAGTAAATAGGAAAGCTATGAATGACATAGATCTTCATATGCTTCATGTGCTCATAAGCGAATGTCTTTTTCTAATTCAGCTACCAAGAATGGGCATTGTTTTGTAATTCAATCAAAGACCCTGTACATATTAGCACTGACTTTACTTTCTGCCTTGTCCTACACCAAAATTAGTTAGGGAGGGAAGATTTAAAGATGCTGGAGATATCTGTATATGAAGTAGGAGCTAGAAAATAATGCTGTGTCATATTGTGCGTTGACTCTATGTTGCGTCCATCATTCTATTTCTCCAGAAATGAATTTATATCACTGTTTATCTTGCCTTCCCAGATGGACACCAGGTTCCTTTAGTAATAATGATTATATCATCTAACTACTTAAAAAAACTTGGAGTATAAAAATAAATATATTTATATAAACAACTTTTTGTTAATTAGATGCATAAATAAAAGGATGGTGACAATCATGAATAAGTACTTTTTTCTTTATTTTTAAAATTTTAATTCCAATATAGTTAAAATATAGAACTATATTAGTTTCAGGTGTACAATATAGTGGTTCAACAATTCTGTACATCAACCAGGGATCTCATGACAAATGCACTCCTTAATCCCCATCACCTACTACACCCATTTCCCACCTACCTCTTCTCTGATAGCCATCAGTTTGTTCTTGATAGTTAAGAGTCTGTGTCCTGGGATGTCTCTCACTTAAGAAACAAAAAATTAGTGAAGAATAAGTACTTTTTAAACTCTGACAAGTAGCATAAATGAATGAAACTTCACTTTGCTCTCCATATCTCTACTTCTATAGGTTACTATAAGCAATGGGTATAATTGAAATTGACCAGTACATTCATTCTCTCTGGAAACAGGACATTTAGGATGTTCTAAAAATACATTCTTTGATTTATTAAAATGGATTTCTCAAGAATGTAACAAACATGAACATAATTAGCTCCAGGAAGAGATTTTCCTGTATGTCCTAAGAAGAAGAATATAAAAAGGAACTGAGATGCTGACCTAAAAAAAGCTAAGTAAAGATTGAGTGAATTGAGCTGGCATTAGGGAAAAAAAAACCAATAGAAAGCAGAAGTTAAAAAGAAGGAAGGAAGATATTCATATCTTAACACTATGTAGTTAATGTTAACTTTAAAAGAAAAAACAGCTATTTCCTACTGTGTGTGCCAACATCATGTGAGGTAGTGTCATACACAAAAACAAGGTTAAATAAAGAGCTGGTTGAATTCATCATTGTGAACTCAGCATTTTGATATGGAAGAAAGGGCTAGAAAATCAGTCTTTCGGAAGTCCCCAGGTTGCTCCTCAAGGTTAAGATGGCAGAGGAGTAGGGGTCCCCTTTTTCAGCTGGTCCCCTGAGTTGAGCTAGATATGTACCAGACCATCCTGAAAACCCACGGAATCAGCCTGAGATGCAAGAAGATACTTCTGGATCTCTACAAATGAACATCTCCAGCAGTGAGTATTGAGGTATGAAGCAGGGAGCCATGAATCCATGCACAGATATTGGAAGAAAAATGGAAGGTGAAGGGAGCCTCTGCTCTCAGGTGCCGGGAAGTGGTAGCCACCTGCACTGGGGAGCAGGCCTGGACTCACAGACTGGCATTCATGAGATAGCAGACTGAGACAGTGAGCCTAGGAATGTGCACCAGAGTGAAAACCAGAGCTCTGGAGAGCTCACTGGAACTGGACTAAAACTGGGAGCTCGGGAGCGCGCATGCGTCCAAACTGAAAACCAGAGCTCTGGAGGGCTCAGTGGAACCAGGTTCATACTGGGAGCTTGGGAGAGTGTGTGCGCAACGAGACTGAAAACAGGTGCTCTGGAGTGTGCATGAACCACACTGAAACAAAGAGCTCGGGAGCACACATGGGGCAGCTGACAGCTGGCGTTGTTAAAAACACAAAGAAACAGAGACATGCCGGCCCTGGAAGTGAGAATTGGGACACTGGCTATGGGTTGCACAACACCAGGACACTGAAGGGTTTTTAGCACCACCAACAGAAACAAAGTTAAAGAGGCCAGGAGGGCTCAGTGGAGAGAGGACTGTGATCTCACTGTTCTGAGACAAAGGCTCGGATTCTGTCACTGCTGCTCTGACTCTCAGGAGAGTCACAGAAAACCACCAGGGAAAGCCACCAGAGAACAAAAGCCCAGAAATACCAGCTCATATTGTGCCCATCCCCATCCCCCCTCGCAGGGGACAGGGAGACTCTACCCAAACAGGGTTGCCTGAATATCAGCATGGCAGTCCCCTCCCCCAAAAGGCAGGCTGAAAAATCAAGAAGCCCACATCCCTAAGGTCCCTATAAAACAAGAGCACACTGCCTGGTTCCTGGTAATAATTTGGGGTCTGGGCAACCCCACAACCTCTCCTCATCAGAATGATGAGAAGGAGAAATCCTCCCCCAGCGAAGAAAAGACAATGAGTCTGTGGTCTCTGCCACATAACTGATGGATATGGATATAGCCAAATTATCAGAAATGGAGTTCAGTGTAACAATGGTCAAGATAATGTGAAGACTTGAAAAAAATATTAATGAAAATGTTAATGAGAACATAGAATCTCTAAGGGCAGAAATGAGAGTGAATCTGGCAGAAATTAAAAATGCTATGAATCAAATGCAGTCAAAACTAGATGCTCTGATGGCCAGGGTAAATGAGGCAGAAGAACGAATTAGTGAATTGGAGGATGGGAAGGTAGAAGAGAAAGCTAAAACAGAAACATGGCTCAAAAAAATCCAATCTCAAGAATGTAGGATATGGGAGATAACTGACTCAATGAAACGTTCCAATGTCAGAATCATCGGCATCCACAAGGGGATGGAGAAAAAGAAAGCTCTAGAAAAGATATTTGAACAAATTGTAACTGAAAACTTCCCTAATCTAGCAAAGGAAACAAGCATTCGTGTCCAAGAGGCAGAGAGGACCCCTCCCAAATTCAACCACGACATACCTATGCTACATCACATCACGTCATAGTGCAATTCACTAATATTAGATCCAAGGATACATTATTGAAAGCGGCCAGGGCAAAGAAATTCCTTATGTGCAGAAATGAGAATATCAGAATAAAGACAGACCTGTCTACACAGACCTTGCAAGATAGGAAGGGTTGGCAGGGCATTTTCAAAGCTCTATCCGAGAAGAACATGCAGCCAAAGATCCTTTATCCAGCAAGGCTGTCATTTAGAATTGATGGAGAGATAAGGACCCTCCAGAATCGGCAGAAACTGACCGAATTTGTAACCACCAAACCAGCCCTACAGGAGATACTAAGGGAGGTTCTGTAAAAGTAAAAAGACCCCAAGAGTGATACAGAACAGAAATTTACAATCTATAGAAACAAAGACTTCACACTCAACATGACATCATAAAAATCATATTTGTCAATAATCACTCTCAATGTGAATGGCCTAAATGCCCCTATAAAACGCCACAGGGTTGCAGATTGGATAAAAAGACATGACCCATCCATTTGCTGTCTACAAGAGACTCGTTTTGAACCAAAAATACATGCAGAATGAAAGTGAAGGGATGGAAAAAGATTTTTCATGCCAATGGACCTCAAAAGAAAGCTGGGGTAGCAATTCTCATATCAGGCAGATTAGATTTTAAACTAAAGGCTGTAGTGAGAGAAACAGAAGGACACTATATTGTTCTTAAAAGATGTATCCAACAAGTGGGTATGACAATTATAAATATCTATGCCCCCAACAGTGGAGCAGCTAGATACACAAGCCAACTCTTAACAAGAAAAAAGAGACATATAGGTAATAATACGTTAATAGTAGGGGGCCTCAACACTCCACTCTCAGCAATAGACAGATCACCTAAGCAGAAAATCAGCAAAGAAACAAGAGCTTTGAATGCCATACTGGACCAGATGGACCTCATAGATATATACACAACACTACACCAAAGAACAACAGAATACTCATTCTTTTTGAATGCACATGGAAATTTCTCCAGAACAGACCATATGCTGGGTCACAAAACAGGTCTCAAATGATACCAAAAGACTGAGATTATTCCCTGCATGTCCTCAGACCACAATACTTTGAAACTGGAACTCAATCACAAGGAAAAATCTGGAAGAAATTCAAACACTTGGAAACTAAGAACCATCCTGATCAAGAATGATTTGGTAAACCAGGACATTAAAAATCAATTTAAACAATTTATGGAGACCAACGACAATGCAAACACATTGGTCTGAAACCTATGGGACACTGCAAAGGCAGTCCTAAGGGGAAAACACATAGCCTTCCAAGCCTTACTTGAAAGAATAGAAAAATCTAAAATGCAGTTTTTATATTCTCATCTAAAAAAGCTGGAGATGGAACAGAAGGACAGGCCTAACACACACAAGAGAAGGCAGTTGATCAAGATCAGAGCAGAGGTCAATGAATTAGAAACCAGGAGCACAGTAGAGCAGATCAACAGAACTAGAAGCTGGTTCTTTGTATGAATAAATAAGATCGATAAGCCACTGGCAGGACTTATTCAAAGAATAGAGAAAGGACCCAAATTAATAAAACTATGAATGAAAAGGGAGAGATCATGAACAGCACCAATGCAACAGGAAGGATCATTAGAAAATTTTATCAATGGCTTTATGCCAATAAATTAAACAACTGGGAAGAAATGGATGCCTTCCTAGNATGGAGGCCTTCCTGGAAACCTATAAACTACCAAGACTGAAACAGGAAGAAATTGATTTTTTACACAGGCCAATTAATTATGAAGAGATTGAAGCAGTGATTAAAAACCTCCCTAAAAACAAATTTCCAGGGCCTGACAGATTCCCCAGGGAATTCTATCATACATTCAAATAAGAAATAATACCTATTCTCCTGATACTGTTTCAAAAAATAGAAACATTCCCCCTTCTGATTACCCCCCCTTTCTTTATCCCATTAAAAAAATAGAAACAGAAGGAAAACTACCAAACTCATTCTATGAGGCCAGTATTACCTTGATCCCCAAACCAGGCAAAGACCCCATCAAAAAGGAGAATTACAGACCAATATCCCCGATGACTTTGGACGCCAAAATTCTCAACAAGATCCTAGTTAATAGGA
>NC_048222.1:77846091-77851714 GCF_002007445.2 Ailuropoda melanoleuca | reverse complement strand
AAACTATAGGTGTTGTCTGTTTTGTAAGATCTGGATTTAGGACTGCCTCTTTTTCTTACAAAGTGCATGTTTGAGGATAATTGGAGGAACTTGAATAGAGGCTGAGAATTGTATTATAGTAAAGTATCAGTATTAATAAATAAATAAATAAATAAATAATAAATAAATAAAACTACGAACTCTTGTACATTGGTGGTAGGAATGTACATTGTTACAATGACCATGGAGGGCAATTGGTAATACCTATCAAAATTAGAAATGCATATCCTTTTCTAATATCCCTGCTCCTAGGAAGTTTATTTTGAAGATTCACATCTGCAAAAAGATATTAGTATGATGCCACTCATCACAGTTTTGTTTTTAATAGCAAACTTGTGAACAACACATATGTCCATTAATTAAAATTATTTGCAACCATAGAAAATTGAGGATGAAAAAACATTTGTCAAAATTTGGCATCCATTCATGGTAAAGCCCTCCAAAAATTAGGAATAGAAGGGTATAATCTCAATTTGAAGAACATTTTATTAGGTTTCTCTAGAAGAAACAGAATTAATAGAGTATACAGAGACATTTAAAGCAGAGGTGATAGAGATAGAGATACAAAGAGATTTATTATAGAATTTGGCTCACATAGTTATAGAGGCTTAGAAGTCTCACAATCTGCTGTCTGCAAGCTAGAGAACCCAGAAAAGAGGTGATTCAAGTCAGTCTAAGTCCAAAGGCCTGAAAATTGGGGGCCAGTGGTGTAAATCCCAGTCTGAATCTGAAAGCTGTAGAACCAGGGGTGCCAGTGTCTGAGGGCAGAAGATGGATGTCTCAGGTCAAGCAGACAGATCTGCCTTTTTGTTCTATTGAGACACTCAACAGATTGGATAATGCTTACCAGCATGGGAAAGATTATCTTCTTTACTACTGATTCAAATGCTAACCTTTTCTGGAGACACAGACACACCCAGAAATAATGTTTTGACAACTATTTGTATATGATTTTATTTTCTTTTATTTTAACCATTTTGTTTATTTTAAGTTCCAGTATAGTTAACATATAGTGTTATATTAGTTCCAGGTGTATAATACAATGATTCAACAATTTTGTACATCACTCTGTGCCCATCAAAACAAAAACACTCCTTCATCCTGATTCTTATTTTACCCACCTCCCCACTCCCCTCCCATCTGGTAACTGTCAGTTTGTTCTCTATAGTTAAGAGTCTGTTTCTTGGTTTATCTCTCTTTCTCTCTCCCTTTTTTCCTTTGCTTGTTTGTTTTGTTTCTTAAATTCCACATATGAGTGAAATCACATGGTATTTGACTTTCTCTGATTTATTCCACTTAGCATAATACACTCTCACTCCATCCATGTTATTGTAAATGGGAAGATTTCATTCTTTTTGGTAGCTGAGTAATATTCCACTATATATATCACATTTTCTTTTTCCATTCCTCAGTCTTTGGACATTTGAACATTCTCCATAGTCTGGCTATTATTGATAATACTACTATAAACATTGGGGTGCATGTACCCCTTTACATCTACACTATTGCATCCTTTGGGTAAATACCTGGTAGTGCAATTGCAGGATCCTAGGGTAGTTCTAGTTTTATCTTTTTCAGGAACCTCCATACTATTTTCCAGAGTGGCTACACCAGTTTATATTCCCACCAACAGAGCACAAGTGCTCCTTTTTCTCCACATCCTCACCAATACCTGATGCTTCTTCTGTTTTTCATTTTGGCCATTCTGACAGATGTAGGGTATCTCATTTTAGTTTTGATTTGTATTTCCCTGATGATGAGTGATGTTGAACATCTTTTCATGTGTCTGTTGGCTATCTGGATATCTTCTTTGGAGAAATGTCTGTTCATGTCTTCTGCTCATTTTCAAATTGGATTTTTTCTTTTTTGGGGTGTTTAATTGTATACGCTGTTTATATATTTTAGATACTAGCAGTTTATCAGATATCATTTGCAAATATCTTTTCCTATTCAAGAGGTTGCCATTTAGTTTTGTTATTTCCTTCACTGGGCAGAAGCTTTTTTATTTTGATGTAATCCCAATAGTTTATTTTGTTTTTGCTTCCCTTGCATCAGGAGACATACCTAGACAAATGTTGCTGTGGCTGATGTTAGAGACATTAGTGCCTGTGCTGTACTCTAGGATTTTGAGGTCTTGAATCCATTTGGAATTTATTTTTGTGAATGATATAAGAAAATGGTACAGTTTCATGGTTTTGCTATAACTATCCAGTTTTCCAAACACCACTTGTTGAAAAGAATGTCTTTTCCCATTGGTTACTCTTTCCTGCTTTGTCCAAGATTAATTGACCACATAACTGTGGGTTTCTTTCTGGGTTTCCTATTCTGTTCTGTTGATCTACGTTTCTATTTTTGTGCCAGTACCATGCTGTTTTGATGACTGCAGCTTTGTAGTATAACTTGAAGTCTGGAAGTGTGATGCCTTCAGCTTTGCATTTCTTTTTCAAGATTGCTTTGGCTATTCAGGGCCTTTTGTGGTTCCATATAAATTTTAGGATTGTTTAATATAGCTCTGTGAAAAATGCTGCTGGTATTTAAATAGAGATTGCTTTAAATGTGTGGATCACTTTGGGTAGTACAGACATTTTTACAATATTTATTCTTCCAATTCATGAGCATGGAATGTCTTTCCATTTCTTTGTGTCCTCTTCAGTTTCTTTCATCAGTGTTTTATAGTTTTCAAAGTACAGGTCTTTTGCCTCTTTGATTAGGTTTATTCCTAGGTATCTTATGGCTTTTGGTGCAATTATAAATGGGATGGATTCCTTGATTTCTCTTTATGCTGGCTTATTATCAGTGTATAAAAAAACAACAGATTTCTGCACATTGATTTTGCATGTTGCAACTTCACTGAATTCATTTATCAGTTCTAGTAGATTTTTAGTGGACTTTTTAGAGCTTTCTATATATAGTATTATATCATCTTTGGTGGGGATAGATTTTTTAATGTATTGTTGGATTTTGTTTGCTAATATTTTGTTGTGGGTTTTTGTGTCTATGTTCATCAGAGATGCTTGTATTTCTCTCTCTCTCTGTCTCTTTTTTATGGTGTCTTTATCTGGTTTTGGTATCAGGGTGATACTTGCCTCATAGAATGAAACTGGAAGTTTTCCTTCCTTTTCTATTTTTTGGAATAGTTTGAGTGGGATAGGTACAAATTTTTTTTAAACATTTGGTAGAATTCACCTGTGAAGTTGTCTGGTCCCGGACTTTTGTTTGTTGGGACTTGTTTGTTTACTGATTTGATCTCCTTATTGGTAATTGATCTGTTCAAATTTTCTATTTCTTCCTGCTTCAGTTTTGGTAGGTTATATATTTTGAGGGATTTATCTATTTTTCTGGGTTGTCTAATTTGTTGGCACATAGTTATTCATAATATTTTCTGACAATTGTTTGTATTGCTGTGGTATTGGTTGTTATTTCTCCTCTTTCATTGATGTTTGTTTGAGTTCTTTCTCACTCTCTGTCTCCCTGTCTCTGTCCGTATCAATCTGTTTTTTGTTTGTTTGTTTTTTGATGAGTCTGGCTACAGGTTTGTCAATTTTGTTGATCTTTCTACGATCCAACTTCTAGTTTCATTGATCAGTTCTCTGAGGGTTTTGTTTTGTTTTAGTTTCTATATCACTTATTTCTGCTCCAATATTTGTTCTATCCTCCCTTCTGCTGGTTTTAGGTTTTGTTGTTCTTATTCTAGCTCCTTTAGGTATAAGGTTAGCTGTTTATTAGAGATATTTCTTGTTTCTTGAGCAAGTAGGCCTACGTTGCTATAAACTCCACTTTTAAAATTGCTTTTCTTGAACCTAAAAGTTTAGGACCATTATGTTTTTATTTTTGCTTGTTTCCATGTACTTATTGATTGCCTCTTTGATTTCTTGATTTACCTATTCATTATTTAGTAGCATGTTATTTCACTTCCACGTATTTGTGGTCTTTCCAGACTTTTTTTTCTTGTGGTTGATTTTTAATTTCATAGTTTAGTGGTTAGAAAAGATGCATGCTATGACTTTGATCCTTTTTATTAGTTGAGGCTTGTTTTGTGGTCTAATTTGTGATCTGTTCTGGGGAATGTTCCATATGCACTTGAAAATAATGTGTATTCTTCTGTTTTGGATGAAATGTTCTTAATATATCTGTTAAATCCATCTGGTCTAGTGTGTTATTCAAAGCCACTGTTTGCTTGTTGATTTTCTGTTTGAATGATCTGTGTAGGGTGTTAAAGTCCCCTAATGTCATTGTATTAATATCAACTAGATCCTTTATGTTTATTATTAACTGTTTTATGTATTTAGATGCTCCCCTGTTGGGTGCATATACCTTTACAAATGTTATATCTTCTTGTTGGATTGTCTCCTTTATTATTATATAATGTCCTTTTTGTCACTTATTACAGAGTTTGCTTTATTTTTTTTTATGTTATGTTAGTTACCATACAATACCACATTAGTTTTTGATGTAGACTTCCATGATTCATTATTTGCATATAACACCCAGTGCTCATTGCAACATGAGCCCTCCTTAATACCCATCACTGGGCTAGCCTATCCCCCCATCCTCTCCCCTCTGAAACCCTCAGATTCCTGGAGTCCAGAATCTCTCATGATTCATCTCTCCCTCTGATTCCTGCCACCCTTCAGTTTTCCCTTCCTTCCCCTAATGTCCTCCATGCTATTCTTTATGTTCCATGTATGAGTGAAACCATATAATTGTCTTTCACGCTTGATTTATTTCACTTAGCATAATCCCCTCCAGTTCCAACTATGTTGATGCAAATGGTGGGTGTTTATCCTTTCTGATGGCTGAGTAATATTCCATTGTATATATGGACCACATCTTCTTTATCCATTCATCTGTTGAAGGACATCTAGACTCCTTCCACAGTTTGGCTATTGTGGACATTGCTACTATGAACATTGGGGTGCATGTGACCCTTCTTTCATTACATCTGTATGTTTGGGGTAAATATCCAGTGGTGCAATTGCTGGGTCATAGGGTAGCTCTATTTTTAACTTTGAGGAAACCATACTGTTTTCCAAAGTGGCTGTACCAACTTTCATTGTCACTAACAGTATAAGAGGGTTCCCATTCCTCCATATCCTTGCCAACATTTTTTGTTTCCTGTCTTGTTATTCTAGCCATTCTGACTGGTGTAAGGTGGTATCTCATTGTGGTGGTTTTTTTTTTTTAGGTTTTGACTATTTATTTATTTTTTTATTATATTATGTTAGTCACCATATAGTACATCCCTGGTTTCTGATGTAAAGTTCAATGATTCATTAGTTACGTATAACACCCAGGGGCACCATGCAATACGTGCCCTCCTTACTACCCATCACCAGTCTATCACATTCCCCCACCCCCTCCCCTCTGAAGCCCTCAGTTTGTTTCTCAGAGTCCATAGTCTCTAATGCTTCATTCCCCCTTCTGATTGACCCCTTTCTTTATCCCTTTCTTCTCCTACTGATCTTCCTACTTCTTATGTTCCATAGATGAGAGAAACCATATGATAATTGTCTTTCTCTGCTTGACTTATTTCACTTAGCATTATCTCCTCCAGTGCCGTCCATGTTGCAGCAAATGTTGAGAA
>NC_048222.1:77841182-77845642 GCF_002007445.2 Ailuropoda melanoleuca | reverse complement strand
TCATATGTCTATTAGCCATTTGTATGTCTTTTTTGGAGAAGTGTCTGTTCATGTCTTCTGTCCATTTCTTGACTGGATTATTTGTTTTTTGGGTGTTGAGTTTGAGAAGTCCTTTAGGTTCTTGGATACCAGCCCTTTAACTGTAGTGTCATTTGCAAATATCTTCTCCCATTCCATGGGTTGCCTCTTAGTTTTATTGACTGTTTATTTGCAGGGCAGAAGCTTTTTATCTTGATGAAGTTCCAATAGTTCATTTTTGCTTTTGTTTCCCTTGCCTTTGCAGACATGTCTTGCAAGAAGTTGCTGAGGTCAAAGAGGCTGCTGCCTGTGTTCTCCTCTAGGATTTTGATGTATTCCTGCCTCACATTGAGGTCTTTCATCCATTTTGAGTTTATCTTGTGTATGGTGTAAGAGAATGGTCCAGTTTCATTCTTCTGCATGTGGCTGTCCAATTTTCCCAGCACCATTTATTGAAGAGTTTGTCATTTTCCTATTGGATATTCTTCCTGCTT
Source organism: Ailuropoda melanoleuca (assembly GCF_002007445.2). Taxonomy (NCBI): domain Eukaryota; kingdom Metazoa; phylum Chordata; class Mammalia; order Carnivora; family Ursidae; genus Ailuropoda; species Ailuropoda melanoleuca. Next base: position 77,845,130 of record NC_048222.1, on the reverse strand, counting down.
TGTTGAAGATTAGTTGACCACAGATTTGAGGGTCTATTTCTGGGCTCTCTGTTCTGCTCCATTGACCTATGTGTCTGTTTTTGTGCCAGTACCCTGCTGTCTTGATGATCACAGCTTTGTAATATAGCTTGAATCAGGCATTGTGATGCCCCCAGCTTTGGTTTTCTTTTTCAACCTTCCCCTGGCAATTCCAGGTCTTTTCTGGTTCCATACAAATTTGAGGATTGTTTGTTCCAGCTCCGTGAAAAATGTTGATGGTATTTTGCAGACTAGAGTGAGACCAAGCTATACTTAGTAAAGAAGCTGCATATTAGCCAGGAGAGGAAAATGTTTGGTGTTTTGTGGCTTGGAAAGCGTTCATGTTTTACCTTTCTTGAGACATGACTATGAGTTGGTGTCTGTATGACTGGATCTGTCTGGCTCCATCTGAATGTATCTGTTTCTATTAGTCTCTTTCTGTCTCTGTCAGGGTGTCTATGTCTTCTTTTGCCTCTGTCTGTATCTGACTGTATCTTAATCTTTCTGTCACTGTCCAACTGCCAATTAACTGCTTCTGTCTGTATCTGTCTTGGTCTGTCTCTCTGTCTATATCTGCCTGTCCCTTTCTGTGTATCTCTGCCTACTCATCTTTTTCTGTCTTTGTTTCTGTCTGCCTCTGTGCTTCTGTCTCTAGCTGTTATTGTTGTTCTCTGTGTCTATATTAATCTGTAGATATTAACTCTGTCTCTCAGGCTCTATATGTCTTTATGTGTTTCTATCTCTCTTTCTCTGTCTGCCTGGCACTGTTTGCTACCTGTGCCTATATTTCTTTTCCTAAATCTACCTTTGTCTTCGGTAATATCTTCTTTTCTGTCTGTCTTTCTACTGTTGACTATCTTTTTGCTTATATGTCTCTCTCTCTCTGTGTATGTCTTTTTCTTTCTGCCCATCTGTCTTTATTTGTCTCTCTGTGTCTTTCTGTCTCTGTGTAGGTGCCTCTCTGTCTCTGATACTCTGTCTCTTTTTGCCTCAGTCTATTTGTCTCTGTCTCTCTTTGTTAGTTTCTCTCAGTCTCTGTCTCTTGCCATCTGTCTATTTGTCCACCAATCTCTGTCTCTGTAAGTCTCTATGTTTGCTCTCTTTACACTTGTGTATCTTTGTCTTTCTCTAGCTGCCCTGATTCTCTGTCTGTCTGTCTGTCTCTATATGTTTCTGATTTTGTCTCTCACCTTGTATGTCTGTCCTGTTTGTATGTATGTATGCATTTCTGTTTGTCTCTCTTGGTGTCTGTTCTTGTCTGTCTCTATGCCTAAATTTCTTTCTCCATGTGTCTGTTTATGTCTGAATATCTCATATCTGTCTGTTTTTCTATATCTGGACTCCTATTTCTTTGTTTTTCTCTCTGACTGTACCTCTCTTAATGAATATGATGAGTTATTTTTTATCTCCTTGTTAAGGGTCTTACAGATGTCCTCCACCCTTTTCTGAAGTCCAGTGAGTACCTTTATGGTCATTACTTTAAATTCTCTATTAGGCGTTTATTTTATTTCTCTTTCACTTAGGTGTTCTGCTGTGATTTTGTGGTGTTCTTTCACTTGGGACATATTTCTCTCTCCTCATTTTGCCTACCTCTCTTTGACTGCTTCTGTGTGTTATGAAAGTCAACTATGTGTTCAATGTTGAAAGTAGTAGCTTTATGAAGAAGAGTTCCTGTAATGCCCTGTAGTTCAGTGTCCACTGTTCACCAAAACCTGGCACCTTGGGGAGTCTCCTATGTGTATTGCTTGCTAAGTCACATTTCTTTTCAGTCCAGACATCTGCACTTACTCTCTCTACATGTTGTGGTCTCTGGTTACTCTCTGTGATGTTAATGAGATGTAACCAGGCTAGCTCTGAGGCGGCAAGACAGCAGAAGGGTTCAGGGGTGGGGCAGCATTGTTAGCAAAATTTGCACTGAGCTGCTTGCTACTCCTAAGCCAGATCCCTCACAGCTAGGTGGCCACCAGGGACACACCACACAGGACAGTTGTGGCAGCTGAAGGTACATGGCATTTGTGGGTGGTGGTTGGGCAGGATATATGCACTGCATTGTCAAAATTTGCACTGAGTTGCTAGCCCTAGGCTGGATCCCCTGAAACACAGTGGTCACAGGGGCACGGTGTACAGAGGCAGTGGCTGGGGGGTGCAATAGCAGTGTTAACAAAAATTGTGATGAACCCAGGGATGAGGCCAGCCGGCTTGGAATGGGCAAGTCTTCAGGAGAACTTGTGGGTAAGGTGCACTGCTAGCAGATTAGGTAACAAGTGTCTGTGAAGTGCTGCCCCCTGCAGGTGGCTCTGTGTTTACGCCAGGGCCAGGGGAGGAGAAGGGCACCTGCCAGCTCCTTTGTTCCCACAGAAGTACCCCAATACACTCCCAAATCAGGATAAAAGAACTCCCTCCTGTTGTGCAAGCCATCACTTCTATGCCACCTCTCCTGCAGTAATTGTCTCTTTAAGGGTGGTGACACAGCTATTACTAGTCCTCTTCACTTACCCAGTGCTGAGTCAACTGATGTTGAAAGCTTCCCAGGGGAATTCTACCACACATTTAAGGAGAGTTAATACCTGTTTTTCCAAAATATTTCCAAAAAGTAGGAATAGAAGGAAAACTTCCAAACTCCTACAAATCCAGGATTACCTTGATTCCAAAACGAAACAAAGACCTCACTAAAAGGAGAATTACAGGCCAAATATTCCTGATCAACATGGCTACAAAAATTCTCTACAAACTGCTGGCATATTGAATTCTACAATACATTAAAAGAACTATTCACCACAATCAAGTGGGGTTTATTCTGGGCTGCAGGGGCTATTCAATATTTGCCACATTAATAAAAGAAAATATAAGAACCATATGATCCTTTCAACAGCTGTAGAAAAAGCATTTGACAAAATATAGCATTCATTCATGATAAAAACCCTCAACAAAGCTGGGAAACAAGGAACATACCTCAACATCATAAAGGTCACATATGAAAGATTCCCCCCCAGCTAATATCATCCTCAATGGGAAAAAACCAAGAGTTTTTCCTCTATGGTCAGGGAAAAGTCAAGGATGTACACTCTCACCATTACTGTTTAACATAGTACTGAAAGTCTTCACCTCAGCAATCAGACAACAGAAAGAAATAAAAAGCATCCAAATAAGCAAGGAAGAAGTCCAACTTTCACTATTTGAAAATGACATGATTCTCTATGCAGAGCACCCAAAAGACTCCACCAAAAAATTGTTAGAGCTCACACATGGATTCAGCAAAGTCACATGATATAAAAATCAATGCACAGAAATCTGTTGCGTTTCTATATACCAATAATGAAGCAGCAGAAAAAGAAACCAAAGAATTGATCCCATTTAAAATTGCACCCAAACCCATAAGATACCTAGGAATAAAGCTAACCAAGAGGTGAAAGATCTGTACTCTGAAAACTGTAAAACACTTATGGAAGAAAGTGAAGAGGATTCAAAGAAACGGAAAAACATTCCATATTCATGGATTGGAAGAACAAACACTATTAAAATGTCTATACAACCCAAAGCAATCTACACATCTAACGCAATCCATATCAAAATACCATCGACATTTTCCACAGAGCTAGAACAAACAATTCTAAAATTTGTGTGGAATCACAAAAGCAATCTTGAAAAAGAAAAATAAAATTGGAGGCAACAGAAATTCAGATTTCAAGCTATAACACAAAACCGTAGTCATCAAAACAGTGTGGAATTGGCACAAAAATAGATACGTAGTTCCAATGGAACAGAATGGAGAACCAAGATTTGGACCCACAACTATATGGTCAACTAATCTTCAATAAAATAGGAAAGAATATCCAATGGGAAAAAGAAAGTTTCTTCAACAAACGGTGTTGGGAAAACTGGACAGTAACATGCAGAAGAATGAAACTGGACCATTTTCTTACACCATAC
>NC_048222.1:77840285-77840640 GCF_002007445.2 Ailuropoda melanoleuca | reverse complement strand
AAAAAAATAAAAAGGAGCAGAAGACATGAATAAACATTTTTCCAAAGAAGACATCCAGATGGTTAACAGACACATGAAAAGATGCTCACCATTGCTCATTATCAGGGAAACACAAATCAAAACCAAAATGAGATACCACCTCACACCTCTCAGAATGGTTAAATTAACAACACAAGAAACAATAGGGGTTGGTGAGAATGTGGAGAAAGGAGAACCCTCTTGCACTGTTGTTGGGAATGCAAACTGGTGTAGCCACTCTCTGGAAAAGAGTAAAAGTTAAAAAATACCCTATAACCCAGCAACTGCAATATTTGGTATTTACTCAAAGGAGAGAAAAATACAGATTAAAAGAGGT
>NC_048222.1:77817445-77840185 GCF_002007445.2 Ailuropoda melanoleuca | reverse complement strand
TGTTCTTGTCTGTCTCTATGCCTAAATTTCTTTCTCCATGTGTCTGTTTATGTCTGAATATCTCATATCTGTCTGTTCTTCTATATCTGGACTCCTATTTCTTTGTTTTTCTCTCTGACTGTACCTCTCTTAATGAATATGATGAGTTATTTTTTATCTCCTTGTTAAGGGTCTTACAGATGTCCTCCACCCTTTTCTGAAGTCCAGTGAGTACCTTTATGGTCATTACTTTAAATTCTCTATTAGGCATTTATTTTATTTCTCTTTCACTTAGGTGTTCTGCTGTGATTTTGTGGTGTTCTTTCACTTGGGACATATTTCTCTCTCCTCATTTTGCCTACCTCTCTTTGACTGCTTCTGTGTGTTATGAAAGTCAACTATGTGTTCAATATTGAAAGTAGTAGCTTTATGAAGAAGAGTTCCTGTAATGCCCTGTAGTTCAGTGTCCACTGTTCACCAAAACCTGGCACCTTGGGGAGTCTCCTATGTGTATTGCTTGCTAAGTCACATTTCTTTTCAGTCCAGACATCTGCACTTACTCTCTCTACATGTTGTGGTCTCTGGTTACTCTCTGTGATGTTAATGAGATGTAACCAGGCTAGCTCTGAGGCGGCAAGACAGCAGAAGGGTTCAGGGGTGGGGCAGCATTGTTAGCAAAATTTGCACTGAGCTGCTTGCTACTCCTAAGCCAGATCCCTCACAGCTAGGTGGCCACCAGGGACACACCACACAGGACAGTTGTGGCAGCTGAAGGTACATGGCATTTGTGGGTGGTGGTTGGGCAGGATATATGCACTGCATTGTNTTGTTAAAATTTGCACTGAGCTACTAGCCCTAGGCTGGATCCCCTGAAACACAGTGGTCACAGGGGCACAGTGTACAGAGGCAGTGGCTGGGGGGTGCAATAGCAGTGTTAACAAAAATTGTGATGAACCCAGGGATGAGGCCAGCAGGCTTGGAATGGGCAAGTCTTCAGGAGAACTTGTGGGTAAGGTGCACTGCTAGCAGATTAGGTAACAAGTGTCTGTGAAGTGCTGCCCCCTGCAGGTGGCTCTGTGTTTACGCCAGGGCCAGGGGAGGAGAAGGGCACCTGCCAGCTCCTTTGTTCCCACAGAAGTACCCCAATACACTCCCAAATCAGGATAAAAGAACTCCCTCCTGTTGTGCAAGCCATCACTTCTATGCCACCTCTCCTGCAGTAATTGTCTCTTTAAGGGTGGTGACACAGCTATTACTTGTCCTCTTCACTTACCCAGTTCTGAGTCAACTGATGTTGAAAGCTTCCCAGGGGAATTCTACCACACATTTAAGGAGAGTTAATACCTGTTTTTCCAAAATATTTCCAAAAAGTAGGAATAGAAGGAAAACTTCCAAACTCCTACAAATCCAGGATTACCTTGATTCCAAAACGAAACAAAGACCTCACTAAAAGGAGAATTACAGGCCAAATATTCCTGATCAACATGGCTACAAAAATTCTCTACAAACTGCTGGCATATTGAATTCTACAATACATTAAAAGAACTATTCACCACAATCAAGTGGGGTTTATTCTGGGCTGCAGGGGCTATTCAATATTTGCCACATTAATAAAAGAAAATATAAGAACCATATGATCCTTTCAACAGCTGTAGAAAAAGCATTTGACAAAATATAGCATTCATTCATGATAAAAACCCTCAACAAAGCTGGGAAACAAGGAACATACCTCAACATCATAAAGGTCACATATGAAAGATTCCCCCCCAGCTAATATCATCCTCAATGGGAAAAAACCAAGAGTTTTTCCTCTATGGTCAGGGAAAAGTCAAGGATGTACACTCTCACCATTACTGTTTAACATAGTACTGAAAGTCTTCACCTCAGCAATCAGACAACAGAAAGAAATAAAAAGCATCCAAATAAGCAAGGAAGAAGTCCAACTTTCACTATTTGAAAATGACATGATTCTCTATGCAGAGCACCCAAAAGACTCCACCAAAAAATTGTTAGAGCTCACACATGGATTCAGCAAAGTCACATGATATAAAAATCAATGCACAGAAATCTGTTGCGTTTCTATATACCAATAATGAAGCAGCAGAAAAAGAAACCAAAGAATTGATCCCATTTAAAATTGCACCCAAACCCATAAGATACCTAGGAATAAAGCTAACCAAGAGGTGAAAGATCTGTACTCTGAAAACTGTAAAACACTTATGGAAGAAAGTGAAGAGGATTCAAAGAAACGGAAAAACATTCCATATTCATGGATTGGAAGAACAAACACTATTAAAATGTCTATACAACCCAAAGCAATCTACACATCTAACGCAATCCATATCAAAATACCATCGACATTTTCCACAGAGCTAGAACAAACAATTCTAAAATTTGTGTGGAATCACAAAAGCAATCTTGAAAAAGAAAAATAAAATTGGAGGCAACAGAAATTCAGATTTCAAGCTATAACACAAAACCGTAGTCATCAAAACAGTGTGGAATTGGCACAAAAATAGATACGTAGTTCCAATGGAACAGAATGGAGAACCAAGATTTGGACCCACAACTATATGGTCAACTAATCTTCAATAAAATAGGAAAGAATATCCAATGGGAAAAAGAAAGTTTCTTCAACAAACGGTGTTGGGAAAACTGGACAGTAACATGCAGAAGAATGAAACTGGACCACTTTCTTACACCATACAGAAAAATAAATTCAAAATGGATGAAAGACCTAGATGTGAGACAGGAAACCACCAAAATACTAGAGAAGAACACATGCAGCAACCTCTTTGACCTCAGCAGCAGCAACTTCTTACTACACACATCACCAGACACAACATACACAAAAAAGCAAAAATGAACTATTGGGACTTCATCAAGATAAAAAGCTTCTGTACAGCAATAGAAATAATCAACAGGCAGCCTACAGATTGGGTGAAGATATTTGCAAATGACATATCTGATAAATGGTTAGTATACAAAATATATAAAGAAATTATCAAACTTAACACCACCCCAAAAAAAATCCAGTTTAAAAAGGAGCAGAAGGGGTGCCTGGGTGGCACAGCGGTTAAGCGTCTGCCTTCGGCTCAGGGCGTGATCCCGGCGTTGTGGGATNAAAAAAAATCCAGTTTAAAAAGGAGCAGAAGGGGCGCCTGGGTGGCACAGCGGTTAAGAGTCTGCCTTCGGCTCAGGGCGTGATCCCGGCGTTGTGGGATCGAGCCCCACATCAGGCTCCTCCGCTATGAGCCTGCTTCTTCCTCTCCCACTCCCCCTGCTTGTGTCCCCTCTCTCGCTGGCTGTCTCTATCTCTGTCAAATAAATAAATAAAATCTTTAAAAAAAATAAAAAAAAATAAAAAAATAAAAAGGAGCAGAAGACATGAATAAACATTTTTCCAAAGAAGACATCCAGATGGTTAACAGACACATGAAAAGATGCTCACCATTGCTCATTATCAGGGAAACACAAATCAAAACCAAAATGAGATACCACCTCACACCTCTCAGAATGGTTAAATTAACAACACAAGAAACAATAGGGGTTGGTGAGAATGTGGAGAAAGGAGAACCCTCTTGCACTGTTGTTGGGAATGCAAACTGGTGTAGCCACTCTCTGGAAAAGAGTATGAAGATTCCTCAAAAAGTTAAAAATAGAGCTACCCTATAACCCAGCAACTGCAATATTTGGTATTTACTCAAAGGAGAGAAAAATACAGATTAAAAGAGGTACATGCACCCCAATGTTTATATCAGTTTTATCAACAACAGCCAAACTGTGAAGAGAACCCAGATGTCCACTGACTGGTGAATGGATAAAACAAATGTGGTATATATACACAGTGGAATATTACTCAGCCATCAAAAAGAATGAAATCTTGCTTTTGCAAGGATGTGGATGGAGCTAGAATGTATTATGGTAAGGGAAATAAGTCAGAGAAAGACAAATGTCACAAGATTTCACTCATATGTGGAATTTAAGAAACAAAATGGATGAACATATGGGAGGGGGAGAAAAAGAAAGGGAAACAACCATTGAAAACTCTTGAGGATAAAGAACAAACTGAGGGCTGATGGAAGGGCGTGAGTGGGCAGTGGGCTAGATGGATTATAGATTTTAAGGAATGCACTTGCTATGAGCACTGGTTGTTGTATGTAAGTGATGAATCACTGAATTCTACTCCTGAAACCAATATTGCAATGTATGTTAACTAATTAGAATTTAAATAAAAAACTGAAAAGATTTTAAAAAAATAGAAAAGAAAGAAAGAATGCTCCAGGCTCCAAGTCCCAATGGAACATAGTTTGTATACAAACTCAGGGAATTCAGGCCCTCTGGTTTTCAAGCCAGAAGTCATGGGGATTCATTTTTTTTCCTGTGTTCACTCCCTTGTGCTTTCCCCTCTCTATGACCACAACTCCCTCTCTCTTGTGGGTAGCTTCTGACCACCTCTCATATGTCTCTACTTCTCTTCATTTAGTTTTGGAGTTTGTTCTACTAGTCTTCAGATCACTTGCTGGTTTATTGACTGGATGTGAGTGATATCTAGTTGTAAAGATGGGATGAAGTGAGCTTAGGGTCCTAATACTCTGCCATCTTCCTGCCATGTCCTCTAACACAGTCAAACTGACACATAAAATAAACCACCACAGATATGTATAAAAATATCTACAGCTGGGGCGCCTGGGTGGCACAGCAGTTAAGCGTCTGCCTTTGGCTCAGGGCGTGATCCCAGCGTTCTCGGATCGAGCCCCACATCAGACTTCTCCGCTATGAGCCTGCTTCTTCCTCTCCCACTCCCCCTGCTTGTGTTCCCTCTCTCGCTGGCTGTCTCTATCTCTGTCAAATAAATAAATAAAATCTTAAAAAAAATATCTACAGCTATTATCATATTAACTGGTGAAATATTAAATGTTTTCCCCTAAGATCAGGAACAAAGCAAAAATAATCACCTTACCACTCTTATCTAAAATTTATATTGGAGCTTCCCTCCGTGCAATAATGCAAGAAAATGAAATACATGACATCCAGTTGGAAAGGAAGAAATAAAACTCTTTTTATTTGCAACTACATGATCACCTGTGCAGTTAACCAAATGAAATTTATAAAAAGAAAAGAAAAAAGAAAAGAAAAGAAAAGAAAAGAAAAGAAAAGAAAAGAAAAGAAAAAGAAAAGATCTGCAATGTTTTTATGCAGTTAAATGGGGTTGGGTAGTCTTTGTAACAAATGGTGCTAGAATTAGACATCTTTATGTTAAAAAAAAAAAGGCAAACAACAACATAATGGACCTTATTCATAGCCTGCACTATATACAAAAATTAACAGAAATGGACCTAAAAGTACAACCTAAAACTATAAAATCTTAAAGAAAAAACAGAGAAGGAGATTTTTGTGAAGTTGAATTAGGCAAAACTTACTTAGGTAAGATACCAAAAGCACAAACCATAAAATAAGATACTGATAACTGAAGTTTAATCAAAATTTAAAACCTTTGTTCTTCCAAAGACAGTGTTAAGAAAATGACAAGACAAACTGGACTGGGAAAATATTTGCAAAGCATCTGATTATCAGAGAGGAAGACAAACCATGAGAGACTTTTGACTCTGGGAAGAAACTGAGGGTTGCAGAAGGGGAGGTGGGTAGGGGGATGGGGTAACTGGGAGATGGGCATTAAGGAGGGCACATGATGTGATGAGCACTGATGCTATACGCAACTAATGAATCAATAAATGCTACATTAAAAACTAATGATAGGTTGGCTAATTGAATTCAAACAAAAAAACAAAAAAAAATCTGATCAAAACTTGTATCCAAAATATATAAAGAGAGGCAGCACCACATGAGGCAGCATGAGATGCAGGTCCAGAGGAGTTGCAATAGTAGAGAAGGTACTGGTGACAGGCCAGGCTGGTTAAATCAGCAGCCACATGGTGCTGGACATGCAGGGGGCTGGCTATTTCTTTGTGGGAATGAGCAACTTCCATAATGCTATCTGTGGAAGGGGCTCCATGCTGGAGAGCCTGTATTGGGTTCAGGAGCTGACAGGCTGCTCTTTGAAGTTTGTGGAGATGGACATCTTGGACCAAGCAGCCCTGTAGCATCCCTTCAAAGAAGCACAGCTTTATGGAAGTCATCCACTTTGTGGGCCTCAAGGTTGTGGAAGAATCAGTCCTGAAACCTCTGGATTATTACAGAGTTAAACTGACAGGAACTATCCAGCTTCTGGAGATCATGAGGGCCCATGGAGTGAAGAGCCTGGTGTTTGGCAACTCAGCCATCACATACAGGAACCCCTAGTATCTTCCCCTGGATGGGGCCTACCCCACAGGTGGCTATACCAACCCCTACTTCAAGTCCCAATTATTCACTGAGGAAATGATCCTAGACCTGTGTCAGGCAGACTGGAATTCAGTGCTGCTGCAATATTTCAACCCCATGGGTACCCATGTTTCAGGCTGCATTGGTGAGGATACCCAGGCATACCTAACAACCTCCTGCCCTATAGAGATTGTGTGATAGGAGGTACTGAATGTCTTTGGCAATGACTATGACACAGAGGATGGCATAGACATCAAGGATTAATCCATGTTGTGGATCTGGCCAAGGGCCTCAAGTGGGCTTGAGGAAGCTGAAGGAAGAGTGTGGCTGCTGGATCTACAACCTGGGCTCAGGCATGGGTTATTGGGTGCTATAGGTGGTCCAGGCCAGGAAGGAGGCTTCCAAGCAGAGGATCTCATACAAGGTGTTGGCACTGTGGGAAGGCATTGTGGCTTCCTATTATGCCAACCTCAACCTGGCCTTCAGGGAGCTGGGCTGTATAGCAGCCTTAGGACTGGGCAGGATATGTGAAGATCTGTGGCATTGGTAGAACCAGAATCCTTCAGGCTTTGGTGCATAGGCCTGAGACCCTTCCCTTACCATATACCAGAAAAAGAAAGAAATAACTGTCTGCTTCCAGCTCTGGTGGGAACTGAGGGGCCTCAGCCTCCCCTACCTCAAACCCAAGCTGGGCCTTCTCAGCACACCAGGCATGAGGCCAAGGACTCCACTGACCAGGAGTTGAGTCTCTAACTCTTCTATTTGGCAGAATGTAGGACCAACAGGAGTGAATGGGGGAGTAAGGGGCCTGAGACAGGCACTAACATATACTGCTCTGAAAGAGCTTTCTAAAGTATTTAAGATAAAAGTTTTCTAACACTGGGGAAAAATGTATAAAAATCCCTCACAACCCAATATTAAGAAAACAACAACCCATTTTTTATAATTCTTTTATTATGTTATGTTAGTCACCATACAGTACATCCCTAGTTTTTGATGTAATATTCCATGACTCATTACTTGCATATAACACCCAGTGTACCATGCAATACATGCCCTCCTTAATACCCATTACTGGCCTATCCCATTCCCCCACGCCCTCCCCTCTGAAGCCCTCAGTTTGTTTCCCAGAGTCCATAGTCTCTCGTGGTTCATTCCCCCTTCTGTTTATCCCACCCCTTCATGACCCTTCCTTCTCCTACCAGTCTTCTTATTTCTTATGTTCCATAAATGAGTGAAATCATATGATAATTGTCTTTCTCTGCTTGACTTATTTCACTTAGCATTATCTCCTCCAGTCCCGTCTATGTTGCTGCAAATGAAACAACAACCCATTTTTAAAAATATGCTAAAAATTAAATTAAAAGTAAAGTTTTAAGTGGAAAATTTAAAGAGATAAATGGATTGAAAGTAAAATAATTTTTTGAAAAGATACATTATGCAAAGAGCAACCACACGAAAGCTGCTGTGCTTAAACTAGTATCAGACAAAATAGACTTTAAAATGTTACTAGAGGGAAGAGGAAAGATGGTGGAGGAGTAGGGGACCCTATTTCAACCAGTCCCCTGAACTGAGCTGGATATCTACCAAACCATTCTGAACACCCACAAAATCAGCCTGAGATGTAAGAAGATATATATGGATCTCTACAAACAGAACTTCTCCTGTGGTTGGTGTCGAGGTATGAAATGGGGAGCCGGGAGTCTGAGGACAGATATCAGAAAATAAACAGAATTGGGAGAGAGCCTCCATGAACTTGGCCGGGAAGGCAAAATCCTCCCACATTGGGGACAGGGCACAGACTTGCACACTGGTAGAGGCGGGGAAAGTTCTTTAGGACACCACCCCCCAGACTGAAACCTAGAGCTTGGAAGTGCATGCGAGAACCCGGGGCAGTTGTCCATTTTAGAAGTACAAAGGGCAGAGCCATGCCCGGCCCTGGGAGCGAGGACTGGGAGAGCGGCTCTGGGGAGCACAACCCGGGACACTGTGGGTTTTTAGCAGCACAGATAGAAATGGAGTCAGTGTTGCCTGGAGAGCTCAGTGAAGGGCAGACTGTGATCTCTCTATTCTGAGATAGATGTTTGGATATGGTCACTTTTACTCTGACTCTCAGAAGAGACACTGAAAGCCACCAGGGAAAGCTGCCAGAGAACAAAAGCCCCCCAAAACTGGTTCTCACTGAGCTCATCCCCTCCCCTCACTGGTGGCAAGACCACTCTGCCCAAATAGGGTTACCTGAGTATCAGCACGGCAGGCCTCTCCCCCAGAAGGCAGACTGGAAGAACAAGAAACTCACATCCCTAAGGTCCCTTTAAAACAGGTGTATCTTGCTTGGGTCCTGGTCAATAATTTGGACTCTGTACATTCCTGCAACCACACTTCATCAGAATGACAAGGAGAGGGAACCCCCAACAAAGGAAAGAAACAGAGACTGTGGCCTCTGCCATAGAAATAATCGATATGGATAAAACCAAGATGTCAGAAATGGATTTCAGAGTAACAATTAGTAAGATGATATATAAGCTTGAGAAAAATATTAAAGAAATATAGAATCTCTAAGGACCGAAATGAGAACTAATCTGGAAGAACTTAAAAATGCTATGAATGAAATGCAGTCTCAACTGGATGCTCTGACCGCCATGGTATGAGGCAGAAGAACAAATTAGTGAGTTAGAAGATAAGATGATAGAAAAGAAGGAAAAAGTTGACATGGGGAAAAAAAGTCCAATTTCAAGAAACTAAGCTGAGGGAGATTACTGACTCAATGAAACATTCCAATTCAGAATTNAATGAGGCAGAAGAACAAATTAGTGAGTTAGAAGATAAGATGATAGAAAAGAAGGAAAAAGTTGACATGGGAAAAAAAAAGTCCAATTTCAAGAAACTAAGCTGAGGGAGATTACTGACTCAATGAAACATTCCAATTCAGAATTATTGGGATCCCTGAGGGGCTGGAGAAAGAGAGAGGTCTAGAAGAGATATTTGAACAAACTGTAGATGAGAACTTCCCTAATCTGGGGAAGGAAACAAGCATTTGTGTCCAAGAGGCAGAGAGGACCCCTCCCAAGATNGATCCCTGAGGGGCTGGAGAAAGAGAGAGGTCTAGAAGAGATATTTGAACAAACTGTAGATGAGAGCTTCCCTAATCTGGGGAAGGAAACAAGCATTTGTGTCCAAGAGGCAGAGAGGACCCCTCCCAAGATCAATGAGAACAGACGGGCACCATGACATGTATAGTACAATTTGCAAATCTTTGATCCAAGGAAACAATCTTGAAAGTGGCAAAGGGGAAGAGATTTCTTATGTACAGAGGGAGGAACATCAGAATAATGTCAGACCTGTCTACAGAGACCTGGCAAGCCAGAAAGGGCTAGCAAGATATATTCAGAGTACTAAATGAGAAGAACATGGAGCCATGGATACTGTATCCAGCAAGGCTGTCACTCAGAACAGATAGAGAGACAAGAAGCTCCCAAGACCAGCAGAAACTGAAAGAATATGTGACTCCTAAGCTGACCCTGCAAGATATATTAAGGAGGGGGGTTCTATGAAAGAAGAAAGATCCTAAGAGTGATACAGAACAGAAATTAACAGAAACAATCTATAGAAACAAGTACTTCACAGACAACATGATACATTAAAATCATATCTCTCAATAATCACTCTCAATGTGAATGGCCTAAATGCTCTCATAAAATGCCACAGGGTTGCAGATTGGATAAAAAGACATGACCCATCCATATGCTGTCCACAAGAGACTCACTTTGAACTTAAATATACATCCAAACTCAAAGTGAAGGGATGGAGAACCATTTTTCATGCCAATGGACCTCAAAAGAAAGCTGGGTTGGCAATTCTCATAACAGACAAATTAGATTTTAAGTTAACGACTGTAGGTAGAGATACAGAAAGACACTATATTATTCTTAAAGGGTATATCCAACAAGAGGAACTAATAATTATAAATATCTATGCCCCCAACAGGGAAGCAGCCAACTACATAAGACAACTGTTAACCAAAATAAAGAAATGTATAGATAATAATACATTAATAGTAGGGGGCCTCAATACTCCACTCTTACCAGTAGGCAGGTCATCTATGCAGAAAATCAACAAAGAAACAAGAACTTTGAATGATGCGCTGGACCAGATGGACCTCATAGATATATACAGAACATTCCACCCTAAAACAACAGAATATTCATTCTTTTCAAACTCACATGGAACTTTCTCCAGAATAGACCATATACTGGGTCACAAAACAGATCTCAACCAATCCCAAAAGACTGAGATTATTCCCTGCATATTCTCAGCTCACAGTGCTTTGAACCTGGAACTCAATGACAAGAAAAAATTGGAAGAAACTCAAACACTTGGAAGCTAAAGACCATCCTGCTTAAGCTTGTTTGGGTAAACCAGGAAATTAAAAAAGAACTTAAGCGATTTATGGAAACCAATGAGAATGAAAACACATCAGTCCAAAATCTATGGGACACTGCAAATATGGTCCTAAGGGGGAAATGCATAGCCATTGGATCCTGACTCAAAAGAATAGAAAAATCTAAAAATACAGACCCTATACGCACACCTCAAACAACTGGATATGGAACAAAAGAACAGTTCTAAGCCATGCATGAAAAGAGAACTGACTAAGATTAGAGCAGAGATCAATGAATTAGAAACCAGAAATACAGTAGAGCAGATCAAAGAAACTAGAAGCTGGTTCTTTGAAAGAATTAATAAGATCAATAAACCACTGGCCAGACTTATCCAAAAGAAAAGAGAAAGGACCCAAAATTAATGAAATTATGAATGAAAGGGGGAGATCATGACTAACAACANATTAATGAAATTATGAATGAAAGGGGGAGATCATGACTAACAACAAGGAAATAGAAACAATCATTAGAAACTATTATCAACAACTATATGCCATTAAATTAAGCAACCTGGAAGAAATGGATGCCTTCCTGGAAACCCATAAACTACCGAGATTGAAACAGGAAGAGACTGACATCTTAATAGGCCAATATCCAGTAACAAGATAGAAGCAATGATCAAAAACCTCCCAAAAAACAGGAGTCCAGGGCCTGATGGATTCCCTGGGGAATTCTACCAAACATTCAAAGAAGAAATAATACCTCTTTGCCTGAAGCTGTTTTAAAGCATAGAAACAGAAAGAAAACTTCCAAACTCATTCTATGAGGCCAGCATTACTTTGATCCTAAAACCAGGCAAAGACCCCACCAAAAAGGAGAATTACAGACCTATATCCCTGATGAATATGGATGCCAAAATTCTCAACAAGATCCTGGCTAATAGGATTCAATAGTACATTAAAAGAATTATCCATCATTACCAGGTGGGATTCATCCCTGGGATGCAAGGTGGTTCAACATCTGCAAATCAATCAGTGTGATAGAACACATTAATAAGAGAAAAGCCAAGAATCATATGGTCCTCTCAACTGATGCAGAAAAAGCATTTGACAAAAGACAGCATGCTTTCCTGATTAGAACCATTCAGAGTGTAGGGATAGAGGGTACAGTCCTCAATTTCATAAAAGCCATCTATGAAAAACCTACAGTGAATATCATTCTCAATGGGGAAAAGCTGAAAGCCTTTCCCTTAAGATCAGGAACATGACAAGGATGCCCACTCTCGCCATTATTGTTCAACATAGTACTAGGAATCCTAGTAATAGCAATCAGACAACAAAAAAGAATAAAAGGCATTCATCTTGGCAAAGAAGAAGTCAAACTCTCTCACTTCACAGATGACATGATACTTTATGTGGAAAACCCAAAAGAATCCACCCCCAAATTACCAGAACTCATACAACAATTTAGTAACATAGCAAGATACAAAATTAATGCATAGAAATTAGTTAAATTTCCATACACTAACAATGAGACTGAAGAAAGAGAAATTAAGGAATAGATTCCATTTACAATAACACCAAAAACCATAAGATATCTTGGAATACACTTAACAAGAGAGGTAAATGGTCTATACTCTAGAAACTTCAAAACACTGATGAAAGACATTGAATAAGACACAAAAAGATGAAAAACATTCCATACTCATGGATCAGAAGAATAAACATAGTTAAAATCTCTATGCTAGAGCAATCCATACTTTCAATGCCAACCTGATAAAAATACCAATGCCTTTGTTCAAAGTGCTGAAANCAAACTCACATGGAACTTTCTCCAGAATAGACCATATACTGGGTCACAAAACAGATCTCAACCAATCCCAAAAGACTGAGATTATTCCCTGCATATTCTCAGCTCACAGTGCTTTGAACCTGGAACTCAATGACAAGAAAAAATTGGAAGAAACTCAAACACTTGGAAGCTAAAGACCATCCTGCTTAAGCTTGTTTGGGTAAACCAGGAAATTAAAAAAGAACTTAAGCGATTTATGGAAACCAATGAGAATGAAAACACATCAGTCCAAAATCTATGGGACACTGCAAATATGGTCCTAAGGGGGAAATGCATAGCCATTGGATCCTGACTCAAAAGAATAGAAAAATCTAAAAATACAGACCCTATACGCACACCTCAAACAACTGGATATGGAACAAAAGAACAGTTCTAAGCCATGCATGAAAAGAGAACTGACTAAGATTAGAGCAGAGATCAATGAATTAGAAACCAGAAATACAGTAGAGCAGATCAAAGAAACTAGAAGCTGGTTCTTTGAAAGAATTAATAAGATCAATAAACCACTGGCCAGACTTATCCAAAAGAAAAGAGAAAGGACCCAAAATTAATGAAATTATGAATGAAAGGGGAAGATCATGACTAACAACAAGGAAATAGAAACAATCATTAGAAACTATTATCAACAACTATATGCCATTAAATTAAGCAACCTGGAAGAAATGGATGCCTTCCTGGAAACCCATAAACTACCGAGATTGAAACAGGAAGAGACTGACATCTTAATAGGCCAATATCCAGTAACAAGATAGAAGCAATGATCAAAAACCTCCCAAAAAACAGGAGTCCAGGGCCTGATGGATTCCCTGGGGAATTCTACCAAACATTCAAAGAAGAAATAATACCTCTTTGCCTGAAGCTGTTTTAAAGCATAGAAACAGAAAGAAAACTTCCAAACTCATTCTATGAGGCCAGCATTACTTTGATCCTAAAACCAGGCAAAGACCCCACCAAAAAGGAGAATTACAGACCTATATCCCTGATGAATATGGATGCCAAAATTCTCAACAAGATCCTGGCTAATAGGATTCAATAGTACATTAAAAGAATTATCCATCATTACCAGGTGGGATTCATCCCTGGGATGCAAGGTGGTTCAACATCTGCAAATCAATCAGTGTGATAGAACACATTAATAAGAGAAAAGCCAAGAATCATATGGTCCTCTCAACTGATGCAGAAAAAGCATTTGACAAAAGACAGCATGCTTTCCTGATTAGAACCATTCAGAGTGTAGGGATAGAGGGTACAGTCCTCAATTTCATAAAAGCCATCTATGAAAAACCTACAGTGAATATCATTCTCAATGGGGAAAAGCTGAAAGCCTTTCCCTTAAGATCAGGAACATGACAAGGATGCCCACTCTCGCCATTATTGTTCAACATAGTACTAGGAATCCTAGTAATAGCAATCAGACAACAAAAAAGAATAAAAGGCATTCATCTTGGCAAAGAAGAAGTCAAACTCTCTCACTTCACAGATGACATGATACTTTATGTGGAAAACCCAAAAGAATCCACCCCCAAATTACCAGAACTCATACAACAATTTAGTAACATAGCAAGATACAAAATTAATGCATAGAAATTAGTTAAATTTCCNGAAGTAATGCATTTAAATTACCTTGCAAAGATTGTAACTCATTTGCTGAAGAAGTGTGGCCATTATTATTGACATCATTATTAATGGGTTAGTAATAATAAGTCACCTGGTATAATACTAGAATGCTGGAAAACAATTTGGTGTACAGTAAATCCAAGAAAATTTCTTTTGAGTAAGATTATTTTGGACTTAATAAATAGGGATGTGGCAACTAACTAGACAGACTGAGGATGAAGCCTTGATATAGGGTACTCCCACAAATTCTCACCTTGGCTAAGGAAATCCTACATGTCTTGTAATATTCAGTTTTATAGCCTTTTAAAAAGCCCTTCTTTCATCTTTCTTTTCTTTTGTTCCCACAGTGGTCTTCAGAAGACCCCAGCTCTGTATACCTAGAGCCACCAAATTATTATCACTCCCCAGGTCATATTGCATCTCTGATCCTTATCAAAAGGAGCCATGCTTAGAGGGGCATTTTATAACCATGTCAGGGGTGAATGAACAGGACAAGCACAATCAACTGGAATCTCCCCAGACATTCTAATATGCTCACATCCACACCATTGTGATAACTACTGCTTTCTTTGCCTATCTCCATATAAAAATTTTAATTCAAATTTATATTAATTATTATAATTACTCAGCCATCAAAAAGAATGATTTCTCAACATTTGCTGCAACATGGATGGCACTAGAGGAGATAATGCTAAGTGAAATAAGTTGAGCAGAGAAAGACAATTGTCATATGGTTTCACTTATTTATGGAACATAAGAAGTAAGAAGATTGGTAGGAGAAGAAAGGGATAAAGAAAGAGGGGGGTAAACAGAAGGGGGAATGAACCACGAGGGACTATGGACTCGGAAACAAACTGAGGGCTTCAGAGGGGAGGGGGATGGGGGAATGGGATAGGCTGGTGATGGGTATTAAGGAGCACACGTATTGCATGGTGCACTGGGTGTTATACGCAAGTAATGGATCATGGAACTTTACATCAAAAACTAGAGATGTACTGTATGGTGAATAATATAATAAAAATATTATTATTATTTAAAAAAAAGAACAGGGAAAACCTGGACTCTTTACAGAGTCAGCCCAGGAATGCCAAAAGACCTCCAGGGCAAGAACAGGGCAGAGTTCAGGCTTGAAGCCAGGAGGCCTGAGGCAAGATCAGAGCCTCAATTGGGACAGTAGCCATAGGCAAGATCGTGGGCCTGTAGGTAAAGTTCCAAGGGCCAAAGCCAGGTTAGGGGCCAATGATCCAGTCCTGCATATAAAGATGGGTAGAATAAAAGGGAAAGTGTGACATTTCCTCACTCAAAGTCTCATTATGTTTAGCCATTTGAGAATTATTAGATGAGGTATCCCAGAAAATCTCTGCAATATTTGTAGGGAACTTTTAGGAAGGTGCCTTTGTAGTTGTTTCTAAGTATTTTCCAGTGTAGACTGATACCATGACTATCTCTGCCTCAGTTAAAATCAATAAATATCAGCATTTACCATATAAAAAAACAAATTTATATTAATTATCAAAAGTGTATTATAATAATGTGTGCATCTGCACAGATTACTGTTGCTTTTGCAAATTGGAAGAAAAATTGTCCCTGACACTCACAAGAGGGAAACAGATAGGTCAGAGGCTGGTGGGAAATGTCACGTCTTAAGAGAAGAATAATGGAAGAGAAATGTGTAACTATATCAATTGTCCTTAGAGAGACCAGGACCATTATTAGAAATTTTGATTCTTATAGCAGATAACAATATGCTTCTCCTTATACGGTTTCTCCTTATATTGGTTACAATGATCTTTGAAGAAAATCTTTATAAAGGGAAGAAATCATGTTACAAAGTACAAAAGAGCAAGATAAGACGGAGAAGCATTTCTATTCTTAAAGCTGTCTTCTTTGAATCTGTCGCAGCCACTTGTCCCCTAGAAATGAAGGATCTCAAAGTCCTGGAGAGCCACCACCACACCCCCGCATTAAAGCTTCTTCCTTCTCCTTCTACTTCATAAGCTTGTCAGAAAAGCTACTTTAGCCTGTGGCAGCTCCAAAAAATATGCAGTGAGAGAAGCATAGATTCCAACAGTAATTTGAGGCAGTTGTACTTTCCCCGAAGGCAGAATGGCACCATAGATTCCCCATTGGCCATAGATAGGAAGTTGAAGGGCAAGCAAATCATAAACAGTGCTTACTGTTTATAATAGCTGCTTGTGAAATATGAAGCTGGCTAATTCATAAGCTAATTTACCATAGAAAGATCTAGAATCCAAAATACAGGATTTGGTTGCTTATTTGACTTAGCGGTACTATATATTATTCTGATTGCAGACTATTAATTTTTTTTTAATGTGAAAGAAGATGCTAATAAGTGCTAAAGAGTTAAAAGCATGGCTAGGAAAACAGTTGTTTTATGAAAACTTCTCAAAGTTTAGTTAACATGAAACAGCTACTTACATTTCTGTTTGAAACATATATCAAGTTTTATTCATTCAATCATTTATGCATTCATTAATTTAACAAGTATTTGAATGCCTAGGATGAGCCAAGGTCTATCCTAGGTGCTGGCGATTTAATGGTGAATAAACAGATCCCTGCCTCTCATGAAGCTGAAGTTCTAATGGAGAGATAGGCATTTAGTTAATTATAATCTTAGATAATGTGCCAAGAATGAAAAGAACAGTGTGCCCTCAAGGTGTTTGACAACAATGCCAACTTCATTTGGGGATCAAGAAGGGAGGTTGATTCTAATTGAGATTTAAAAGATAAATAAAAGTTATTCAGGCAAAAAGTGGGATAGGAAAGGGAGAGTATTCTAGGTGGTGGGAACAGTATGTACAAAGTTCTGAGACAGAAATTTGTTAGGAGAATGAAGAACAAAGAGAAAGTCAATGTTTATGGAGCCTAAGAGGCACAAGAGGAGGAGGGTGCATAGAGTGGGGCAAAACCACACAAAACTGTGTACCATCAGACTTTACTTAAATTAGTGGAAGCCACTGAATAGTTTTACAAATGTCTAAGAATAAGGAATCTTCCCCAAACCTACAGTCTTGAAAATTCATGGGGAACAGAGGAAGGCAGACCAAATCAGTAGGGAGAACTGCAAAATACTATTTTTTTTCTTTCTTGTCAGAAATCTACACCCTGGGGCACCTGGCTGGCTCAGTTGGAAAAGCATGCAACTCTTGATCTCGGGGTTATGAGTTCAAGCCCCATCCAGGTATAGAGATTATTTAAATAAAACTTAAAAAAAAAAACAAAAGAAATCTACACTATATGCACAATTTAGTCCATAGCACATATTAGTCTCGAGATCCCTGAAAATAAGTATATTATTTGCTCACTTTATGTCTGACTTTTCTTGTGGGCACAGTGACCCCTGCATACTTAATTCTGAGCTTAATTTTCTTCTGAAGTTGATAGCAGTGAGACCCTGTTAAATATCTCCACTTTTGGAAAACAGTACAGCCAGGCCTGGCAAAAGCTGTACTATTTGTCAGTGGTAGAAAGTGAAGTGAAAAAGGTAAAAATGCACACATTTTTTCCCTCCTAAAATTAGAATCTGTCAAGTAGTGTACTAATGAGGTACATACATTATTAGTAAATATGATATTTGTTCCTTTTGAAGGTGAGGCAGCATTGAATTGAGGCAAAATTGACCAGTGCTTATTTTCATGTTATCAGTCTTCAGAAGGTACCAAAAGGAGCTTATAGATGAGTAAATGAGTGCAATGACTTCCTTTTACTTCTGGACAAGAGTATATGTTCAGTGAGAATATGATCAGTAGACTAAATACCTTTAAAAGATGGCATTTTCCTCCCTTTTTTTCTCTCTCTGTTTCTCTCTGTCTTTGTGTGTGTGTTCCTGTATGGGTCAACAATACTGAAAAAAAAAAAAGAAAAGATAAGTCATCTAGTAACTTGGACTGCCTAAATGTTATTCCCAAACATGAAATCCTCTGGCCAATTAACCTATTCCAGATTCCAAACCTCCCCTTAGCAGAATGTTTTGATTTCTTGGGTTCACCAGCCAAACAAATTTGATCCAGCATTTAGGCCTCACTTAAGACACATCTCCTCCCTCAGGCTTCAGACTAAGGCCAGATTCTTAACTTTTCCTAAATTTGAGTAGATATTTTTTGATCACTCATTTGGCCCTGAATGTAACAGCTTTGCATTGTTTTGAAACACTCCTTGTGTATCTTATTTGCTTAGATACTAGAGCTAAGGAAGAGAAAAGTCTGACACTTCTTGGGAATCTCTCTCCCACCTATGGATTATAGGTATTCAAAGAATACCAGCTGCTTAATTGATAAAAATGTAAATGCAGTTGCTTTTTGTTCTTTTGGCTTGTAGAATAAAACTGGACTATAAGCTGAGATATTTTCCTCCAGGTTTAAAAAAAAAAAAAAGCCCCTGAAAATTTCTCTTAAGTAAAAACATGGCAATAAAAACAAAAGGCTTCAGAGAATTTTTGAGACTAATAAAGATGGTATTTCCCTCCCTGTTTTTCTCTCTGTCTTTGTGAGTGTGTTCCTGTATGTGTCAACAATACTGAAAAAAACCCAATAAGTTTCACATGTTTAAAGTACACAATTTTTAAAGTATAGATATAGATAGACATATAGATATGCACACACATTTTGGTTTAATTTTTTGTTTTTCCTTTTGTAGTTTCTTAAGGTAGACAGTAGTCATTGATATGTAACAACCCTTCTAATATAGCACCTAATCTTACAACTTTTCTTCTAATTACTGCTTATATATCCAGGAAACCATCTCCATAATTAATATAATGAACATATCTATTACCTCCAGATGAATAATAATGTTGAGCAACTTTTTATGGGTTTATTTACGATCTATATATCTCTGGGGAATTATCTGTGCAAATTATTTGCCCATTAAAAATGATTACTTTTTTTTCCTCATTATTGGGTCTTCAGAGTTCCAGATACAAGGCCTTTATGAGATACAGAATTTTTAAAAGTTTTTATTTAAATTCCAGCTAGTTAACATGCAGTGTAATATTAGTTTCAGGTGTATAATTTAGTGATTCAACACCTACAATACGCAGTGCTCATTACAAGTGCACTCCTTAATCCCCATCACCTATTAACCCATTCCCACACCCACCTCCCCTCTGGTTTGTTCTCTATAGTTAAGAATCTGTTTCTTGGTTTGCCTGTTTCTTTTTTCCTCCTATGATCATTTGTTTCTTTCTTAAATTCCACATAAGTGTGAAATCATATGGTATTTGTCTTTCTCTGAGACATAGGATTTCTAGTCTGTGATGCATTTGAGTGAATTTTTATATACAATATCAAGTATGGGCCAAACTGTTTTTTTATACAAATATCAGATTATTACTTCACCATTTGTCAAAAAACTATCAACTCTATAATGAATTGTTTTTGTACTTTTGTCAAAAATCAATTGAACATGTAAGTATGGTCTCTTGATTTTTTTTCTGTTCCATTAATCTATTTGACTCTCTTGATGGCAATATTATGCTGTCTTGATTACTGTAAACTTATAAGTCATGAATCAGATATTTTAAGCCTTCCAAATTTCTTTTTCAAAGTTGTTTTGGATATTCTTTGTTCTTTGTATTTCCATATGAATGCTAAAATAAGCTTGTTAATTTCTAAAACAACAACAACAACAACAACAACAACAAAAACCCTTCTGGGATTTTGATTAGGATTGCCTTGAATCTATGGATAATTATGGATAGAATTAATATTTGTATGACATTGACTATTCAAATCTATGAGTATGGTATATATATTTATTTATTTAGCAATTTATAAATTCCTGTCATTATTTTGTAGTTTTCAATATACAGATATGGCACATTTTTTGTCATATTTATCCTACGTCATATTTTTTTAAAAAAGATTTCATCTTCTCTGTTGATTGCAAACATGGAAATACAATTGATTTCTATATATTGGTCTTGAATTATATAATTTTGCTGAATTTGTTTATTGAATTCACTTTTTTTTATTCTACAGAATTTTGTTTTGTTTTATTGTAGATTCTACATAGACGATCATATCAAATGTGAATATAGACAGTATCACGTTTTTTCTTTCCAATCAGAATATTTTCATTTCTTTATCTTGCCTTGTTACCTAGTGAGAACTTCTAGTAAAATGTTGAATAGAAGTGGTAAAGAAAGGGGGGTAATCAGAAGGGGGAATGAAGCATGAGAGAGTATGGACTCTGAGAAACAAACTGAGGGCTTCGGGGGGGGTGGGGGAATGGGATAGGCTGGTGATGGGTAGTAAGGAGGGCATGTATTGCATGGTGCACTGGGTTTTATACGCAACTAATGAATCATCGAACCTTACATCAAAAACCAGGGATGTACTGTATGTTGAATAACATAATATAATAAAAATATTATAAAAAAATAAAAAAGTTTACTAACTGTAAAATATATAAATGATGTACAAAGATATAAAGAAGACATCAAAGAAACAGAAAATTAAAAATCACCCCAAAAGCCCATCACCAAGAGACCTCTTTCTGATGACTATATATACATATACATGTATAATTTTACAGAACAGGATCATGTTATATATTCTGGACTGCAACCCAGTTTTTTTTCATTCAACAAATGTATCTATTTCCATAAATATGTAACAACCATAAAAAAAAAGGTGGTGAGAATGAATCTCTGTGCCTTGCTCCTTATCTTAGGAGAGAAATATTCAGGCTTCTCTTAGATATGTAGTAGGTTTCTCCTAGATGCCCTTTATCAGATTAAGTTTCTATTTCTAATTTGCTGTGCAATTTCATCAGGAACAGATGTTGTAATTACTGAAATTTCTTTTCTGTGTATACTGAGATATTTTCTTTCTAAGTTGGTAAAAATGGTGAATTACATCAATTGACTTTCTAAGACTAAACCAACCTTGCATTCTTGGGATAAACTCCATGGGATCAAAATATATTATGAATTTCATATAATGTTAAATTAGTTTGCTGGAAAAGCAGACCCATTTGACCTGTCAAGTTTTCCTTGGTCAGGATTTTGGTCATGGTACTCCTCAGTATGTTCTTTTGTCGTCTATGTTTTCTGGATATTGGCAGCTGGAGCCAGAGACTTGATCAGACTCAGGTTTGATTCTGTTGGCAAGACCATAGTGTGTCTTTTCATTGTGCCATTTCTTGTGATGTTATCAACCTTCGATGATCATCATCAAAATTCATTAATTTGTTGGGGGTTGTAAAATAAATGGTGACACTGTAATCCTATCATTTCATTCTTTTTTATTTTTTTTTATTATGTTCAGTTAGCCAACATATAGTACATGATTAGTTTTTGATGTAGTGTTCAATGATTCATTAGTTGCATATAACACCCAGTGCTCATCACATCATATGCCCTCCTTAATACCCATCACTCGGTTACCCCATCCCCCACCCCCTCCCCTCTGAAACCCTCAGATTGTTTCCTGTAGTCCATAGTCTCTCATGGTTCATCTCCTTCTCTGATTTCTCCCCCTTCAGTTTTCCCTCCCTTCCCCTATGGCCCTCCGTGCTGTTCCTTATGTTCTACATATGAGTGAAGCCATATGATAATTCTTTCTCTGCTTGACTTATTTCACTTAGCATAATCCCCTCCAGTTCCATCCATGTCAATGCAAATGGTAGGTATTCATCCTTTCTGATGGCTGAGTAATATTCCATTGTATCTATGGACCACATCTTCTTTATCCATTCATCTGTTGAAGGGCATCTCAGCTCCTTCCACAGTTTGGCTATTGTGAATATTGTTGCTATGAACATTGGGTGTATATGCCCATTCTTTTCACTACATCTGTATCTTTGGGGTAAATACCCAGTAGTGCAATTGCTGGGTCATAGGGTAGCTCTATTTTTAATGTCTTCAGGAACCTCCATACTGTTTTCCAGAGTAGTTATACCATCTTGCATTGTTACCAATAATGTGAGAGGGTTCCCCTTTCTCCACATCCTTGCCAACACTTTTTGTTTCCTGTCTTGTTAATTCTAGCCATTCTGACTGGTGTAAGGTGGTACCTCATTGTGGTTTGTTTGTTTGTTTGTTTGTTTGTTAGATTTTGACTATTATATTGTTAGTCACCATACAGTACATGCCTGGTTTTTGTTTTTCTTCTAGTTTACTTTTAATAATTTTATTGTATTTTTACTTCTTCCTTAAATTCTGTCACATTTCTGATTTTTCCAATTTTACATATGTAACTTTTACATGTCTTTCATCATCTTTTTGGTGTCTTTTAATTAATTTTAAAAATAATTTACAGTTTTACCTGACAGAAGGAAGATGGTGGTGGAGTAGGAGGACCTTTGGCATGTCTCAACACACAAACAGAACTAGATGACAATCAAATTATCCTAAATACCCCAGAAATTGACCTGAAGACTGACAGAACAAACTCCACATCTAAAGAGAAAGATGGGGTCACATCAAAGAAGGTAGGAAATGCAGAGATCATGGTTTAGCAGAGAAAGAGAACACAGGTGCTGCACAGGGGAGGGAGTTGTGGTCCTGGAGAAAAGTGAGAGAGAGAAGCGTACACACACACACACACACACACACACACACACA
>NC_048222.1:77802218-77817345 GCF_002007445.2 Ailuropoda melanoleuca | reverse complement strand
GAAGTATGGTTCAAAGTTTGTGACATAGGTTCAGGCCAGGAGAGCTGAGTGGTGCTCTGGTGGGGGAGCAGAGCTGAGCCACAGCAGTAGCAAGCCAAAAGATCCCCAGGATCACATGGGAAGAAAGCAGTTCCCCTGTTTGGAGTGCATTTGGGAGGTGATATGACCACTCAGTGGGCAAAAGACCCTGCTGGCAACATTGAGCTGCTTCACCCACCAGGATAGGAACAAAGACACCAACTGAGGGGCACAAACCCCCACGTTGGCTGTGTGTTGTGATTTACCATACACTCTGAACCACTGTGCAGTCATGCCACTGTCTTTGGGACCAGCTGCATAAGCCACAGTTTGAGTGCATTTGGGAAAGGTGTAACAGCCTCTCTGCAAGCAAAGGACCCTGAAAGAACCATAGTACTGCCCTGTCCACCAGAACAGGAACAAAGAACTTGGCTGAGGGCTACAAAATCTGATGTTGGCTGTGTGTTGCCATTCACTGTAAACTCTGAACTGCTAAGTGGTCATACCACTGTCTTCTGTTATAAGTCAGGACTGGCCAGGGGAAAGCCTCCTGCAGAGGATCAATGTGTGTCCATATCTTGGGGGTCTCTGAAATGTGGGGTTTTGAAATACAGCCATGCCTGAGATAAAACACAGGAGCACTGCACCATCTGGCAGAGAGACAGTTCTGACACAGACAGGGTGAAGGCAAGGACCTAATGGAAACTAGGGATACAGGAGGGGTCATTGTTTGTGGATCTCTGAGTGCTCACTAAAGAAGGGTGGTGAGCATTTCCCACTCCAGAAAGGAGAGAACAGGAGAAAGCCATTTTCTCCCATACCCACCAGCTTGACCCACATCGGTGAGCTGAACAGTGGCACCAAGTGGAGAACCAAGACACTACACCAAGACCCATTGCCACCACCCCATCCCTACCCCCTGTGCCCTGCAGGCACATCTTCTCTAGGGCAAGTTCAGAGCAGCAAACCCTCCCGAAGAAGACCAGTACAAACCCCTCACCCCCAGCAAGTCTGCTGATCATAAAGGGCTGTAAAGTATCAGCTCTAGAGATCTAGCATCCTTTTTTTTTTCCCCATTACTTTTTTGTTCTGTCTTTGTTTTTGTCTGCTGTTTTTATTTTGGTTTTTGTTTCTTGGATACAGAAAGAGCAATTTTTTGTTTCTTTTTATTTTATTGTATTCTTAATTTTTTTAAGTCTTTACTCCTTTTTCTTTTCTTTTCTTTTCTTTTCTTTCAGGCTATGTTTTTTTCTAACAAGTTTCTCATAACAAGCAAACCAAAACACACCTAAGATCTAGCTTCCTTTATGCATGTTATTTTATCTTATTTTATTTTTTGAATTTTTAAATTTTTTGAATTTTTATTTTTTCTTTTTTTACCTCTAAAATGACAAGACAAATGAATTCACCTCCCCCAAAGAAGAAGAAATGACAACAAGAGAGTTTAATAAATGCAGGTATAAGTAAGATGTCTGAACTAGAATTTAAAACAAAACAACTATAAGGATACTAGCTAGGATTGAAAAAAGCATAGAAAACACTACAGAATCCCTTACTACAGAGATAAAAGAACTAAAATCTAGTCAGGCTGAAATTAAAAATGCTATAATTGAGATGCAAACCCAAATGGAGTCCCTAAAAATGATGATGGAGGAAACAGGGACTGAATCAGTGATAAAGAAGATAAAATGATGGACAATCATGAAGCTGAAAAGAAGAGGGAAACAAAGGTAATGGATCACAAAGGTAAACTTAGGGAACTCAGCAACTTTGAAAATGGAATAATCGTATGAAAGGAGTCCCAGAAGATGAAGAGAGAGAAAAAGGGGCAGAAGGTTTATTTGAGGAAATTATAGCTGAAAACTTCCCTAATCTAGGGAAGGATACAAGCATCAAAACCCAAGAATTATGGAGAATACCCATTAAATTAAAGAAAAGCCAACCATCACCAAGGTATACCATAGTCAAATTCATAAAATATACAGACAAGAAAAGATCCTGAAAGCATGGAAGGGGGGGGAAGTCAACTTACAAGGGGAGAAAAATCAGGTTCCCAGCAGATCTGTCCACAGAAACTTGGCAGGCCAGAAGAAAGTGGCAGGATTCAGTCAATGTGCTAAATGGGAAAAATATGCAGCCAAAAATTCTTTAACCAGCAAGGCTGTCATTCAGAATAGGAGAAATAAAGAGTTTCCCATGCAAACAAAAGCTAAAGGAGTTTGTGACCACTAAACCAGCCCTACAAAAAATATTAAGGGGGACTCTTTGAGTGGGGAAAAATACCAAAAGCAAGAAAAACTAGAAAGGACCAGAGAACATCACCAGAAACACCAACACTATAGATAAACAATGGCACTAAATTCATATCTTTTAAAAATCGTTGAACCTAAATGGACTAAATGCTCCAATCAAAAGCCATAAAGTATCAGAATGGATTAAAAAACCAAGATCCATCTATACGTTGCTTACAAGAGATTCATTTTAGACTTAAAGACATCTGCAGATTGAAAGTGAGGGGATAGAGAATCATCTATCATACAAATAGACATCAAAAGAAAGCCATAGTAGCTATACTTATATCAGGTAAACCATATTTTAGAGCAAAACTGTAACTAGAGATGAAGAAGGGCAATCTATGATAATTAAGGGGTCTATACATCAAGAAGACCTTACAATTGTAAATACTTATGCCCCCAAATTGGGAGCACCCAAATCAATTAATAATAAATATAAAGAAACTCATTAATAATAATACAATAATAGTAGGAGAATTTAATACCCCACTTACAACAATGGACAGATCATCTAAGCAGAAAATCAACAAAGAAACAATGGCATTGAATGGCATACTGGACCAGATGGACTTAACAGATATATTCAGAGCAATTCATCCTAAAGCAGCAGAGTACACCTTCTTTTTGAGTGCACATGGAACATTCTCCAGAACAGATCACACTGGGTCACAAATCAGCCTGCAAGAAGTACAAAAAGAGTGAGATCATACCATGTATATATTTCAGACCGCAATGCTATGAAACTTGAAGTCAACCACAAGAAAAAAATTGGAAAGACCTCAAATACATGGAGGTTAAAGAGCATCCTAGTAAAGAATGGATGGGTTTAACAAGACAATTACAGAAGAAATTTTAAAAATGCATGGAAGGAAATAAAAATGAAAACATGACAGTCCAAAACCTTTGGGATTCAGCTGTCCTAAAAGGGAACTATATTGAAATATAGGCCTACCTCAAGAAGAAACAAGAGTCTCAAATACACAACCTAACTTTACACCTAAAGAAGTCATAAAAAGAGCAGCAAATAAAGCCTAAAGTCAGCAGAAGAAGGGAAATAATAAAGATTAGAGATGAAACAAATGATATAGAAACAAACCACAGCAACAAAAACAGAACAGATTAATGAAATTAAGAGCTGGTTCTTTAAAAAATAATTAATAAAATTGATTAACCCTTAACTAGCCATACAGAGAGAGAGAGAGAGAGAGAGAAAGGACCCAAATAGATAAAGAAGAGAGTTCACAACAAACATCACAGAAATACAAATGATTATAAGAGAATATTATGAAAATTATATGCCAAGAAAGTAAGCAATCTGGAAGAAATGGACAAATTCCTACAAATTTACAAACTACCAAAACTGAAACAGGAAGAAATAGAAAATTTGAAAAGACCCATAAGCAGCAAAGAAATCAAAAGTCTCCTAATAAACAAAAGTCCAGGACTTCCCAGGAGAATTCTAACAGATATTTAAAGAAGAGTTAATACTATTCTTCTGAAACTCTTCAAAAAAAAAAAAAGTGGGAGGAAAACTTCCAATCTCTTTCTATGAGGCCAGCATTACCTTGATTCCAAACCCAGACAGAAGACCCCACTAAAAGTAATTACAGACCAATATTCTTGATAAACAGGGATTTAAAAATTCTCAATAAAATATTAGGAAATAGAATTCAACAGTACATTAAAAATTTTATTCACCATGGTCAAGTGGGATTTATTCCTGGGCTGCAGAGGTGGTTTGATATTTGCAAATCAATCAATGTGATACACTACACTAATAAAAGAAAGGATAAGAACCATGTTGTTCCCATCAATAGATTCAGAGAAAAAGATTTGACAAAATACAGCATGCTTTCTGGATAAAAACCCTCAACAAAGTAGTGATAGATGAAATGTATCTCAACATCATAAAGACCATATATGAAAGACCCACAACTGATATCATCATGAATATTGAAAAACTGAAAGTGTTTCCCCTATGGTCAGGAACAAGGCAGGGATGTCCACTCTCACCATTACTATTTAACATAGTCCTGGAAGTCTTAGCCTCAGCAATCAGTCCACAAAAAGAAATAAAATACAACCAAATCAGCGAGTAAGAAGTCAAATTTTCACTATTTGCAAAGGACATGATACTCTACATAGAAAACCTGAAAGATTCCACCAAAAAAATCATTAGAACTGGGTCACCTAGGTGGCTCAGTAAGTTGAATATCCAACTCTTGATTTTGGCTCAGGTCATGATCTCAGAGTTGTGAGATCAAGCCCCACATTGGGTTCTGCACTCAGGGGGAGTCTCCTTGAGTGTCTCTCTCTCCCTCTTCTTCTGCCCCTCCCCCCTGCATGCTCTCTCTCTCTAATATAAATAAATTTTAGGGGGAGGGGGCAAGATGGCAGAGGAGTGGGGACCTCCTTTCAACCAGTCTGCTGAATTTAGCTGGATATCTACCAAACCATTCTGAACACCGACAAAATCAGCCTGAGATATATATAGATATAGATAGTTATAGATATATCCATGGATCTCTGCAAACAGAAAAATGTTGTGCCTGGAGGTAGGAGGGGTGGAATTATGTATCTGTAGGCAGACCTCAGAAGATAAGCAGAAGGGGGAGGAAGCTGCCATAAGCTGGTGCCTGGAAAGTGATATAACACTAGAGCAAAAGAGCTTCCTGTGCTGGGGGCCAGGCAAAAACTTGCAGAGCAGTACCAGCCAGGAAAGAGCTTTAGTGCAGTGCTCAAATGGATCCAGGGGCTGTGGGGGCGGGGGGAGAGGGCATGTGAACCCAGGACTGCTTGGGGTTTGAGAAGCACGAAGGGCAGAGACAAGCCTGGGCCACTGGATCAACCACTGAGAAGTTTGCTGTGGGCACACACCACTCGCAGGAGGCTGAGGTTTGCAGCAGCACATACAGAAAGAAACAGAGACTGTGTATTCTGGAGTGTTCAGAGAAGAGCAGACTGTGATTTCTCTGCTCTGGGGCAGAGGTCTGGGTGTAGCCATTTTTGCTCTAATCCTCAGAAGAGGTGCAGAAAGCTGCCAGAGAACAAAAGCTTAAAATACCAGTTTTGACGGAGCCCAGCCCCCTCACAGGGGGCAGGGCAACTCTGCCCAAACAGGGTTGCCTGAGAAATAGTGCGGCAGACCCCTCCCTCAGAAGACAGGCTGGAAGAAGAAGAGGTCAACAACCCTAGGGCCTCCATAAAACTGTAAAACTCCAAAACCAGGGGAAAATAGTATATTGAGCCCCAGGCATTGCCTCACAGCTCGTGTATTTTCAGATAACTCTTTTTTTCTTTTTGTTCTTTCTCTTATGCTTCTTCTCTGTTTTTTCTTTTTACCTTCTTCTCATTTCAACCAGATGTTCAATGTATCAATTTATAATTCATAGCAGCTTTTTAGCTTGTACTTTTGCACACCTATATATTTTTATATAGATATATGCTTTAGTGTAGTCCTTTTTTCCCTATTCAATATTACCTTTATATGTATATCAGTTTTACTTTCCCTGTAATTTTAGGAAGTAGTGCCTTCTAACAAACAGAACAAAATACACCCAGGAAAAACTAAAATGCCCTACTTTGTCCACCTTGAGGGATTATAACCTCCTTCCCCTCCCCCTTCCTTTTCTTTTTTTAAATTTTTTATTAAAAAATATAATTCTATACATTTTATTCTTGGGTTTCATTGTGGCTTTGTTTTTTGGTGGTGGCTTCCAACTGTTCTGGATTTTCCTAGGGTGTATCTTCCTTGGGTCATGGTTGATATTTTGGAATCTGTACATTCCCTCAACCATCCCTCAACAGAATGACTAGGAGGAAGAACTCCCAACAAAGAAAAGAACCAGAGACAATGGCCTCTGCTACAGACCTAATGGATATGGATATAAGCAAGATGTGAGATAGACTTCAGGGTAGCAATTATGAAATCAATAGCTAGGCTTGAGAAAACCACTAGCAACAACATAGAATCCCTAAGGGCAGAAATGAGATCTAATCAGGCCGAA
The DNA here is from genome assembly GCF_002007445.2 of Ailuropoda melanoleuca. Taxonomy (NCBI): domain Eukaryota; kingdom Metazoa; phylum Chordata; class Mammalia; order Carnivora; family Ursidae; genus Ailuropoda; species Ailuropoda melanoleuca. Next base: position 77,811,026 of record NC_048222.1, on the reverse strand, counting down.
CTTAAAAATGCTATAAATGAAATGCAGTCTAAACTGGATACTCTAACAGCCAGGGTAAATGAGGCAGAACAACAAATTAGTGATCCAGAAGATAAGCTGATAGAAAGGAAGGAAGCCGAGGACTGGGATAAACAACGAGAAGCCCATGAGAACAATGACCTTCTTAGAGAGATCAATGATGCCATGAAACATTCCAATGACAGAATTATTGGGATCCCCAAGGGAGTGGAGAGAGAGAGAGAGAGAGAGAGAGAGAGACCTAGAAGGTATTTTTGAGCAAATCATAGCTAAGAAATTCCCCAACCTGGGGAAGGAAACAAACATTCATGTCCAAGAGGCAGAGAGGAACCCTCCCAAGATCAGTAAAAATAGACCAACACCCCTGCATATAATAAAATTTGCTCATCTTAGAGCCAAGGAAGCTATCCTGAGAGCAGATAAGGGGAAAAGATTTCTTATGTATGGAGGGAGAAACATCAGAATAACATCAGACCTCTCCACAGAGACCTAGCAAGCCAGAAATCACTCACAAGACATATTCAGGGTACTAAATGAGAAGAACATGCAGCCAAGAATACTTTATCCAACAAGGCTGTCATTCAGAATGGATGGAGAGACAAAGAGCTTCCAGGACTTGCAGAAATTGAAAAAATATGTGGCCACCAAGCCAGCCCCATGAGAAATATTAAGGGGGATTCTATAAAAGAAGAAAGACCCCAAGAGTAATATAGACCATACATTTACAGATACAATCTATAGAAACAGGGAATTTATAGCAATATGATGGCACTAAATACATACCTTTCAGTAGTTACTCTCAATGTGAATGGCCTAAATGCTCTTATGAAATGGCACACAGTTGCAGACTGGATAAAAAGACAGAGCCCATCCATATGCTGTCTACAAGAGATTCATTTTGAACCCAAAGACCTCCAGATTGAAAGTGAAGGAATGGAGAATGATTTTTCATGTCAACAGACCTCAAAAGAAAGCTGGGGTAGCAATTCTCATATCAGACAAATTATATTTTAAAGACTGTAGTAAGAGATGTAGAGAGACTATATCATACTTAAAAGGTCTACCCAACAAGAAAATCTAACAATTGTAAATATCTATGCCTCCAACATGAGAACAGCCAACTACATAAGCCAGCTGTTAACCAAAATAAAGAATCATATTGATAATAATACATTAATAGTAGGAGAGCTTAACACTCCACTTGCAGCAATGGACAGATCATCTAAGCAGAAAATCAACAAAGAAACAAGGGCTTTGAATGACACATTGGACCAGATGGACTTTGTAGATATATACAGAACATTCCACCCTAAAACAACAGAATACTCACTCTTCTCCAATGCACATGGAACTTTCTCTAGAATGGACCACATACTGGGTCACAAATCAAGTCTCAGCCAATACCAAAAGATTGAGATTATTCCCTGCATGTTGTCAGACCACAATGCCTTGAAACTGGAACTCAATCACAAGAAGAAATTTGGAAGAAATTCAAGCACTTGGAAGTTAAAGAGCATGACTGGGTCAAGCAGGAAATTAAAGAAGAACTTAAATAATTCATGGAAACTAATGAGAAGGAAAACACATTGGTTCAAAACCTGTGAGATACTGCAAAGGTGGGAAATTCATAGTCTTCCAAGCCTCTCTCAGAAAATTAGAAAATCCCAAATGCACAAGCTAACCTTACACCTAAAGGAGCTGGAGAAAGAACAGCAAATAAAACCTAAACCAAGNCCAGCCCCCTCACAGGGGGCAGGGCAACTCTGCCCAAACAGGGTTGCCTGAGAAATAGTGCGGCAGACCCCTCCCTCAGAAGACAGGCTGGAAGAAGAAGAGGTCAACAACCCTAGGGCCTCCATAAAACTGTAAAACTCCAAAACCAGGGGAAAATAGTATATTGAGCCCCAGGCATTGCCTCACAGCTCGTGTATTTTCAGATAACTCTTTTTTTCTTTTTGTTCTTTCTCTTATGCTTCTTCTCTGTTTTTTCTTTTTACCTTCTTCTCATTTCAACCAGATGTTCAATATATCAATTTATAATTCATAGCAGCTTTTTAGCTTGTACTTTTGCACACCTATATATTTTTATATAGATATATGCTTTAGTGTAGTCCTTTTTTCCCTATTCAATATTACCTTTATATGTATATCAGTTTTACTTTCCCTGTAATTTTAGGAAGTAGTGCCTTCTAACAAACAGAACAAAATACACCCAGGAAAAACTAAAATGCCCTACTTTGTCCACCTTGAGGGATTATAACCTCCTTCCCCTCCCCCTTCCTTTTCTTTTTTTAAATTTTTTATTAAAAAAAAATAATTCTATACATTTTGTTCTTGGGTTTCATTGTGGCTTTGTTTTTTTGGTGGTGGCTTCCAACTGTTCTGGATTTTCCTAGGGTGTATCTTCCTTGGGTCATGGTTGACATTTTGGAATCTGTACATTCCCTCAACCATCCCTCAACAGAATGACTAGGAGGAAGAACTCCCAACAAAGAAAAGAACCAGAGACAATGGCCTCTGCCACAGACCTAATGGATATGGATATAAGCAAGATGTGAGATAGACTTCAGGGTAGCAATTATGAAATCAATAGCTAGGCTTGAGAAAACCACTAGCAACAACATAGAATCCCTAAGGGCAGAAATGAGATCTAATCAGGCCGAACTTAAAAATGCTATAAATGAAATGCAGTCTAAACTGGATACTCTAACAGCCAGGGTAAATGAGGCAGAACAACAAATTAGTGATCCAGAAGATAAGCTGATAGAAAGGAAGGAAGCCGAGGACTGGGATAAACAACGAGAAGCCCATGAGAACAATGACCTTCTTAGAGAGATCAATGATGCCATGAAACATTCCAATGACAGAATTATTGGGATCCCCAAGGGAGTGGAGAGAGAGAGAGAGAGAGGCCTAGAAGGTATTTTTGAGCAAATCATAGCTAAGAAATTCCCCAACCTGGGGAAGGAAACAAACATTCATGTCCAAGAGGCAGAGAGGAACCCTCCCAAGATCAGTAAAAATAGACCAACACCCCTGCATATAATAAAATTTGCTCATCTTAGAGCCAAGGAAGCTATCCTGAGAGCAGATAAGGGGAAAAGATTTCTTATGTATGGAGGGAGAAACATCAGAATAACATCAGACCTCTCCACAGAGACCTAGCAAGCCAGAAATCACTCACAAGACATATTCAGGGTACTAAATGAGAAGAACATGCAGCCAAGAATACTTTATCCAACAAGGCTGTCATTCAGAATGGATGGAGAGACAAAGAGCTTCCAGGACTTGCAGAAATTGAAAAAATATGTGGCCACCAAGCCAGCCCCATGAGAAATATTAAGGGGGATTCTATAAAAGAAGAAAGACCCCAAGAGTAATATAGACCATACATTTACAGATACAATCTATAGAAACAGGGAATTTATAGCAATATGATGGCACTAAATACATACCTTTCAGTAGTTACTCTCAATGTGAATGGCCTAAATGCTCTTATGAAATGGCACACAGTTGCAGACTGGATAAAAAGACAGAGCCCATCCATATGCTGTCTACAAGAGATTCATTTTGAACCCAAAGACCTCCAGATTGAAAGTGAAGGAATGGAGAATGATTTTTCATGTCAACAGACCTCAAAAGAAAGCTGGGGTAGCAATTCTCATATCAGACAAATTATATTTTAAAGACTGTAGTAAGAGATGTAGAGAGACTATATCATACTTAAAAGGTCTACCCAACAAGAAAATCTAACAATTGTAAATATCTATGCCTCCAACATGAGAACAGCCAACTACATAAGCCAGCTGTTAACCAAAATAAAGAATCATATTGATAATAATACATTAATAGTAGGAGATCTTAACACTCCACTTGCAGCAATGGACAGATCATCTAAGCAGAAAATCAACAAAGAAACAAGGGCTTTGAATGACACATTGGACCAGATGGACTTTGTAGATATATACAGAACATTCCACCCTAAAACAACAGAATACTCACTCTTCTCCAATGCACATGGAACTTTCTCTAGAATGGACCACATACTGGGTCACAAATCAAGTCTCAGCCAATACCAAAAGATTGAGATTATTCCCTGCATGTTGTCAGACCACAATGCCTTGAAACTGGAACTCAATCACAAGAAGAAATTTGGAAGAAATTCAAGCACTTGGAAGTTAAAGAGCATGACTGGGTCAAGCAGGAAATTAAAGAAGAACTTAAATAATTCATGGAAACTAATGAGAAGGAAAACACATTGGTTCAAAACCTGTGAGATACTGCAAAGGTGGGAAATTCATAGTCTTCCAAGCCTCTCTCAGAAAATTAGAAAATCCCAAATGCACAAGCTAACCTTACACCTAAAGGAGCTGGAGAAAGAACAGCAAATAAAACCTAAACCAAGCAGGAGAAGATAAATAATAAAGATTAGAGCAGAGATCAATGAACTAGAAACCAGAAAAACAGTAGAGTAGAGCTACAAAACTAGAATCTTGTTCCTTGAAAGAATTAATAAGATCGATAAACCACTGGCCAGATTTATCCAAAAGAAAAGAGAAAGGACCCAAAGCAATGAAATCATGAATAAAAGGGGGAGATCATGACTAAGACCAAGGAAATAGACACAATTATTAGAAATTACTACCAGCAACTATATGCCAACAAATTAAGCAACCTGGAAGAAATGGATGCATTCCTGGAAATTTATAAATGACCAACACTGAAACAGGAAGAAATAGACAATCTGAATAGACCAATCACCAGTGATGAAATTGAAGCAGTAATCAAAAACCCCCCAAAAAACAAGAGTCCAAGGCCAAATGGCTTCCCAGGCAAAATTCTACCAAAGATTTAGAGAAGAAATAATGCCTATTCTACTGAAGGTGTTTCAAAAAATAGAAATGGAAGGAAAACTTCCAAACTTGTTCTATGAGGCCAGCATTACCCTGATCCCAAAACGAAAGACTTTATCAAAAAGGAGAATTACAGAACAATATCCCTGGTGAATATGGATGTCAAAATACTAAAAAATATCCTAACCAATAGGATCCAACAGTACATTAAAAGGATTATTCACCACGACCAAGTGGGATTTATTCTGGTGTGTAGGGGTTGTTTGACATTCACAAATAAATCAACATGATAGAGCACATTAATAAAAGAAAAGACAAGAACACATGATCCTGTCAATTGATGCAGAAAAGGCATTTGACAAAATACATCATCCTTTTCTGATTAAAGCTCTTCAAAATATAGAGATAGAAGGAACATACATCGATATCATAAAAGCCATCTATGAAAAGCCCACAGAGAATATCATTCTCAATGGGGAAAAACTGAGAGCTTTTCCCTTAAGGTAAAAAACATGACAGGGATGCCCATTCTCACTATTGTTGTTCAACATATTACTAGAAGTCCTAGCCAAAGAAGAAGTCAAACTCTCTCTCTTCACAGATGATATGATACTTTATGTGGAAAACCCAAAATACTCCACCCCCGAATTACTAGAACTCATATAGCTGAAAATTCAGCAACATAGCAGGACACAAAGTCAATGCACAAAAATCAGTTGCATTTCTATACATGAACAATGTGACTGAAGACTGAAGAAATTAAGGAATCAATTCCATTTACAATAGCCCCAGGAACCATAAGATACCTAGGAATAAACCTAACCAAAGAGGTAAAGGATCTAAACTCTAGAAACTACAAAACACTTATGAAAGAAAGTGAGGAAGACACAAAGAATTGGAAAAACATTCCATGCTCATGGATCAGAAGAGTAAACATTATGCAAATGTGTATGCTGCCCAGAACAATCTACACTTTCAATGCAATCCCTATTGAATATCATTGACATTTTTCACAGAGCTGGAACAAACAATCCTCAAGTATTTTATGGAACCAGTAAAGACCTGGAATTGCCGGGGGAATATTGAAAAAGAAAAACAAAGCTGGGGACATAACAATGCCTGACTTTAAGCGGTATCAGAAAGCTGTGATCATCAAGACAGCATGGTACTGGCACAAAAACAGACACACAAACCAATGGAACAGAATAGAGTCTCCAGAAATGGACCCTAAACTCTATGGTCAACTAATCTGCAACAATGCAGGAAAGAACATCCAATGGAGAAAAGAGAGTCTCTTCAATAAATGATGCTGGGAAACTTAGACAGCCACATGCAAAGAATGAAACTGGACCATTCTCTTACACCATACACAAAGATAAACTCAAAATGCATGAACAACCTAAATGTGAGACAAGAATCCATCAAAATCCTAGAGGAGAACACAGGCAGCAACCTCTTTGATCTTAGACAAAGCAACTTCTTGCAAGATACATCTCTAAAGGCAAGGGAAACAAAAGCAAAAATGAACTATTGGGACTTCATCAAGTTAAAAACTTCTTCACAGGAAAAGAAACAGTCAACAAAAGTAAGAGGAAACCCACAGAATGAGAGAAGATATTTGTGAATGACATTACAGATAAAGGGCTGGTATCCGAGAACTATAAAGAACTTCTCAAACTCAACATTCAAAAACCAAGTAATCCCATCAAGAAATGGGCAGAAGACATGAGCAGACACTTCTCCAAAGAAGACAAACAAATGGCTAACAGACACATGAAAAAATGCTCAACATCACTAGCCATCAAGGAAATACAAATCAAAACCACAATAAGATACCACCTTACACCAATTAAAATAGCAAAAATTAACAAGAGAGGGAATAATAAATGTTGGTGTGGATGTGGAGAAAGGGGAACCCTCTTACACTGTTGGTTGGAATGCAAGCTGGTACAGCCACTCTGGAAAACAGTATGGAGGCTGTTCAAGAAGTTAAAAATAGAGCTACCATATGACCCAGCAATTGCACTACTGGATATTTACCCCAAAGACACAGAGGTAGTGAAATGAAGAGCCAAATGCACCCCAATGTTCATAGCAGCAGTATTCACAATAGCCAAACTGTGAAAGGAACTGAGATGCCCTTCAATGGATGAATGGATAAAGAGTATGTGGTTCATATATACAATGGAATATTACTCAACCATCAGAAAGCATGAAAACCTACCTTTTGCATCAACATAAATGGAACTGGAGGAGGCTATGCTAAGTGAAATAAGTCAAGCAGAGAAAGACAATTATCATATGGCTTCACTCATATATGGAACATAAGGAACAACACGGAGGGCCATAGGGGAAGGGAGGGAAAACTGAAGGGGGAGAAATCAGAGAAGATGAACCATGAGAGACTATGGACTCTAGGAAACAACATGAGGGGTTCAGAGGGGAAGGGGCTTGGGGATGCAGTAGCTGGATGATGGGTACTAAGGAGGGCATATGTTGTGGTGAACACTGGGTGTTATATGCAACTAATGAATCACTGAACACTTCATCAAAAACTAATGAGGTAGTACACAGGGGCTAACTCAACAAAATAAAAAAAAATAAAAAATATTAAAAAAACTTTTCATTTATTTATTTAATTTTTAATTTTTATTTTTTATGTAAAGTTCGATGATTCATTAGTTGCGTATAACACCCAGTGCACCATGCAATACGTGTCCTCCTTACTACCCATCACCAGCCTATCCCATTCCCCCATACCCCTCCCCTCTGAAGCCCTCAGTTTGTTTCTCAGAGTCCATAGTCTCTCATGCTTCATTTCCCCTTCTGATTACCCCCCCTTTCTTTATCCCTTTCTTCCCCTACCGATCNACCGGTCTTCCTAGTTCTTATGTTCTGTAGATGAGAGAAACCATATGATAATTGTCTTTCTCTGCTTGACTTATTTCAGTGAGCATTATCTCCTCCAGTGACGTCCATGTTGCAGCAAATGTTGAGAAATCTTTTTTTTTATAGTTGAGTAATATTCCATTGTATATATGGACCACAACTTCTTAATCCAGTCATCTGTTAAAGGGCATCTCGGCTCCTTCCACGATTTCACTATTGAGGACAATGCTGCTATAAACATTGGAGTGCATATGGCCCTTCTCTTCACTACGTCTCTAAAAAACTTTAAAAAAATAAATATTTTTTAAACTGCTAGAGCCAAAGCATGAAATTTGCAAAGTTGAAGGATATAAAATCAATGCGCAGCAATCTGTTTTATTTATACATACTAATAATGAAGCAGCAGAAAAAAAAATCAAGGAAGCAATCCAATTTGTAATTGCACCAAAAACAATAAGATTCCTAGGAATAAAATTAACTACAGCGATAAAAATCTTTACCCTGAAAAGTATAGAACATTTATGAAAGTAATTGAAGATGACCCACAGAAGTGGAAAAAAATTCCATACTCATGGATTGGTAGAAAAAACACTCTTTTTTTTCCCCTAAAGATTTTATTTCTTTACTTGACAGAAACAGCCAGCGAGAGAGGGAACACAGCAGGTGGAGTGGGAAAGGAAGAAGCAGGCTCCTAGCGGAGGAGCCTGATGTGGGGCTCGATCCCAGAACGCTGGGATCACGCCCTGAGCTGAAGGCAGAGGCTTAGCGACTGCACCACCCAGGAGCCCATGAAAGAACAAACACTCTTTTTTTTTTAATGATTTTTTATCATATTATGTTAGTCACCATACAGTACATCCCCGGTTTCTGAGGTAAAGTTTGATGAGTCATTAGTTCTGTATAACACCCAGTGCACCATGCAATACATGTCCTCCTTACTACCCATCACCAGTCTATCCCATTCCCCCACCCCCCTCCACTCTGAAGCCCTCAGTTTGTTTCTCATACTCCATAGTCTCTCATGCTTCATTCCCCCTTCTGATTACCC
>NC_048222.1:77774635-77802150 GCF_002007445.2 Ailuropoda melanoleuca | reverse complement strand
GAAATCATGTGATAATTGTCTTTCTCTGCTTGACTTATTTCAATTAGCACTACCTCCTCCAGTTCCGTACATGTTGCAGCAAATGTTGAGAACTCGTTCTTTCTGATAGAAGAGTAATATTCTATTGTATATATGGACCACAACTTCTTAACCCATTCATCTGTTGAAGGGCATCTCAGCTCCTTCCACAATTTAGCTATTGTGGAAAATGCTGCTATGAACATTGGGGCAATGGGAAAAAGAAAGTCCCTTCAACAATTCATGTGGTAAATTGGACAGCAATATGCAAAAGAATGAAACTGGACCACTTTCTTACACCAAACAGAAAAATAAATTCAAAATGGATGAAAGACCTAAATGTGAGACAGGAAACCATCAAAATCCTGGAGGAGAATACAGGCAGCAACCTCTTCAATCTTGGCCATAGAAACTTCATACTAGACACATTGCTGAACATAAGGAAACAAAAGAAAAAATGAAGTGTTGGGACTTCAGCAAGATAAAAAGTTTCTGCACAGTGATGGAAATAATCCACAAAACTAAAAAGCAGCCTACAGAATGGAGGAAGATATTTGCAAATGACATATCTGATAAATGGTTAGTAGCCAAAATATATAAAGAACTTATCAAACTCAACACCCAAAAAACAAATAATCCACTTTAAAAATGAGCAGAAGACGTCACATTTTTCCAAAGAAGAGTTGCAGATGGCTAACAGACACATAAAGAAATGTTCACCATCACTCATCATCAGGGAAATACAAATCAAAACCATGATGAGATATCATGTTACACCAGTCAGAATGTCTAAAATTAACAATACAAGCAACAATAGATGTTGGAGATGATGTGGAGAAAGGGGAACGCTCTTACACTATTGGTGGGAATACCCATTGTGCAGCCACTCTGGAAAACAGTATTTAGGTTTCAAAAAGTTAAAAATAGAAGTACTCTATGATCCAGCAATTTCACTACTATTCATTTCACTATTCATTCACTTTGAATGAATACATGCACCCTGATGTTTATATAGCAGCATCATCAACAGCCAAACAATTAAAAGAGCCCAAATGTCCATTAACAGATGAATGGATAAGAAGAATTGGTATGAATATGCAATGGAATATTATTCAGCCATCCAAAGATGAAATCTTGCCATTTGCAATAACATGGATGGAGCTAGAGTATATTATGCTAAGTGAAATAAGTCAGCCAGAGAAAGACAAATACTGTATGATCTTATTCATATACGGAATTTAAGAAAGAAAACAGATAAACATATGGCAAAGGGTGGGGGGAAAGAAAAGAGGGAAATAAACCATAAGAGACTCTCTTTTTTTTAAAATATTTTTTATTATATTATGTTAGTCACCATACAGTACATCCCTGGTTTTTGATGTAAAGTTCGATGATGTAAAGTTGCGTATAACACCCAGTGCACCATGCAATACGTGCCCTCCTTACTACCCATAATGATAGAGAACAAACTGAGGGCTGAGGGAGGGAGAGATGTGAGTGAAGGGATGAGCTAGATGGTTGAAGGATATTAAGGAGTGCGCTTGTGATGAGTATTGAGTGTTTTATGTAAGTAATGAATCTCTGAATTCTACTTCAGAAGCCAATTTTGCACTGTATGTTAACTAAGTAAAATTGTAAAAAAAAAAAAAGAAAAAAGAAAAATAATGAAGCTGAACAAAAGAGAGACAGAAGAATTATGTAACAGAGAGTAGACTTAAGGAGCTAAGGGACTCCATCAAACATAATAAAGTTCATATTATAGGAGGCCCAAAGAAGAAGAGAGGAAAAAGGGGGCAGGAAATTTATTTGAGGAAATCGTAGCTGAAAATTTCCCTAAGCTGGGGAAGGATGCAGATGTCTAGATCCAAGAGGCACAGAGACCACCCATCAAAATAAACAAAAACAGGCCAACAGCTAAATTTTGTAAATAAATTTGCAAACTATAGTGACAAAAAATTCTCAAAAGCAAAGACAAAAGAAATTGTTAAGTTTCAAGGGAAGACCCATAAGGCTAGCTGGAGACTTCTCAACAGAAACTTGACAGAGGAGAATGACATGATATACTCAAAGTGCTAAATGGGAAAAACCTGCAGCCAAGCATGCTCTATCCAGCAAGGTTATCATTCAAAATAGAAGGAGACAGAACAAGTTTCCCAGACAAACAAAAACTAAGGGGGATTGTGAACATTAAATCACCCCTGTGAGAAATATTAAAGGGGACTCTGAGGGCAAAGCAGAGACCAAAAATGACAAAGACAAGAAAAGATCAGAAAAAAATCTCCAGAAACAAGAAAATAAGTGATAAAATGACAATAAATGCATATCTATCAATAATTACTTTGAATGTATATTGGCTAAACATTCCAATCAAAGGATATAAGGTATCAGAATGGATACAAAATAAGGCCCATCTATATGCTGCCTACAAGAAATACATTCTAGACCTAAAGACACAAGAAATACATTCTAGACCTAAAGACACCTGAAGATTGAAACTGAGGGGTGGACACATATTTATCATGCAAATGAATATCAAAAGAAAGCCAGAGTACCAATACTTAAAACAGAAAAACTAGAATTTAAAATAAAGACTGTAAGAAGAGATAAAGAAGGATGTGATATCATAATAAAGGAGACAATTCAACAATGTCAAAATCTCCACCTAAGGAGGAGCACAAATCTCAATGTAAATACAATGTGCATATAAGCATGTTTCCTTAAGACCCATGCATGACCTTATGCCCACCTTTACATATCATGACAAAGCTCCAGTTTTTGAATACTCATCCTAACCCTAAACAAAAGGAGCCCACTCACCCCTGCTGTAGGTGTCATGGCTTTGAAAATTATTCCCTGTGATCTCCTTATTTGCTGAAAATAAAGTTTCCTTTGTGTGATAACTCTACCTGGTGCAGTCTCCTCACCAAGGAGGAAACTTGTGTTAGTTTGGCTACAAAGGGATTTATACTTTTTTCCTGAAGCAAATATGAATTCTTGTGAGTAATTTCTATCTTTTCCTACATCACATATCCTTCAGAGCTGGTGAGGAACACGGGCACCTCCTAATGTAATTCTTTTAAAAAACTTTCAAAGGCATACCATCTCTTAACCTGAGACTAGCAGAGCTGCTGGGAGTCATGGGGTGTGGGGGAGCAAGAGACTGGGAATCAATGCTAGACGATTTCTTGAATAATTAAAAATATCCAGAGCAATTTAAAAATTACTGAAGTATATTTTTGTTAGTTAATCTGTGACTAACTGTATCTAATTAGAATTATTACTAGAAAGCAGCAGCTAACATAGTCCCTGGGAAACTTGAAACCATGAAATCCTAATGTTAGCCTCTACACACTGCTTCTACTGCTTCTGGATCTCAGTATACCCTAGGTAGGCTCAGACCAGACCCTCTCCTCCTCCTTTCCTCTTTCTGACTAAGTCTAATGTGCTAAAGCACCGAAGTCATTACTAACTACTCAGAGCCACTGCATTTAAGTGTTTAAGGAAAAATAGAAACAATCATGGTCAGAGAAGCCAGCTATTCCTTGGCCTAAGAAACAAACAGTAATTAAAAACAACTGTTTTAGCCTCTCTAATGTCTATGAAGGGAAGAATAGTCATGTGACTTGTATTGGCTGTCTCTCCTAAAAACTGATCAAGTCATTTATTGTAGACTGAGCATGAAGAATAGTGTTTAAACAGTAAAATTCCAAGTGGGTGGGGGGGTGGGCAAAGGAAGGTTACTTTTGGACAAATTCTTTCTCATAATTCCTGGCTGTGATTTGCATGTGACTACAGCTGGCTCTAAAGCAACATGTGGGTTTGGCATTGGGGAGTTCCCTGTAGAATTATCTAGCTTGCTGGTTTTTCATACAAAAAGTACAAAGAGTCAGGCAACAGGCCCCACAAAAGTAATTAATTGGTATCAGCTGAAGCCTGCCCTACACATTCTGCAAAGACAATGGCTCTCTTTCTCTCTCTCTCTCTTTTTTTAAGATTTTATTTATTTGAGAGAAAGAAAGTGAGTGAGAGAGAGAACATGAGTGGGGGGAGGAGTAGAGGGAGAAGCATACTCCCCACTGAGCAGGGAGCAGACTCCCCACTGAGCCACCCAGGCACCCCAAGACAATGGTTCTCAAACTTTACTGTATATTATAATTAACCAGGGAGAATTGATTAATGCAAATGCTCATCATATGCCCTCTGAACTAAATAAAAATCTCTAGACTTTGGACTCTGAGAAACAAACTGAGGGCTTCAGAGGGCAGGGGGATGGGGGAATGGGATAGGCTGGTGATGGGTAGTAAGGAGGGCACGTATTGCATGGTGCACTGGGTGTTATAAGCAACTAATGAATCATCGAACTTTACATCAGAAACCATGGATGTACAGTATGGTGACTAACATAATATAATAAAAAAACATTAAAAAAATAAAAATCTCTAAGGATGGGACACAGGCATCTCTATTTTTAAAAATTCCTCCAGGTGATTTCCATGTGTAGTCAAGTCTGAGAACCATTGTCCTGACAGGAACCTCCAGGAATGATGATACTGATTTAGAAATATGGGAATTAAGGAATAGAATGGGCTTCTCCCCCAATTCAGAGAGAAATGACAAATGAGAAAGACAAGACCTTCAGCACAGATTATGAGTATAATCATGTTATAGACAAAGGTATCGGTGAGTTGTAGACGAAACCCCGCTCCTCTTTTAACTACAGAAGCAATTAAAAAGCTCAAAGATCTCTAGCTTCCTAGACTCTTCTGGCTTGTTCAAACAAGCAATCAACAGTTTATAGGATGCTAATAGTTTTTGTTTTGCTGAATGCAACAGTAGGAAGTGTTCTTTGAACCCTTTGCTGAGTTGATAAATTGGTAAAAATACACGAGATAAAAGGCTCCTTCGGGGAACCTAAAACCACAAGTGCTCATTTAAGTGACAATCAGGGCTATAGGAGGTTAAAGAAGGAACAGGAATAGTCATTGAGGGCTCATGGGGGAAGGCCTGAGATAGGCTGGCAAAGGGTGAAGCAAGGGGTTTTCCTGACCCTGGACTATTGTCGCTGTCCTGGCCTTCATGATGAGCAGAGGATATAATGCAGATTATTTCAACATTTATGGAGCACCTCATATGTGCCAGGCCATTCTATTGCCTGAAGACACAAAAGTAAACAAAATTGACACACCCTGCTCTTTGCCTTCAAGAAACTTAGGATCTGACTTTTCCCCACATCACTCCAATGCACTTGGTCTGAATTACTCAAACACATCCTGCACTGGGTTTAATAGTGGCCCCCCAAAATACATGTCCACCCAGAACCTCAGCATATGATCTTATTTGGAGGAAAGGTCTTTGTCAATGTAATTGAGTTAAGGATCTTGAGATTTTCTTGGCTTGGAATGGGCCTTAAGTCCAATGACAAATATTCTTATAAAAGGTGAAAAAAAAGTAGAAATGGACATAGACACAGAAAGGAGTCCATATGAAAAGGACAACAGAGATTAGAGTGATATGTCTACAATTCAAGAAATGCCAGGGATTGTTGGTTACAACTAAGAACCTAAAAGAAAGGGATGAAGTGGATTGTTCCTTAGAGCCTTCAGAAGAAATCAACTGTATGGTCACCTTCTAGCTTCCAAAATTGGGAGAGAATATATTTCTCTTGTTTTAAGTCACCTAGTGCTTTTACCTGGTAATTTGTTATATAGGCCTAGGAAACTAATACATCCCCCTAATGATCTTCCTTCTTCTGTACTTGTCCCCCATAGCAATCAGAGTAACCCTTTTGGAACCCAATTCAGATTATTCAAAGCTCTCCAGTGGTTCCCACCTTGTTCAGAGCAAAAGCCAGTGTTCTTTCAAGAACCTTCAAAGCCCTTGGCTTTGGGGAGTGATGATCTAGTCCCAGCTCTCTTTCCAGCCACATTTCTTAACTAACCTCATGACTACCTCCCCCAGTACTAACTGAGCTCTAGCCACACTGAAAAATTCCCGGAATTTCCCCCCCATGTGCCTAGAATGCTCTTCTCTGCCAGATACTCCTTTTGGCTCATTTTCTTTCTTCTATCAAGTCCCAAATAACACAGTATCAAGAAAGGCCTTCTCAGATCACCCTGTTTAAAATAGTTTCACTCTTCTGTCTTCACCTTAGTCTGTATCTGACATTATATACACATATAGATAAGTATGAATATAGATATGGATATAGATTATTTATTTGTATATAATGTGACTTTCACAATAGAATGAAATCTCCTTGAAAAAGGGGATTTTGTTTTGCTTGCTGCTGCATCCCTGTTGCTCCTTTCTGAAATGTCATATCCTGTGTTTTTTCCTGTCTTTTGACATATCACAATTATTTTGCATTAAGGATATTTCTTCATATGTCTTATCTCTTCTAGTATCTTGCAAGCTTCTTAAAGTTAGGAACTCTGTTTCAGTCATACCTGCCTCAACTTATTTCACTGCCCAGCTTAAAATGATACTTTATAGTCACTGCTCAAAAGATACTAATTGTTTAGACAAAGTTTTTTTTATAAAGATTTTTTTCCTGATCTAGTGTTTTTAAGTATTAAAACCGTACAAACTAAGATCTGAATTTCTTGTTTTCTTAAGAGTTTAAAAAATGAGTACTCCTAGAGAATCTTGGACTTTTATGAATTCATTTTGGGAGGAAAGAAATCCTATAAAAGGTTACAATCCAAGTTATTCTTTTAGTGAGAAGTGATCTTATTCTCTTTGACATTTATTAAATGTTGACATCTAGTACTGGGCCTATTAGATTTGCTTCCTTAAAAATGCTAGGTATAATGTGGACCATATATTGAAAGGTCTCTAAAAGCTCATTAATTTGAACTCCCCTAGTTTTGAGATTTTTTTTTCACTACCAATGAAAAAGTATGGCATGGGTTGAAGTATCTTATCTAAGAATAAAAAGAAAATATTTTCAGCATTTTAACTAACATCTCTGCGAAGACTTTTAAGCCATTTAAGTACTCCTTTAAGGGACCTATTTTTTTTTACTATTATTATGATATGTTAGTCATCATTAGCTTTTGATGTAGTGTTCCATGATTCATTGTGTATAATACCCAGTGCTCCATGCAATACATGCCCTCCTTAAGACCCTTCACCAGGCTAGCCCATCCCCTCCACCCCTCTCCCCTCTAAAACTCTCAGTTTATTTCCCAGAGAAGGAAGGGAAAAATGAAGGGGGGGTGGGTAAGCAGAGGGAAAAATGAACTACAAGAGACTATGGACTCCAGGAAAGAGACTTATTTCTAAGTACCATGCTTATAACTTCTTCGGATCAATTTTCCAAAAATGAACTGATATGATAATTAAAAACATTCTTATTTATTCACTAATCTAAGACCCTAAAAAATTTCAAAAATAGAACTCTTGCCTCTCAAACTAAAGGTGCCCCCAGGGCAAAGATTTAATCAAGGGCATGGGCTCTCAGAATGAGTTGTCCAAGGAAAAATTTGCAATGGGCATGATGAGGGAATGCAAGGCAAGCTGAAGACAAAGCAGAAGCTGACACCCAGCAACCGCCCCCCCCACCATGTATGCAACATTCCTTGGCACTTCTAGCTGTCCTAAAACTAAGGAAAGGACCTGCAGCTCATTGATAAGGACACAGTGATAGTGTAAACAGCCTTGGCTTGACAATAGCGGGGACTCTAATATCCTGTGAGTCTTCTTTGACATATGAAGGTACCTGCAGCTCATTGATAAGGACACAGTGATAGTGTGGACAGCCTTGGCTTGATGATGGTGGGGCCTCCAGTGCCCTGCGAGTCTTCTTTGACATATGAAAGTGCTTTCTCAGCCTCCCTTTTTCCTCACCTCCCCCAACCTCATGGTATATAATCAGCCACCCCTCGCAACCTGGGGCAGCAGCTCTTTCTGCCCACAGGTCCTGTCCCTGTGCTTTAATAAACCACCAGTTTTGCACCAAAGGTGTCTCAAGAATTCTTTCTTGGTCGTTGGCTCCGGACTCCACCCCACCGAACCTCACGTATTTTCCACAACCTCATCAGGCATGTCTATAAATAGTTAATGAAACTTGAAACTTAAAATAAACTTTATTTCAACAACCTGGCTTAAGTCCATGTGAACTTAAAAGATAAGAGTCCAACAGGATTCACCCACCTTTTTCTTTTTTCTTTTTTTAGCTTAAAAAGACTACAATTTAATTTTTAGTTGAGAAGAAACAACCTATAAAACAATGTTCTTGACTTTTGTTTCTATGTTTAAGCACATGGAGAAATAATACACTGAAAAGAACACTGGACTAGAAATTAGGAGATGGCTCCAGACTCCTCTCTGTCCTGTATGCCTTTGGACAAATAATTCCATTTCCTCTGGGACTCAGTTTTCTTATTTCTGAAATTGTGAGTTTGGACTGGTGGAGGCCTCCAACAGTTCTAATATGCTACTATTTTATGTAATTACCCATGGTATTATTTTGGAAATCTGACTTCCTATCATATTTGAGTACTTTGAAGGTTTGTCTTTTAGGCTTAATTTTCCACTATTTCCTTCAAATTCAGATTTAGATTAATCTCTGAATCTATCACTGAACATTTTCCAGATGGCATATTAATCCAAAGATTTGTAATATGCAGGTAAGACTTAATTCAAAGTAGATAATAAGATACCCAATATAGCATTTTAAAATTTGATTTTAAGCCAGAAAAAGTGATCTTTGAGCATCTAATCTAATCTTACTGAAACTATTAAAAGTTTTATTTCAAATATCTGTAAGTTTGCTATTAAACAGATAAACAGGGAGGGAGGAGAGAGTGTGTGTGTTGAACTTTAAGGCCTGTGCTCACAGAAAGCAGATGTGTTGACAAATTTTTCTGTATTGTGAGAAACAGCCAGCCACAAAGGCCCACCCTGTTCTTGCATATCCCTCTCCCTGCTTCTTCACCACTCCCACTAAGTCTTGCTGTGGACTTTCTTGTTTACCTACACTTATAAAACTCCACACTCCCTTCTTTTCCTTTGAGACACTTCTCATTAACGAATGTTCTTTCTCTTGTAATAGCCTGAATAAAATTATCTCTTTCATTGCCTGCTATCATTGACTGTAAATAGCAGGGAGTGCTGAGCAATATGATGGAATGGGATACGTGGTGCTATTCTAATTTAGGTGGTCAAGGAAGGTCTCTGTGAAGGGGGGTGACATGTAAACTAAGACCTAAATAACAGGAGAGAGCAAGCCATGGACAGAACAAGGGGAAGAGCCCTCTAAGTGAGGTGTGGGAGAAGCTAATGCAAATATCCTGATGTAGGAACAAGATTGGTATTTTCCAGAAGTATGGAGCTGGAGAGTGGAGTAGGGTTACAGTCCAATGGTACTAGAGGAGATTAAGAAAGAGAAGCAGACAGAGAAATTATCATGAAGGCTTTGTAGCACATGATAATAATGTTAGGTTTTATTCAAAATACAGTGGAAAGCACTGAGGTATTTAAGCAGAATAATAATATGATCTGATTTACCTTTTTTTATTTTAATGTTTTTTTATTATATTATGTTAGTCACCATACAGTACATCCCTGGCTTCTGATGTAAAGTTCGATGATTCATTAAGTTGCATATAACACCCAGTGCACCATGCAATACGTGCCCTCCTTACTACCCATCACCAGTCTATCCCATTCCCCCACCCCCTCCCCTCTGAAGCCATCAGTTTGTTTCTCAGAGTCCATGATTTACCTTTTTTAAAAGATAATTTTGTCTGCTATTACATGGAAAATGAATTTTGTATGGCAAGAGTAAAAGTGGGAAATTTGTAAGCCATTGCAATTGTTCAGTCAAGAGCTGATAGTGTTTCTGTAGTGGTGGTTATGGGGAAAAGTAAATGAATACATTGAAGATATATTTAGAGATAGAGTTGCTACAGGATTGGATGTGTGGTGGGAAATAAAGAACAAAGTGGAATTAAGAATGACTCTCAGATTTTTGTTTTTGGCTTGGGCAACAGTCCTAGTGGGGTCCAAGAGTCTTCTGGGAGGAAGCTGATTAAGATTTATACCCAAGGTCAGATATTAGAGGAGTCTTCTGAGTTAGGTATTTGACTTGCTGCTAGTAAAGACACGTGAGAACTCAAGATAGTTGAAAAAATAAAAGAAATGTGGCTGTGCTTATACTCTAAATTGGTCAAGGAAGTCATGTAGGTTAAAGTGCATGTATTGAAAATAAATTTATCAGGTACCTACTATGTACTTATGCTTCCAGGAGTCTGTTCTTGATTATTTACTTTTCTAATTCTTTATGCAGTCTCTGGGTGATCTCATCAATTCTTATGTCTTCACCTAACACATGTAACACTAAATGCAATTGAAATCTTTATCTATAGTCAATGACATTCCTTGTGCTGTGCGTGTGTGCATGCACACATGTGTGGGCTTGTGCATGTGCATTCACAAACCCAAACAACTCTCCATTAGATATCTATTGAATGTCCTAAAGTGTGTGAAATTAAACAGTACACACACACAAATACATTTTCTTCTCTTGAAATATTCTGTTATTCTTCATCCTGTGTTTGATAATTCAGTGAATGACATCAAAGCCCAACCATTCATCTAGCCAGAAACTTGATTGTCACTCTGGATATTTCCTTATCTTATCCTCATCCACATCTAACTAAGTTCCCTTAATACAACCTTGATCACATTATTCATATTTCTTCATACACTTTTCTGTGACTTTAGATTGTAGGGGAGAAAAATTCTCTATTCTCTTAGGGTTTGTAGTTGGGTCTGTGAAATAAACTGACAACAGAGAGTTTAAGAAAAGGCATACACATTTATTTGATATTATAAGTTTTATGTGGCATGGGGTGGGTAAGGAGGTCTTCATAGAAAGAAGAGAAAACTTCTAAAGAAATGGCTAATCTTTGAGATTTCTATGCCTTTTGAACAAAGTAGGTTAAATTTAAGGAGAACTAACAAGACAAAGGAAAAGAACTTTGAGCTTCTAGGGATAATAAATTGCAGGAAGGCAAAAATATGGGAAACTAATGGTAGGTAAGAAGTAGTAAGGTTTGCTTGTGTTGACTCTTTTTCAGTGCCATCTCATCATTGGTGATACAATTTTTATTCTCTCCCTGGTTTAGGTAGGAGACGGGGGTACATCTTCACAAGAGGATTTTATTATCTTGTTTTCAGATAGGTAGGAGGAAGGAGGAGAGCTCATCCTGTGCCCTTTTTCTCAATTCCCTTGAGTTCAAAATAATCCTTATGCCAGAGTGGCATATTTTGAGGTAACATATTCTGATCTCCTACAAGATCATGTAATCATTATCCCACACATAAAATATGACAACAGTATTATAACTAGTTTCCTAGGTTCTAATACCTCAATTCACTTTCTGTACCATAACCAGTGTAGCATATCTAATACATAATTATGATCATGTCATTCTCTAGACTTCCCTTTAAGGGAATCCCATTGCCTATGAGATAAAATGAATATTCCATAGCCTGTCATATAAAGCCTTTTAAGATTTGGGTACTGCCTACTTCCTTCTGTTCATCCTATACCACCATAACTCCTCAATTATACCATCTCAAACTCTTTCAAGTTTCTCCAAAGGCATCATGTTACTTTGCTTCTCTTGTCTGGGAAGTCCTGACACCTTGTCCACCATTGACTGGGTAAGTACCTGCTCATCTTTCAAGATGGAGCCTAAGAATTACATTCTTGACAAAGTCTTTTATGTTTAGTGCCCATTGAATAATCTACCCCTTCCTTTTTACTCCAACTCTATTCTGCATATATTTTAACTACAGCGCTGCATATATCATTGCCCCTATTTAAAANAACAGTATTATAACTAGTTTCCTAGGTTCTAATACCTCAATTTACTTTCTGTACCATAACCAGTGTAGCATATCTAATACATAATTATGATCATGTCATTCTCTAGACTTCCCTTTAAGGGAATCCCATTGCCTATGAGATAAAATGAATATTCCATAGCCTGTCATATAAAGCCTTTTAAGATTTGGGTACTGCCTACTTCCTTCTGTTCATCCTATACCACCATAACTCCTCAATTATACCATCTCAAACTCTTTCAAGTTTCTCCAAAGGCATCATGTTACTTTGCTTCTCTTGTCTGGGAAGTCCTGACACCTTGTCCACCATTGACTGGGTAAGTACCTGCTCATCTTTCAAGATGGAGCCTAAGAATTACATTCTTGACAAAGTCTTTTATGTTTAATGCCCATTGAATAATCTACCCCTTCCTTTTTACTCCAACTCTATTCTGCATATATTTAACTACAGCGCTGCATATATCATTGCCCCTATTTAAAAACTAAAAGAATCCAACAGTACATTAAAAGGATTATCCATCATGACCAAGTGGGATTCATACCTGGGATGCAAGTACGGTTGAACATTCACAAATTGATCAGCGTGATACATCATATCANGAACCATATGATCCTCTCAATTGATGCAGAAAAAGCATTTGACAAAATACAGCATCCTTTCCTGATTAAAACCCTTCAGAGTGTAGGAATAGAGGGTACATTTCTCAATCTCATAAAAGCCATCTATGAAAAGCCTACAGCAAATATTATTCTCAATGGGGAAAAGCTGGAAGCCTTTCCCTTAAGATCAGGAACACGACAAGGATGCCCACTCTTGCCACTATTATTCAACATAGTACTAGAAGTCCTTGCAACAGCAATCAGAAGACAAAAAGGGATCAAAGGTATCCAAATTGGCAAAGAAGAAGTTGAAATGTCTCTTTTCGCAGATGACATGATACTCTACATGGAAAATCCAAAAGAATCCACTCCCAAACTATTAGAAGTTGTAGAGCAATTCAGTAATGTGATGGGATACAAAATCAATGCTCAAAAATCAGTTGCATTTCTATACACAAATAATGAGACTAAAGAAAGATAAATTAGGGAGTCCATCCCATTTACAATAGCACCAAAAACCATAAGCTACCTTAGAATTAACTTAACCAGAGATGTAAAGGATCTCTATACTAGAAATNACCTTTTTCATGACACATCTCCAAAGGCAAGAGAAACAAAAGGTAAATTGAACTTGTGTGACTTCATCAAGATAAAAAGCTGCTGCACAGCCAAGGAAACAATCAAAAAAACTAAGAGGCAGCCCACGGAATGGGAGAATATATTTGCAAAGGACACTACAGATAAAGGACTGGTATCCAAGATCTACAAAGAACTTCTCAAACTCAATACGCGAGAAACAAATAAACAAATCATAAAATGGGCAGAAGATTTGAACAGACACTTTTCCAATGAAGACATACAAATGGCTAACAGACACAGGAAAAATGTTCAAAATCATTAGCCATCAGGGAAATTCAAATAAAAACCACACTAAGATACCACCTTACGCCAGTTAGAATGGCAAAAATTGACAAAGCAAGAAGCAACAATTGTTGTAGAAGATGTGGAGAAAGGGGATGGGATTGCAAGTTGGTACAGCCACTCTGGAAAACAGTGTGGAGGTCCCTTAAAAAGTTAAAAATTGAGCTACCCTATGACCCAGCCATTGCACTACTGGTATTTACCCCAAAGATACAGACGTAGTGAAGAGAAGGGCCATATGCACCCCAGTGTTCATAGCAGCTTTGTCCACAATAGCCACATCATGGAAGGAACCGAGATGCCCTTCAACAGATGAATGGGTTAAGAAGTTGTGGTCCATATATACAATGGAATATTACTCAGCTATCATAAAGAACGAATTATCAACATTTGCTGCAACATGGGTGGCACTGGAGGAGATAATGCTAAGTGAAATAAGTCAAGCAAAGAAAGACAATTATCATATGATTTCTCTCATCTATGGAACATAAGAACTAGGAAGATTGGTAGGGGAAGAAAGGGTTAAGGAAAGGGGGGTAATCAGAAGGGGGAATGAAGCATGAGAGACTATGGACTATGAGAAACAAACTGGGGGCCTCAGAGGGGAGAGGGGTGGGTTAATGGGATAGACTGGTGATGGTAGTAAGGAGGACATGTATTGCATGGTGCACTGGGTGTTATACGCAACTAATGAATCATCGAACTTTACATCGGAAACCGGGGATGTACTGTATGGTGACTAACATAATATAATAAAAAAACATTAAAAAAAAGTTTATCTTCTCCACTGGACTGTATGCTCTTTTAAGACAAGGGAAATATCTTAGTTATATTTGTGCCTTTAGCACATAGCTCAGTGCCTATTATTTGATAGTAGTTAGTAGAGTTTTAGTAAATGATTCAGTAAGTTTATGAAAGGATGAATATCTGATTGAACCTAAGAATCAAAATTGGGGATTTAAGTCAGTCATTTACTTCATGAAGACAAATCAGATAATTGACCTAATGGCTAGACAGAGAAAAACCATGGGAGAGATATTATCAAAGAAATAACATAAAAAAATTTGTAGTTGAAGAAAAACATAAGACTTCAAATTGAAAAAGCCTATTATGTCTCAAGAAAGATATAGGAAAAAGAACTACACCCAAAACATCACTGCAAAATTTCCAAATTTAAAGAATTAAAAGAAAATAAAAGGCCATCCATTTAGTAGTTAATGTATAATTAATTGTCTACCCAGAATTCACAACTCCCTCCTAAGAGAAACCTGATACTCAGTTTTCTAGATTTCCATTTAGCTAATACAATTTAGGAGACAGTGGCTCTATCTCCAGCATCAGTAACAGACCCTTATTGGCATTTCCCAATCTGAGTAAATCTTTCTGAATGACCAATTCAAGAATGGTCAGGAGGAGCAATAATCCAGACCACAAAGGCAGTTGAAAAGTTTTGCCTGGGTGGTCTGGAAACATTCCTTATTCTTCTGGAAAAGCTTCTGGGAGTTACTCTCTGTTTTAACTTGTCATAATGAGAAAAAAATCACCTTCAAGTGAAGGTAGCTACCCTATATTTGTGAAAAACAAAAAACAAACAAACAAAAAAACACAATGACAACAACAAAAAACCCCCCGAGGTCCCTGAAAAGACATCTTACTTTGGATTTTCAGTTATTTACTTCAGCTTGAGTTGTTCTTTTTGTTCTTTGAGGCTGAAAACACTGAATAGGTACATCTATAACAACAGAAAAATCAGACTGAATAAATAGGAAAAAACAAAAAAGGTAAGAACAGGATGTATTTAGGAGGCATAGATTTCCTCTAATGAAAAAAAAATGGATAAACTCCAGAGAAGTAAAAATGACACAAGAAGGGCATGGTTTATATAAAAAAGAAATTAATAAGTGGCATAATTTTGGTCACTGTTGAGTTAGAAAGAAGTGGAATTGATTTAAACTTAATTTAAGCTATGTTTTGGGGCAATTATTTAAGCAACAATAGACAACTGATACAGACTTTATTACTAGAAGTGAGGCTATGCCATAACACATACCTAAAGTGTGAGCATGTCATGGGAACTGGGCAGTGGATAGAAGTTGCAAGGACTTTAAAAATAGTGTTAGTGAAAACCTAAGGTGCCTTGAAGTGACTTTAGTAGACCCTGGATAGCCTTTGAGGAGGCTGCTGGTCAGAGCTTAAAAGAAACTAAGGAAAATGTTACTGAAAACTGAGGAATGAGAATCCTTGTTATGTAATGACATAAAGTAGTAACACTGCTGCCTGAAACAAAATGGAAAACAGAAAATGTCCCTAATAACCTGAATGATCTAATGAAGATTTCCAGATGGGAAGTTGATGGTGTCACCTGGCTTCTTCTTACCGCTTATATTAAAATATCAGTGGAGGGGCACCTGGGTGGCTCAGTCGTTGGGCGTCTGCCTTTGGCTCAGGGCATGATCCCGGGGTCCTGGGGTCAAGCCCCACATCAGGCTCCTCCACTGGGAGCCTGCTTCTTCTTCTCCCACTCCCCCTGCTTGTGTTCCCTCTCTCGTTGGCTGTCTCTTTCTCTCTGTCAAATAAATAAATAAAATCTTTAAAAAAAATCAGTGGAAATAGATAAACTAAAAAAATAACTTCTATACAGAAAGAAACCAGAACTTGATGAGGTCAGGTTTTGAAATTTTCCAGCCTCTTGATGTGGAAAACAATGCTAAATTAAGGTACGGCTTCTAGGAAAAGATACAATCTTGATCACTATCATGAAAATAGTTTCTAAAGGTAAAGGCAAGGGTTTGGCTATAAAATCCTGTTAATACCCCAGAAAGATCAATGGTGATGCTTTAAGCAATAGAGCTTTCTAAGAAGCTTAAGGGTGCTGTCTCTCAACAGTGTTAGCTGTAGATCAAGATGAACTTATCATAAAGAACTTCCTGTGTGTGTGTGTGTGTATGTGTGTGTGTGTATCTTCTCTCCAATGAAGTCAATCTACTATATATATATATATATATATATATATATATATATATATATATAAAATCAAAAGAAATATTGCTAGCTTGGATAAAGCAATAGAAGCCATATGGGGGAAAAAAAGAAAGGCCCACACACCTACAGGCAGGAAGCAAGCAAAGAGATTATTCAGCTGAAAACACAGACAATCTCTTATGGAAAATGTAGAATAATCCAAAGGATGGCTACAGTATCCCAGAAGGCATTGCCACTAGCCATGGTGAATCATTCCAGGAAAAAAGTAAGACTAAGTCAAGGAACTTTTAAGTCAAGGAAATTCCAACTGGACTTTGGAATGGTATGGACCAATGATCACTTTTACCCCCTTTCCAAATGAGTCTATTGTGATTATCCTATGTCTGTCATTGTATGTTGGATGTGTGGACCAATAACTTGTCTCTTCAGTTCACAGGTATTCAGATTAGCAGGAATTATACTCTAGGACCTGTACTCAATTAACCACACCTACACCTACATCTGATTTAAATAGGAAGATCCTGGACTTCCAGCATCCTATAAAGTGATAAATCCTGTATAACATCTTGAGAAGGGTTAAGTGTTTTTGTTTGTTTGTTTCATGTAGGAGAGATATGAATCATGGGAGACCAGAGGGAAGACTGTGGAGGCAGTTTCCAAGATGATCCCATTTCTGTTATTCTTGACCTTGACCTGTGTGGTCCACTTTCACATTAAACAGGGCTGGCCTGTATAAATCAAGAAGATATTGCAGAAATAATGGTGTGTGACTTTCAAAGGTAGGCCATAAAACATGTGGAGGATTCTACCTGGCCTTTCCTTGGATCACTTATTCTGGGGGTAGCTAATGTCTTGCAGTGAAGACAATTACATAACCCTATGAAGCAGCCCACATGGCAAGGAACAAAGGTCTTCTGATAACAACACCAACTCACTGTCCATGAGAGTGAGCCATTTTGGAAGCAAATTCTCAAAGCCCTGGTCAAGTCTTCAGATGACTGCAGTTCCACCTAACATCTTGATTACAATCTCATGAGCCAGGACCACTGAGATAATTTGCTTCTGAAGTCCTGACCCAGAGACTTTGTGAGATAATAGATGTTTATTGCAGTTGTAAGTCACTAAAATTTAGTGTAATTTGTTGCATAGCAATAAACAACTAATACAAGAGTAATACATAATAAGAATAACAAAACAATCAATAAAAACCTAAAGCAGATAATGACATTGGGAATATAGAGTGGGACTAGGGAACTGTGTGTAAATGGACAAAACCCTCATCTGTCACAATAAAACATCAAACGATAATGTCTAAAATTAATGAATAAAGAGATAGCTGAGTAAAAGTATTGTTTAGAAATGTGAAGATATAGTTATTAAAAAATTAAAAATAAAAATGATTCAAAGTGGCTGCCTCTGAGGCAGAGAATTGTCACTTTTCATTTAAGTCCTCTGTTCCTTTTGATTTTTAAGCCAAATCTTATACTTTGATTTAATAAAAATATTGGGAAATTTAAAATGGATCAAATAAAATCTAATATATATAAATATATATCAGCATAAATACTGACATATCTATGTCAGATATTTTCACATCTCATTTAATTTATGAGACATTTTATTTATTTAGCTTTGTTTTAAAAATGAGAAAACTGAACAGGAATATGCCTCAGAATTCTTGTATCCAAATACATCAAAATTGTTCTTCAGTAAGTACTCTTGGGTAAAAATTTTAAAACTGGTGTGTCATACCTTCTGTAGCACAAAAGTTTGAATATTTATATAGAAACATTTTAAAATTAACTACAAGTCTATCTTGCATATATTGTAACTTCAGTAAAGACAAATGTTTGATATAAACTCACTTATTAAAAGCAAATGACTCAGCTATGATCAAAAAGAAAAGTCCAACTTTGTACAGCATGCTTGAGAAATATTTAAAACAAAAGAATTCAGTCATATTGAGAATAGAAGTTGAAAAAGGCATATATGCCATTAAAAACAAAAAGCAGGGGCCCCTGGGTGGCTCAGTTGGTGAAGTTTCTGATTTGATTTCAGCTCAGGTCATAATCTCATGGTCCTGAGATGGAGCCCATATGAAGCTACATGCTCAATGGGGAGTCTGCTTCAGATTCTCTTCCTCTCCTTCTGTTCCCCCCAGTTTCTCACTTGCTCTCTGTAAAATAAATAAATAAATCTTAAAAAAATTAAAAAAAAACCAAAAAGTATAGTTGTAAGGTTAGTAGCAGACCAAATTATTTTCAGAGCCAAAACACTAAATGAGACTAAGATGTCTTTTCATAATAAGAGGCACAATATAAAATAAAAATCCAATAATTGCTAATATATCAAATAATACAGAATCACCATTCACACAGCAAACTTCATAGGAAATTAAAAAATAGACTATCAAAGACTTTGAATCACTTATGAATATTCCAGTGGTCAAAAGTTAGGTAATGGCATAAAATACCTAAAAACCAATAAGATGAGACCATTCTTGTTGTTACGTCTGTCATTTTCTCCTTAAAATAGGGAAAATATCTTCTTATCATGTGAAACATTATAAAAATAACTGACCATAAATACAAGACCACTAATAAAATCTCAATAAATTCTGAAAAGTAAACATGGTACAGACAGCCATGATCACAGTACAATAAAACCAATAATAAATAACATAACTAAAAAGAAAAACAAACAGACAATAGGGAGGTGAAAAACAAAAACTTTCTCACAGAACTCTGTGGTTTAAGAGAAAAATAAAATACAAATGACAGAATCCTTGAATATAACAATCATAAAAACATTACATATCAGTACTTACAGAATTCAGCTAAAATGGTTCTCATGCTTCTAAGAACTTAATAAATAAGAATTATGAAAATAAATGAAATATCTATTCAAGAGATTCAAAAAAATAATAATAAAATAAACCTAAGGGACATGGAAACAAGAAGAACATAGAAATAAAAACAAAAAATGAGTAGGAAATAGAACTAATAAATTAATTCAAAAGTTAGGTCTTTATAAAGATTAAATGAGTATATGATTGGCTAACTTAATCATATAAAAAGGAAAACTCTTAAAATCTTAATAAGAAAGGATAGCAGGGAAATGACCATAGATCTAGAGGAAATTTAAATTATCATAAATAATCACAAGAGATTACTTTGCTGAAGTTTATATAAATAAATTTGAGAAACTTATTGAAAAACAAACTTATATAAACATTAGGAAAGAAGAGAAAATTATGATTACATGAAGATAATAAGATTACATATCTAGAAACTCTAATATAACCAGTTGAAATTTTGTTACAAAATTCAGTATGGTGGCCGGGGAGTGAAATTAATATACAAAAAGTATATAGCTTTCATATATACAAAGTTGGTATAAAAAATGAAAGAAACCACTTTTACAACAGCAACAAAAAAGACTGAATATTTAAGAAGGAGTTTAAAAAGAAATAAGAATAGATTTCAAAGTTGTTATTTGGACACAGAAAAAGATAAACGCATGGAATAACATATCATGACCTTGATTACAATTATTGATTTAATTATTTAATTAAGAATTGTAAAAATACATTTTATCCTTAAATTGATCAATAGATTTTATTTTGAATCTAATAAATATACCAATATAATTTTTAATAACAACAAATAATTCACATTTCTAAAAATCACATTGAAAATAAAGAGGTAAGAATAAGACAGATTCTGAAAAATAATAAAAACAGTGTCTAAGGGCAAACTGTGCCAAATATTAAGATATATTAGAAAATTACAAGTTATTAAAATAGTGTTGTCTGGTGCATGAAAAGACAGATCAAGGGGCAAAAATAGACTAAATACACATATAATTTTAGTGCATATGTATATCTATTTAATATGTACATATATATGTATTATAAATTAACATTTCACATCATTGAAAAAGAATTAGATTACTTAACCAATGGTATTGGAACAACTAAGTAACCTTCTGGGAAAATAAATTGATCATTATTTCACATGTCACATCCAAATAAATTCCACATGGTTTAAAAGTTTAAACATTAAAAAAAAGTAAACACAAATCACAGAGTTAAATTCCTTAGCACCAGAAATCAATACTGAAGAGTCTAGTGAATTATTATAAAAGTGGGCAAAAATATGACCAGATAGTCACATGTTAAGAAATCTGAATGGTTTTAAATTTTTTGGAAAGATATTCAGACTCAGTCATAATAATAAAAACGCAAATTAAAATTACAATTACAATGAGCTGATTAAAAAAAAAAGAAGAAGAAAGAAAGTTTCATAAAAAATGGTGCCAGTGAGAGTGCAGGGGACCTGACTCTTACACTGCAGGTGGGAGTGTGCTCTGCTACAACTGCCTGCCAGGGACCCTGAGCACTGTATCTTTCAGAATTAAAAATTGATAAATGTTTTAACTCAGCAATACTTTTAAGTTCTTATCCTACATATAAATTCGTACATATGTGAAGTGGTAAAATATACACAGATACTAATTACATTGTTGTTTGTAATAACAAAATGAATTTAATATAGTAATAATAATTTAATATAGTAATGAATTTAATATAGTAATAATAATTTAATTTAATAATTAAATTATGCTGTATCACTATATTGCTGTATGTTGTCATTTCAAAAATATAGCTTCAGTGTGGTCCATATATACAATGGAATATTACTCAGCCATCAAAAAGAAATGATTACCCAACATTTGCAGCAACATGGATGGCACTGGAGGAGATAATGCTGAGTGAAATAAGTCAAGTAGAGAAAGACAATTATCATATGGTTTCACTCATTTATGGAACATAAGAAGTAGGAAGATCTGTAGGAGAAGAAAGGGATAAAGAAAGGGGGATAAACAGAAGGGGGAATGAAACATGAGAGACTATGGACTCTGAGAAACAAACTGAGGGCTTCAGAGGGGCGGGGGTGGGGGAATGGGATAGGCTGGTGATGGGTAGTAAGGAGGGCACGTATTGCATGGTGCACTGGTTGTTATACACAACTAATGAATCATCGAACTTTACATCAAAAATTAACGATGGACTGTATGGTGACTAACATAATATAATAAAAAAATATTATGGGTTGTGTGGGTGGCTCAGTCATTAAGCATCTGCCTTCGGCTCAGGGCATGATCCCAGAGTCCTGGGATTGAGCCCTGCATCAGGCTCCCTGCTCCACTGGGAAGCCTGCTTCTTCCTCTCCCTCCCCCTGCTTGTGTTCCTTCTCTTGCTGGCTGTCTCTCTCTCTGTCAAATAAATAAATAAAATCTTTAAAAAAATATTATTATAAAAAACAAAAAAATCCTAAAGATGTAGCTTCATCTATACTGATTTGGGAAGATCTAAAAATATATTAAGTGAAATAATTATAGAACAGTGTGTTTGTTACCATTTGTGTGGGGGGAATATATAGAATCATAAAAGTTCTGTAATGCACTGACCATTTCTACTAGGACCCTCAGAAACTAGTAACAGTAAGTGTTTCTGGGTCAGGGAGCTGGGTAGGAGAGAGACTAGCTTTGTACTCTATCCCCTCATGCACCTTTTAAGTGTTTGCATATGTGCATAAATTATCTATTAAATATAAATAAAAATATTTTAACATCATCTAATTTGAATATCTGTCTCTGAAAAAATACATTGATTTTTAAATCAATTACCCAAATGAGATGTTCACACTGAAGATTATTTGGGTTGGAAAATGGAACATGGAGGAAATATTTATAGATTTGGCATTATTTCATCTGAGGAAAGAAAGTCTGAAGTAGTTGTTTTCAATTTTGTGGACAGTAGTGGTGGAGAAAATAATGACAACCAGCTGTGTTTCATTTCTGCTGAGCCTGCAGCAAGGAGGAAATAGAGTAGAAGGGATGGAATTATAAAAAAATAACCCAGGCCCTGGGTCTAAGCTCCTAAACTAGGTCAGTGGACTGTGCTCTTGTAGGGGAGTTGCTTAATGATCTCTTTATGATCCTCTCTAGGTATCATCTTCAATAAACACACAACAATTGTTTCCCTGACACAAGAGAGCTGGATGGGGTTATTGCAGGGCAATGAAAGATGCAGAGTCTTACAGGTAACTGTGGGGCAAAAGGAATTGGGAAGTCTGCTTTCCTGACTGGAAAGACAACTTCTGATCCAGTCACAATGGCCTCCAGATGCAAGGCACAGTCAAGGCAGAGCATCACAGAGTAGAGATTGGAATGCTTCTCTGGATGCTCTTCCAGTGGACTAGAGAGCATTTCCTATGGGAATGTTTGAGAGATGGAGCCAGGACCAGTACTAGATGGGTGGAGAAACTAAGGGAACACTCTTAAAAAGAGGAGAAGGAGTGAAGGAAGTGCTGGCAGAACCATCAGAGAATTAACCTGAAGGCAAAGTAAATTAACTTCTTGATATTTGGGATTATTTCAGTTTTTCCTATCAAAATACTGAGAAGAAATTTCATTTACTTTTAAATTCTTTAAAGGATTACTGATTCCCCTGCTTTTTAGCTTACTTTTCTCTAAGTTTCTAGGCACATAAGACTGCCTGGGTGTTTTGTCCTTTGCTTAGAATTCCAAAAAAGAGTTTTGATGGGTCAGGGCCTCCTGCAGCCTCTTTGGGGATGATGAGGACAAGGCAGCTCCCTTCTGTCAGTGGAACAGGCTAGGACTATATGATGTGATTTAAGAGGGGGAAATCACCTTAGGGAAAATAAATATTTGCAGGAGACATAGTTATTTCTCAGCTTAATAAATTATACTCTAGCAACAAAAATGTCCAGATGTACCTTTAAATATAAATCTTTTTACAATAGAGAATTTAACAGTAAGAAGAATAAAGCCAAATCTCAACATGAAAGCACAAGAGTGTAGGCAAACAGAAAGACACAACATGAAATTCCACATGATTAATAAGTTAGCCAAAATTTAGTTCTATTTCTTACAGCCAAAATAAGACAGCTAAAATGCAAACACCTTGGAGAGGTTATTTACTGACTTGGATTGTGTAAGTGACCAAGAACAGATTTTTTCTTTCTTTCTGGGAATTGGGTTTGATTTGAAGGGAGAAAAAGCACTAGTTTCCCAAAGACAATCAAGTCTGTCTTTAATATTCTGTCCTTCTTGTCTCCTGCGTCTCAGGATCCAATCACAGAAACTACTCTAGCTCCTATACTCCAGACTCTGCCTAAACCCTGTCTAGGATGTATGTTAACAGAAAGACTGGTTCAAGACAACACAGAGCAGTTCTGGTTTGGGGTTTTATTGAACTTTGTACTGCTCAAAATCTTTTCTTCCTTTGCAATGCAGCCTTTCTTATTCTCCATTTTTGTTAAGGCACGGTTCTAAGAGTGATTCTTTTGTCAACGAGTGTAGAATCATGTCCCAGCAGAACGAGACAATTGCATGGTATACCTTTCCTGCCCAATAATGCTTTTCAAAATGTGAATAAAATGAATGTTATAAGGTTCTTTGAAGGGAAAAATAAGGGGAATAAAGAATGTTGAAGTCAGGAAACATGGATTCCAGTCTTGCCCCTGTTCTATTTACTACCATGAAATTTTGGGCAAAGCATTTCATTTGTCTGTGACTTATTTCTAAAGTTGGGAATAACACACTAACTGCCTAAAGGTGGGGAAAAAATCTCTATGGAACCATTTATTTTTTTAAGATTTATTTATTTATAGTGAGAGAGAGAGAGGGAGAGAGCTAGTGGGGGTGAGAAGGAGAGAGAATCTCAAGCAGACTTCCTGCTCA
Organism: Ailuropoda melanoleuca; assembly: GCF_002007445.2. NCBI lineage: Eukaryota > Metazoa > Chordata > Mammalia > Carnivora > Ursidae > Ailuropoda > Ailuropoda melanoleuca. Next base: position 77,778,003 of record NC_048222.1, on the reverse strand, counting down.
GGAGGGAGACCCATGCAGAGCTCGATCCCATGACCCACAAGATCACAACCTGAACTGAAAATAAGAGTCAGACTGAGGTCACTATAGGACCATTTAGGTTCTAATGCTGTAAGAGATGCAGTGAAAGGATAGCGTACAGCCAAGGATGATTGAGCAGACCGACAAGGGAATGTCTGTACGTATAAAATGGGCCTGCGTTCCTTTTAAAGCAAGCCATCCAGTTTCCCAAGACCATGTTAGGACCAAGTAGAGATTTCAAATTCCTATTTGTGGGAGTCCTACCCACATCATGAAAATATTGTACCAAAAATCATAATTTTGGAATATTGAATCAATATTTTGGAATATTGTTCAGCCATCAGAAAGGATGAATACCTGTCATTTGCATCGACATGGGTGGAACTGGAGGGGATTATGCTAAGTGAAATAAGTCAAGCAGAGAAAGACAATTTATCATATGATTTCACTCATATGTGGAATATAAGGAATAGCGCAGAGAATCATAGGGGAAGGAAGGGATAACTGAATTGGAAGAAATGAGAGAGGGAGACAAACTATGAGAGACTCTGGACTCCGAGAAACAAACAGAGTTACAGAAGGAAGGGGGGGTTAGGGGATGGAGTAAGTGGGTGATGTGTATTAAGGAGGGCATGTGATGTAATAAGTACTGGGTGTTATACACAACTAATGACTAGTTGAATGATACATCAAAAACTAATGATGTACTATATGTTGTCTAATTGAAAATAATTTTAAAAAAGAACTAGGATTTTTAAATATTTACATTAATGAATTAAAAATTAATTTTATTTAAAGTAGCCACAAATAGTCTTCGATGTGCAAGAAGCCATCTATACATAAGAAGCAAAATAAACTGATACTTCTGATTCCATCTTATCCCTCCCATTCCACTAAAACTAGTATACTCAGCCTTAGTGCCTTGGAGTTAGTAACTCTAGTGCAAATACCTATTAATCTCTTAAGAGTTAAGGTATTGGGAGAGGAGTTAAGATGGCGGAGGAGTAGGGGTCCCCTTTTTCAGCTGGTCCCCTGAGTCGAGCTGGGTAGGTACCAGACCATCCTGAAAACCCATGGAATCAGGCTGAGATGAAGGAAGATACATCCAGATCTCTACAAATGAACATCTCCAGTGCTGAGTATTGAGGTTTGAAGCAGGGAGCTGTGAATCCGCACACAGATATCAGAAGAAAGAGGGAAGGGGGAGGGAGCCTCCACACTCAGGCGCTGGGAAACGGTGCCACCTGCACTGGGGAGCGGGTTGGACTCCTGGACCGGCACCCCAAGAGAGCAGACTGAGACTGCGAGCCTGGGAACACACAGGCAAGCAGACTGAAAAGCAGTGCTCCAGAGCGCCCCTGAACCATACTGAAACAGGGAGCTAGGGAGCGCATGGGGGGGTGGCGGGCAGCTGGCAGCTGGTGTTGTTAGAAACACAAAGGACAGAGACATGCTGGCCCTGGAATGAGGGCTGGGACACCAGCGGGGGGGTTGCACAATGCAGGACGCTGCAGGGTTTTTAGCAGCACCAACAGAAACAGAGTTAAAGAGGCCAGGAGAGCTCAGTAGAGAGAGGACTGTGATCTCTCTGTTCTGAGACAGAGGCTAGGATTTGGCCACTGCTGCTCTGACTCTCAGAAGAGCCACAGAAAACCACCAGGGAAAGCCACCAGAGAACAAAAGCCTGGAAATACCAGCTCACATTGTGCCCATCCCCATCCCCCCTCGCAGGGGACAGGGCAACTCTACCCAAATAGAGTTGCCTAAGTATCAGCATGGCAGTCCCTTCCCCCAGAAGGCAGGCTAAAAAATCAAGAAACCCATATCCCTAAGGTCCCTATAAAACAGGAGCACACTACCTGGGTCCCGGTCAATAATTTGGTCTCTGGGCAACCCCGCAACCTCTCCTTATCAGAATAACGTNATCAAGAAACCCATATCCCTAAGGTCCCTATAAAACAGGAGCACACTACCTGGGTCCCGGTCAATAATTTGGGCTCTGGGCAAGCCCGCAACCTCTCCTTATCAGAATAACGTGAAGGAGAAATCCCCCCTAGCAAAGAAAAGATAATGAGTCTGTAGCCTCTGCCACAGAACTGATGGATATGGATATAACCAAATTATCAGAAATGGAGTTCAGAGTAACAATGGTCAAGATGATGTGTAGACTTGAAAAAAATATTAATGAGAATATAGAATCTCTAAGGGCGGAAATGAGAGAGAATCTGGTAGAAATTAAAAATGCTCTGAATCAAATGCGGTCAAGACTAGATGCTCTGACAGCCAGGGTAAATGAGGCAGAAGAACGAATTAGTGAATTGGAGGTTGGGATGGTAGAAGAGAAAGCTAAAACAGAAACTTGGCTCAAAAAAATCCAATCTCAAGAATGTAGGTTGTGGGAGATTACTGACTCAATGAAACGTTCCAGTGTCAGAATCATCAGGATCNGCAACCTCTCCTCATCAGAATAACGAGAAGGAGAAATCCCCCCCAGCAAAGAAAAGATAATGAGTCTGTGGCCTCTGCCACTGAACTGATGGATACGGATATAACCAAATTGTTAGAAATGGAGTTCAGAGTAACAATGGTCAAGATGATGTGTAGACTTGAAAAAAATATTAATGAGAATATAGAATCTCTAAGGGCGGAAATGAGAGCGAATCTGGTAGAAATTAAAAATGCTCTGAATCAAATGCGGTCAAGACTAGATGCTCTGACAGCCAGGGTAAATGAGGCAGAAGAACGAATTAGTGAATTGGAGGTTGGGATGGTAGAAGAGAAAGCTAAAACAGAAACTTGGCTCAAAAAAATCCAATCTCAAGAATGTAGGTTGTGGGAGATTACTGACTCAATGAAACGTTCCAGTGTCAGAATCATCAGGATCCCCGAGGGGGTGGGGAAAGAGAGAGGTCTAGAAGAGATATTTGAACAAATTGTAGCTGAAAACTTCCCTAATCTAGCAAAGGAAACAAGCATGCGTGTCCAAGAGGCAGAGAGGACCCCTCCCAAATTCAAGCACGACAAACCTACACCACGTCATGTCATTGTGCAATTTGCAAATATTAGATCCAAGGATCCAGTATTGAAAGCAGCAAGGGCAAAGAAATTTCTCATGTACAAAGGCAAAAATATTAGGATTACGTCAGACCTGTCTACACAGACCTGGAATGAGAGAAAGGGTTGAGGGGGGCATTTTTAAAGCTCTTTCAGAGAAAAACATGCAGCCAAGGGTCCATTATTCAGCAAGGCTGTCATTCAGAACTGATGGAGAGATAAGGACCTTCCAGAATTCCCAGTCACTGACCAATTTCGTAACCATAAAACAAGCCCTACAGGAGATATTAAGGGGC